>NC_041729.1:70291443-70591443 GCF_004115215.2 Ornithorhynchus anatinus | reverse complement strand
GAGGCACGGTAGGAGGGAGAGAAATGATTGAGTGTCTTAAAGCCAATGATAAAGGGTTTATGTCTTATGTGAAGTGCAATGGACAACCACTGGAGGTTCTAGAGGTGTGGGGAGATGTGGACTGAGCTCTGTTTAGAAAACTGACCCATGAAGCAAAGTATGGACTGGAGTGGGGATAGGCTGGAGTGGGGAAAGGCAGAAGCCAGGGAGGTCAGCCAGGAGCTTGATTCAGTAGTCAAGGTGGGATCCAGAAGTAGTTTGGATTGAGAGGAAAGCGATGTCCTACGCAATGTTATGAAGCAGGGCAAACATGCTTTGGTGTCAGTCGGAAAAATGTGCACTGAGAGAAAGTAATGAGTCGAGTACAATGCCAAGGTGATGGTTTGTGAGACAGGAAAAACAGTGGTACTGTCTATAGTGATAGGAAAGACAGGGTTTGGGTGGGAAGATGAGTTCTGTTTAGAACATGTTTAGTTAGGTGTCGACAGGACTTCCAGATAGAGAGGTGTTCAAGGCAGGAGGAAATATGAGACTGCAGAAGGAGAAAGATCAGGGCTGAAGAGGTAGATTTGGGAATCACATGCATTGTGACAACAGCTGAAGCCCTGAGAGCAAATGAGTTCTCCATGCAGTGGGTGTAGATGGAGAATAGCTGGGGACCCATAACTAACTGAACCTTGAGTGACTCCCACAGTTAAAAGATGGGAGGCAGAGGAGATTGTGGAAGAGACTGAGAATAAGCGAATAGAAAAATAAAAGGAGAACCAGGACAAGACAGAGTTACTGAAGCCAAGGTTGGGTAATGTTTCAAGAAGGTGGTGGTCCACAGTTTTTGAGGCAGCTGAGAGGTTGACAGGGCCTACGATGGAGTAGAAAATACAATCTGGCAAGAAAAAGGTCACTGTTGTCTTTAGAAGGGGCAGTTTCTGTGGAAAGAAATGGGTGGAAGCCTGATTGGAGGGGGTCAAGATGTGAATTGGAAGTGAGGAAGTGGAGGCAGCAGGAGTAGACATCTCATTTAGTGAGTTTGATGAGAAATGATACTAGGGAGATGGAGTGATAACTAGAAGGAGCCATTTGGTCAAGGGAGGGTTTTATTAGGAAAAGTGACAATGACCTTGTGTGAGAACAGTAGGGAAAAAGCCATTAGAAAATAAATGGTTCAACGGTTGAGGATGGTTCTTAGGGAAGGAAGAAGGGAGAGGGAAAGTGTTTTTATAAGGTGAAAGGGATAGGGCCAGATGCACACGAGGAGACAGATCTCTTCTTGAGATATTGCTGGAAAAGATGGGGAAGTTGAAGGGGTGCAGGAAGAGGGAAGCAATGAAAAGGAGCAGGAGAGACTGTAAGGAGATCACACCTGATCGTTATTTTATCAATAAAGTATATGGACAGATCATTAGGGGAAAGAGATGGGGAGCATGGGGGAGGATGCAGGATTGGAGGACAAGAGTCTCAAACAGCTGGCATGGACAATGAGTACAAATGTTAATAAAGATGGAGAGGTATTATTGCCAGGCAGAGTGAGGATGAAACTGAGAGGGATGAGGTCAGTCTGCTGCCTGGATTTCCATCAGCAGCACTCCAGAGCTTAAGCACAGAAGCAGAATAAACATACAAATCACTTCACCAAAAATAAATGCTAAAAGATTGTCCTTCCAAGCAATTCTGATCATTTTTTCAATGATGCTCTTATCGAGTGACTATTCTGAAGCCTTTCAGTTTTCTCTTTTATGACTCAGCCTACCATAAAGGAGGGGGTCATAAAAAAGAGGCTTCGATTCCTAACTCATCACAGTGACTACCTTGAACAATTTATGAATAATACATTAACTCTGCTCTACCATAACTTGAGTTTTCACTTCACATTTTTGTTACTGTTTACAGGGAGTAGAGAATGGCTCTCCAAAGATGTCTGAATGGCTTGTGCACTTGACCCAGGGTCAAATACGGTGAGCACTACTACAGGTGTTTTAAGAGAAACAGCGTGGCACAGTGGAAAGAGCACGGGCTTTGGAGTCAGGGCTCATGAGTTCGAATCCCAGCTCTGCCACTTGTCAGCTGTGTGACTGTGGGCAAGTCACTTAACTTCTCTGTGCCTCAGTTCCCTCATCTGTAAAATGGGGATTAAGACTGTGAGCCCCACGTGGGACAACCTGATTCCCCTGTGTCTACCCCAGCGCTTAGAACAGTGCTCTGCACATAGTAAGCGCTTAACAAATACCAACATTATTATTATTATTATTATTATTATTATTATTATTAAGAACGCAAACCCCATTACAATAGGAAAATGAGTGTATTCCTGATGTCAAATTGCATTACTCCCTTCAGTGTTAAAAAGTCTTACAGCAAAATAGATCCCAAATAAATGAGACTAAACTTGAGGGTGTTCCATGCTGATGAACATTTTTTGTTTATACAAGTCATTCAATCATTCATTAAATTGTATTTATTGAGTGCTTACTATGTGCAGGGCACTGTACTAAGCACTTGGAATGTACAGTTTGGCAACAGAGAGAGACAATCCCTGCCCAACAATGGGCTCACAGTCTAAAAGGGGGAGACAGACAACAAAACAAAACAAGTAGTCAGGCATCAATACCATCAAAATAAACAGAATCATATATACACATCATTAATAAAATAGAATAATAAATAATATATACAAATATACACATGTGCTGTGGGGAGGGGAAGGGGGTAGAGCAGAGGGAGGGAGTAAGGGCAATGGGGAAGGGAAGAGGGGCAGATGGAAAGAGAGGAAGGCCTCCTGGAGGAGGTGAGCTCTCAGTAGGACTTTGAAGAGGGGAAAAGAGTTAGTTTGGGAGATGTGAGGAGGGAGGGCATTCCAAGTTAGTGGTAGGGCATGGGCCAGGGGTCGACAGTGGGACAGGAGAGAAAGAGGCCCAGTGAGGAGGTTAGCGGCAGAGGAGCGGAGTGTACAGGGTGGGCTGTAGAAGGAGAGAAGGGAGGTGAGGTAGGACGGGGCAAGGTGATGGAGAGTTCTGAAGCCAAGAGTGAGAAGTTTTTGCTTCATGCGAAGATTGATAGGCAACCACTGGAGGTTTTTGAGAAGGGGAGTGACATGCCCAGAGTGTTTCTGAAGGAAGATTATCTAGGCAGCGCAGTGAAGTATAGACTGAAGGAGGGAGAGACAGGAGAATGGGATATCAGAGAGGAGGCTGATGCAATAATCCAGTTGGGATATGACGGGAGATTGTACCAGCAAGTTAGCAGTTTGGATGGAGAGGAAAGGGCGGACCTTGGCGATGTTGTGAAACAGACCAGCAGGTTTTGGGGACGGATTGGATGTATGGGGTGAAAGAGAGAGCAGAGTCAAGGATGACACCCAGGTTACGGACTTGTGAGACAAGAAGGATGGTAGTGCCATCCACAGCAACGGGAATGTCAGGGTGAGGATGGGGTTTGGGAGGGAAGAGAAGGAGCTCAGTCTTGAGCATGTTGAGTTTTAGGTTATTTAGAATGTGTATACATAAAGCTACATGTATTCAGTCAATGGAATTAATTGAGCACTTACTGTGTGCACAGGCTGTACTGAGGGCTTGGGAAAGAACAACACAATTGAAGACAATAAAAAGCAGAAATTCCTTACCTTAATAACTTTGGACCCAATTTTATAAGACCCAGAACTAAGTTTCTGAAGAGCCCGATAGGCATCTTGTCTATGTACCATGCAGACATAGGCACAGCCCCTGGGAGGAATCATCTGGAGGAAAATATTTTTTAAAAGTTATCACCCCCAGTAAAAAATACAAAAAGAGAGCAAGCGAGAGAGAAAGAAGCAAAGTGAGCCATTTGAACCATTCTACAACATTAAAGCAATTCTAATTGGGGAAAGCAATCTATGGTGGGAGAGAGAGAGAGCTTCCTTTCACTTTTCCTTGTATTGCCTGAGCTCGAGTCACGCCTAAGGAGGCATATTAACTACAATAAAGCTATGGCAATAGTATGGCAATTTGGATTAGGTGCACTTCTTAAAAGGCACCCAGCGACCAGAGTAAGGAGCTAGAAAGTGCTGTGATGGTCATTACCAAACCGAGTGCTGCCCTCTTCAGCTTCAGTCTCACTTAACAAAGGGTCTGCACATGTAGCTTGGCATTTTGGAACAGTGCTTGGCAGTAGTAGACTTGTGCTTCAGCAATAGAAAGAACTGTGGATGTCCCCGTTCCACTAGAAACCTACAGATAATCTGTCTTCATGGTTCTATAATAGTCTCTTCCTCCATTCTTTCAGCTGATGAGTGGGACAATATGCAAGTCTGCAGCATCAATGACAGATCCCAACAGCTACATGTTGGCAATTATCCTAAGGCCCAAGAGTGGGTGAGTGAAAAACTTTGTCTCTAAATGGTTGCCAGGACATAACCAACCCACTCTCAGGACAGAGACAGATCTCCAATAAATGCTCTCAGGGAGATCAGACAAGTGTGTGTCTCTTCTCTTTTTACCATTAATGCACATGTATAATTCAGAACCTATACCTTTCTTACTATAGATTTTAACTGGCTAACAGAGTAAAATTGAGAGTCAATTTTTAAATCCCAAAGGAAAACCCACTAAAATCCAAGAAAATCTTTAAACATGCTACAAGGCGGAAATGTGGTACTTAAATTTCAGTAACTTTTATATGATAAAAACACTTAGAATTCAAACTTAGTTATGACTTGTAAATATAAAACTGAAAGAAAAATGAGAATCTACACTAAAATTCAAAAGAATTTTGTTATGGAATTTTTTTTAAACCATTTTTTCCATGACCACACCAAAATTAGTTGAACTTTGGTTGCCACCTTCAATAAGAACATTAAACCAAAGGCTACCTCTGCTAACTACGTAGGCTTTTATGGTAATGTTTTCAGCTGCAGCAGAGCATTTTGAGGGCACCCATATAGTGCAGTATATCACCTTTTCAACTGTTAACATTAAATTAAAATGCTCCTGAAGGGAACTATCCTATAAAGTTATTTTTATTCATCTAATTTTATTCATATAAATTTATTTAAAAAACCTCTGGTCTTCATTAAGACATTGAAATTCATAACTTTAAAACTCAAACGTCTCAGTAAAACTTACATTAATAGATTCGATCTGTCCAAATTCTTCAAACAGATTGGTTAAATCTTGTTGTGTCGCTTTCTTGTCGACTTGGCCAACCCAGAGAGTAGTGCTACAGACTGTGGAGAGACAATCACAAGCTTGACATTGGTCTGCACTTACACATATATTTTTACTTTTATAAATCGTGTAGCAAATAAAAGTCATGAGAAATAATTAAAAAATACAAAAAACAGTAACGAAATCAGAATACTGGTTCAAACAGGTCGCGTACAGAAAGTCCTCAATTTGACATCAATCAATGATACATATTGAGTGCTAATGTTGAGCAGAGTTCCTGTATTAAACCCTTGAGAGAGAAGGTAGACATGATCCTGCCCTCAAGGAGTTTAGCTGCCCTTAAGGAGCTTACAATCTAGTGGGAGATAGTTTGATTGAAAATTAAAAATGAGAAGTAGTGTGACCTAGTGGAAAAAGGACAGGCCTGGGAATCAGAGGGCCTGGGTTCTAATTCCAGCTCCATTATGTGCCTGCTCTGTGACCACGGGCAAGTCGCTTAACTTCTCTATCTCGGTTTCCTTGTCTTTTAAATGGAGTTTCATTCATTCATTCAATCGTATTTATTGAGCGCTTACTGTATGCAGAGCACTGTAGTAAGCATTTGGAATGTACAATTTGGCAACAGATAGAGACAATCCATGCCCAACAACAGGCTCAATGACTGTCACTCCCTCCACTTACTATGAGCCCCATACGGGACCTGATTAGCTTGTATCTACTCCAGAGATCAGTATAGTACTTGGCACACAGCAAGCACATAACAATAAATTAGGTGCTTAACATACCACAACTATTATTATTTCAACAGACTGTCAACTCCTTGAGAGTAGGGATCCTGTTTACTTTATTGTACTCTCCTAGGCCCTTAGAATAGTGATCTGCACAGGGTAAACACTCAAATATCAAGTGATGGTGATGAACACCATGGGCAGCGGGTGTACATAGGACCCAGAAGAAAATAAACTGAAAAAGAATGAACTGTGATTCAGTATGAAGTTTTGCAACTTGGGACAAATTTTAGAAATTGGGCATAAATTTTTGTTCTATGTAAATGAGCTGATGCACTAGTGTCTATCTTTTAGCACAATATAACAGAAATTCATTTTGAGCCATTTCATTTTTACCTGAACATTGTGCTAGAACAAAGCACAGGATCGATAATTCATTCATTCATTCAATAGTATTTATTGAGCGCTTACTATGTGCAGAGCACTGTACTAAGCGCTTGGGATGAACAAGTCGGCAACAGATAGAGACAGTCCCTGCCGTTTGACGGGCTTACAGTCTAATCGGGGGAGACGGACAGACGAGAACAATGGCACTAAACAGCGTCAAGAGGAAGAACATCTCGTAAAAACAATGGCAACTAAATAGAATCAAGGCGATGTACAATTCATTAACAAAATAAATAGGGTAACGAAAATATATACAGTTGAGCGGACGAGTACAGTGCTGTGGGGATGGGAAGGGAGAGGTGGAGGAGCAGAGGGAAAAGGGGAAAATGAGGCTTTAGCTGCGGAGAGGTAAAGGGGGGATGGCAGAGGGAGTAGAGGGGGAAGAGGAGCTCAGTCTGGGAACGCCTCTTGGAGGAGGTGATTTTTAAGTAGGGTTTTGAAGAGGGAAAGAGAATCAGTTTGGCGGAGGTGAGGAGGGAGGGCGTTCCAGGACCGCGGGAGGACGTGACCCAGGGGTCGACGGCGGGATAGGCAAGACCGAGGGACGGTGAGGAGGTGGGCGGCAGAGGAGCGGAGCGTGCGGGGTGGGCGGTAGAAAGAGAGAAGGGAGGAGAGGTAGGAAGGGGCAAGGTGATGGAGAGCCTTGAAGCCTAGAGTGAGGAGTTTTTGTTTGGAGCCGAGGTCGATAGGCAACCACTGGAGTTGTTTAAGAAGGGGAGTGACATGCCCAGATCGTTTCTGCAGGAAGATGAGCCGGGCAGCGGAGTGAAGAATAGACCGGAGCGGGGCGAGAGAGGAGGAAGGGAGGTCAGAGAGAAGGCTGACACAGTCTAGCCGGGATATAACGAGAGCCCGTAATAGGAAGGTAGCCGTTTGGGTGGAGAGGAAAGGGCGGATCTTGGCGATATTGTAGAGGTGAAACCGGCAGGTCTTGGTAACGGATAGGATGTGTGGGGTGAACGAGAGGGACGAGTCAAGGATAATCACTGAGGAGTCATATTTTTGAGCCATTTTTGTTTCAATGAGCAAACAAACTTGTCAGGTGGAATATGAAGAAACATAGCACTCGCAAGGTTGCCAAGACCCATAGTTGACTATAAAGTTCTATGAAAATTTACCACCACAGCTCTTAAATTGCGTCAATATGATTAATGTTAATGACACTCAAATATGCTTGACAGGGATGGATGTCTGCACACAAGGCCACCATCTTAGCACTTTCTCCTGTCATTTCGTCCTCCTTCGACTTACTCTGCTCCTTTCCTGCTTGTAACCCCCCACCTGACTACAGCTGTGAGGACCTGTGAGAAGCTTGAGAGAGGAGGACCTGAGTGAATGGGGCGGGGTGGTGCCGTCTCCTTTCCTCCTAAGCCTACACTGCTGCCCAATCCACCCTGCCACAGTCCAGTCTATGGACTCAAAACCCCACTGTTGAGGGATAGGGGCGAGAAAGAGACACCACTATAAGGAAAGGAAGAAAGGAAAGGGGGAATGCCGGCAGGATGATACCGGCTGAGAAAAAATACTGAAGCATGGGACTTGGGAAGGAGGACAGGCTTGGGTGGTGCGGGCAGAAAACAGCTCGGAATGAGGGTGGGGAGGATTGGGCAGAATTGATTTATAATCAGTTATTGGGTGTATTATTAGAGGGCCAGGTTTATTACTTTTTTTATTATAACAATGGTATTTGTTAGTGCTTATGTGCCAAGCACTATAAGTGTGGGTGTAGATATTTGTGGTGTGGGTGAGAAGCAGCGTGGCTCACTGGAAAGAGCACGGGCTTTGGAGTCAGAGGTCATGGGTTCGAACCCCGGCTCTACCACTTGTCAGCTGTGTGACTTTGGGCAAGTCACTTAACTTCTCGGTGCCTCAGTTACCTCATCTGTAAAATGGGGATTAAGACTGTGAGCCCCACGTGGGACAACCTGATTCCCCTGTGTCTACCCCAGCGCTTAGAACAGTGCTCGGCACATAGTAAGCGCTTAACAAATACCAACATTATTATTATTATTATTATATTTTACTTTAATGCCTGTATCCCCCTCTAGACTGTAAGCTTGTAATGGGCAGGGAACATGCATGCTAATTCTGTTGTAGTGAACTCTCCCAAGCAATTACCACAGTGCTTTCCCCCTCTACACTGTGAGCTCATTGTGGGCAGGGAATGTGTCTGATGCTATAGTGTGCTTTGCACACAGTAAGCGCTCAATAAATATTACTACTACTAATGCTCTGTACATGGTAAGGGCTCAAAAAAACCCCTGATTGAAGATAACTGGATTCCAAATGGGGCTCACAGTCTAATAAGGAACAGAAAGTGAATCCCCGTTTTGCAGATGAAGTAACTGAGGTACATGGAAGTGAAGTGATTTGCCCAAGGTCACCCAGCAGGTTCATGGTGGAGTCAGAATTAGAAATCAGGCTGTCTCACAGGCTCTAGCTCTTTGCTGTAGGTCATGCTGCTTCTCTGGAGTATACTGAAATAAATCAGCAAGTAATGCAGGATGTAACTGCAAATGGCATGTATTGTGAGGTGTTCATACCTTGAGGTACCACTGCACTGAAAAAAACAGACTCATATATAAAACTGGACATTTTAACAAGTTGGACATAGGAGTGACCTGATCATTTTTTCAAATATTTTGGTTATAGAACACATACCAGAGGACAGGTTCACTGAAATAGTACCATAAAAAAAATGAGTCTTGACACTTAGTACACAGAAAATCTGTCAATCGATGGTATTTAATGAGCGTTTACTGAGTGCAGAGTATTGTACTAAGCACTTGGGAAAGTACCAGACAACACAGTTGAATGAAGCAATCCCTGCCCCCAAGGAGCCTGTAGTCAATGGGCGGGGGTTGGGGGGCGGAGAGGAGGGGAGAAGACGGGAGGTCAGACATTAAGATGATTAGGGGTAAGAGAAAATAAGTATATTTACATACGTTCCGTGGGGCTGGGGTATCAAAGTACTTAAGCGGTGCACAGCCAAGTTCAAAGATCACATAGAGTGGAAGGTGGATAGAAGAAATAAGGGGCTTAGTCTGGGAAATGTGATTTTAGGATGGCTTAAAAAGTGGGGAGAGTGGAGGACGAGAGCAGTGGACTGCTGGATATGAATGGAGGGTGTTGAAGGCCTGAGGGAGAATGTGGGAAAGGAAGGGTCGGTGGTGGGACAGACTAAATCAAGGTACAGAGAGTAGGTTGGTATATGAGGAGTGGAGTGTGTGCGTTGGGTTATAATAAACCACAGAGCCGTAAGGTGGGAGGGATACCTGACAGTGCCTACAAGCCGACAGTACACTGTTTCAATTTCAGAAGCTTGAACTAGTGGTGACATTTATCTGAAAACCTGCTTATAATTCTAAGGACAATGCAGGCCAAAGAAACTACAGTAAATACAATCACTTTCCTTATACTAGTTTCCCCAAAGCAATGCATGGAAATGAGTACTGCTGCCTATTTACAGATTTGCAATTAATATTCTGTTAAGGAAGAGAGAAAGCACCAAAACTGTGGTTTTAACTGATGGGAAAAAGTTAAAACAATTTGAAGAGAGCTATGGTAACTTACCACTTAGTGTTTTAGATCGTATAGGGGGCAATCCTTTTTTTTGTCTTTCTTTCTCCCTTTCTCTAGCTCTCCTTTCACTAGAGTATGATCGTGATGACTTTCTCTTCCTTTCTCTTGATCGTGAGCGTGATCGCTTTCTGTGCTTGCGTTTTCGAGAACCAGACCGGGACCTGGACCTTCGTTTTCTTGGTGATCTACAAGACATTTATTTTTAGTGAGCCTGGGAAAATATTTCCCCAATTGAACTTTTTTCTTACACAACACACTTTCTGCTTAACTTCATGCATTTCTCAAGAAAATGAACCAGGTGAGTATTATGAAGATATTCAAATGAACATCCATAATTGATGTTAAATTAAAACCAGAAAATTTATTTTATATATCGCTTATTCAATGAAAATTTTGGAACTACAAGTAGAAAAAAGAATGCCATTTCCAAAGGACTCCTATATACTTTAATCTTGGCCTGAGGAAGAATTGGTTACTTGAAATTAATTAAAGCAACTTGAGTCAAATAAGTATTTTGAAACCTTGAACGAGATCTTGAGTGTGTCCTTGATCTAGAACGAACAGCAACTTTCTTTTCTTCTTGTTCAAAAACCTCTTCTTCAGCTCCATCTTGCCCTTCATCTATATCCATATCCTGTACATAAAAAAAAATTCCAAAAATTAAGTTGCAAGGACAAATAAAATATTGGTTTGGAGACAACCTGAAATTACTCAGAACTTTTGCTAAGCCTTGGAAAAATGGATGCTCTATAAGCCAATCAATAGCATTTCACTGTCTATCGTTTACCCTGTGTTGTACTAAGTACTTGGAAGAATATGAAAGGAATCAATATTCAAGGACCCTGCTCTGAAAGAACTTATAGTTTAGTGGGGAGACCGACACAAATTACACAAAGGTGAAAATTATCACGCTACTGGGAATATTTAGGTAATTAGGTGGTGAGGGAGGACTAAAATGGCAGTTGAGGGGATACGAAATGGGGAGTTTAGAGATTAGTCAGGGAAGGCCGCCTGGAAGAGGTGTGATGGACTTTGAAGATGGGGAGATTGTGGTATCCTGGATATGAAGAGGAAGGGAGTTCTGGGAATGGGGAAGGACATAAGCATCAGGTTGGTGGCAGGAGACGAGCAAGGCATAATGAATAGGTTAGTTTGATAGAAACAAGGGTGTGAGTTGCACAGTGGTGGGGGTGGATAAGTCTGAAAGAGAGAGTGGATTGAGTCATTAAGGCCAATGGTCACAAGTGTCTGCATAATGCAGAGAGAGCTGGGAAACCACTGGCTGTTTCTGACGAATGGGGGAGATGTGTATATAGTGATGTTTTAGAAAAATAATCTCAGCACTAGAGGGAAGTATGGACTGGAGAGGGGAGAAGCTGGAGGTAGAGAGACCATTAATGCTGAGAGACCAGAGATGCAGTAGTCAAGCCAGAATATGATATGAGTCTGGGCCAGTGTGCTGGTCGTTGGAATTGAAGATGAGGGATGGATCCTGGAAATGTTGTGGAGAAAGAACTGATAGGATTTGGTGACAGACTATGGGAGTTGAAAGAGAGGGAAGAGTCAAGGATAATGCCAACACTCCAGGCTTGGGAGACAGCTGAGTGGTTTGTCAGTCGAGATATGAGCCGTCCCTATATTAACTTACTAGAGAGAAGACATAAGCAAAGGAAACAGTCTCTATTTTTCAGTTATCTTCACATGCATTAGTTTTTAACATCATGTTTCCTCTCATACTTAAATCCTAGAGAAAAAGGTAATTTTACCTGTTGCTGAATATCCATTGTATCATCTAGGTTTGTTTCTGGTTCAGGAAACTGCTGTTGGCTACTCCCCTGAGATGGTGAAGCAGAATGCTCTGAACCGAATGTTCCTTCCTGACTGTCCTGAGTTACTACCTGTACAGGAAAAAAAAAGTTGTTAAAGTTAGGACAGACCTTCAAAATTAAAGCATCCTGGTCTTGGAATAGAACATCCCTCAAGTATATATGTACACAAATATCAAACATATATACAGATACTACACACTACCAGGTTACATAAACATAAACAATTAATATTCACTGAGGTAAAGTACATAGGGACAAAACTTAATTACCCATATAAAAATAAGCAGAGTAAAACAAAGAATGGCAGTGGAAAATAACCTACCACTAAAAATCGATTGGGTCCTCACTGACAATGGCCCTGAGTTAGGAGCATGAAAGTGAAGGGTTGAAAATCTGGATGCAGTGAAATAGGGAGGACAGCAGGGGGTAGCTGAGGGTGAAAAGTTGGCCAACTCTGAAACTCTGGAGCCAAGAGTCAGCCCCCGAGTTCCTGTGCAAAAAGAGTTTAGTGTGGGTGTATAAAGATTCTTGAGTTCTCATTGGGTGGATGAATG
Organism: Ornithorhynchus anatinus; assembly: GCF_004115215.2. NCBI lineage: Eukaryota > Metazoa > Chordata > Mammalia > Monotremata > Ornithorhynchidae > Ornithorhynchus > Ornithorhynchus anatinus. The sequence goes on along the minus strand of NC_041729.1, from coordinate 70,579,165 downwards.
GGTGAGTGGTCTATGTGGATGATGAGTTAACAATAATCACGTGCTTGCTGAGTGGATGCATGAGGGGCTGTGGGAATTTTGTTGGGGCAACCAGAAATACATTCTTCTTCCCATTTATACCCTTAGACTGTGAGCCCCCTGAGAAGCAGGGACCTTATTTAATACCAACAGGTGTAGTCTCTCCCAGTGCTTAGTTACTATTAATACAAAGGCTGCAGAAATCCTCCAAAGACAAAAACAATTCTCTCTTTTGTAGATTTACCTGAGTTTCTTTTTTCATCTTTCCTCCTGTGGCCTGCCGTTTCTCACTAAGAAAACATATGCATGACTAATTTCAACTTCTCCACAGACCTGGGAATGAATCCACTTCACTATACATTTATGCCTATCATCTATACATACAGGAAATACCTGTGAAAGAGTCAACACTGAAAAAATGCCCCAAAACACAAGTCATAGGATGGTCTACTCTGAGAAGGCAGAAATGTAACAAGACAGACTATTTCTGATATAGGTCATTACATGTTCTTCTTTCGAAGAATCAATGGTTCTACCACTTTTTCTGTCCTTCTAAGGAAGAAGCAAGGAACCATTAATTAAGCACTTCTAAATTCTATTCAGGTACTCCCAGCAATAACATTCTTCATTAGCAGTAGTAGAAGAAATAGTACAGTGCTCTGTGCACAGTAAGTGCTTAAGGAATATTAAGCCCTGGAAAAGGGTACACAGGTAGGAATCAGACATGGATCCTGACACTCGAAGAGGTCACAAGCTACTAATCCTGTGTGGTCCCCATATTTTGAGCCAGTTCCTCTGACCCTCCTATTACCAAAAATGATTTGGCAATCTCCTTCCCTCCTCCCACCTCTCTGAATAAAGACTGAGTTAAAGAACAAATCGAGCTTCCCTGAGTGCTTTCATGCCTAAATGCACCTTTTTCACCAGGATCTACCAGTGGTCCCACATATTCTAGCCTATTTCCTGCTATTGGTATATTGGAAGTATTTCTGATTATAAAACCAATTACTTTCAAACCCATGACATCAGTTCTGAATCTTAGTTTATAATCAGTCAATGGTCTCTTAGAGACCACTGGGGCATGCTAAAAAGAAAGGTATAGACAGGCTTGACGTCTTTGAGGAGCATAAAAATCTATGAGAATTCCAAGTTCCAATGATCACACAAAACCAAATGGAGAACCAAACTCAAGTAACCAAGAGCAGATATAATCAGAAGCATGAGAGTAACCTGATGGGAGATAGTCACAGGTCAAGTTACTAGAGTGGCTGGAGAAAGGAGAGATGAATCTGGGAAGGCTACATTGTTTAAGTACCACTTTAAATAGGCTGAAAAGTTACAGTGCTGAGGAGTTTGTAAGAAGAAGTTTGTAAGAAGTTTGTAACAACTCTATTTAACCCAAGAAAATACTATGTACCTTTTGAGGCTGTTGTTGCTCTAGGAGCTGTTGTCGAAGATGCTCAAGATTTTGCTGTTGCAATTGTTCAGCTAATTGATGAAAAATTGAGTTGTTCACTGATTCTGAAACATGAGAGCTAACAAAAATTTATGATTTTTAAAACCTTAGTACTCAAACGAAAATAGATATCAAGTATCACATTTTGCTTTATGAGTCTACAATTTGTGACTCAGTAAAACATTACAGTGTGCTTGCATATGACAAGCTCAGCAGTGCAGAGGGAAAAATCTGCCTTTCAGGGAGAATAATTTTCATTTAAGAGGGATTCTAGCATATGCCGGGTTTACAATTAAATTGCTGCATGCTTCAACTGCTACACATAATTTTCGTTACAAGCATTTCCCCTACAAAATGACTGTTGTATACTTGCAAATACCCTTGCTAGCATGAGATTATGTTGTGTTGACTATTATTTCAATGATAAACAAGCAGTTGGGGGAAGGTAATCTGAACACAATTGAAAGAGTACCCATCTTCTCTCACAAAGTGCAGAATCAGAGACGTCTGTGGCCGTGCAAAACAATTTGCATAATCTGACATTTCTCTAATTCATTAGCATGACACTGGGAACCACTTGCAATACATTAAAGCTTTTGTTTTTGTGTGTACTGCTAATAAACGATATGGATGAGGAGGTGACAAACGTTGGTTTTTTTTTAAACACGCTTTGCTAAGCTGTCCCACATTATGACCAAACCATGTGACTAAGATGTCTCATTCTGGGATGGAGTCATATTTACAGTTTTAGAAGCTTTTAGAGAATTTTATTTTGATTCATAGTTTGTGTACCAAAAACAAAAAAAAACACCCCAAAACCAATATTGGCAGAATTCAATACTCAATTCAATTTTCAGCCTGTTTTTTCTGTACTTTACATTTAAATTCAGTATATTCTAATCAACTCCTGGAGCTCCTTCCCCCCTTGGCATACAACAGGCCACCATATACCTCACTTTCAAAGCCCCACTAAAATCACATCTCATCCAAGAGGCCTTCCACCAGCCCTCCTTTCCCCTATTTTTTCTCCCTTCTGCATCTACTATGCACTTGGATCTGTATCCCTGAAGCACTTGAAATACAGCCCAAAGGCCCAAAGTACTTTTAAGTTCATATTTGATATTTATTTCCAGGGCTGTCTTCCCCTCTGGACTGTAAACTCCCTGTGGTCGGGGAAAGTGTGTATCAACTCTGTTGACTGTTCTCTCCCAAGCGTTTAGTACATTGTTTTAACAACAGTAGGCCGTTCAGTAAATACCACTGACTGATTAAATCAGAAGTGGTAAAGATAACTGTGCGACTGCAAAACTGAAGATTGTTCCTCTCCTAACCTAAACTCTACTTCCCCATCATTCCCCAGAATGCATACACTCAAATATAACTCCCAGGCCTACTGCAGGGACAGCTTTCTCTCCTCACTCGTTTCTAGCCTGGCCCAGTGCATGTAGTTGACTTAGGACATTTTTACAGAGGGGTAAATGCTTAAGATTTTAGTGTGATGACATTTAAAGCAGGTCAGCACAGTTCACTGACTGCATTTGCCCTTGCTCCTTGGAAGCAGCACCAAAACAAAGCAGCCAAGCAGTGACTTTCCCATCTTGGAAAAGCCTAAGACTGTTTACATGACCTCTTTTCTAAAGCTTCCCAGTCAACCCTCATCTATCTTCCCAAGACTTTTTTAAGGAGCCTTAAGTCCATGCCTGGTTAAATGACATTTCACTTAGAGTAGGTCCCTAAACACACACACATACACACAGTTTAAATTCTGTTTGAACTAAAGTTTTCCATTAATTAGAAAGAAAATCATAACAGATCTTACTGCTGAGAAGTAGGGGTTTCCTTTTTAGGCTCTTCGCTATGTTCAGAATCTTCTCCAAAGTCATACCTGTCCATCAGCTTCTAAGTGAAAAATTAAGAGTGTCACAAAATGCGCTTCTTTTGAATGAAAAGTAAAATATGTACAAATATCCCAAACCTTTCGTTTTTAAAAAATCTGATCTTTTTACGAAGAGGAATTCAGTTCATTTTGGTATTTCTGCAGCCAAAAATATAAGATACTGTAATAACATCTTAATAATAATTCACAAGCTGAGGTTTAAGTTAAGCCTTTTTTTAAGCGTATTCGTTAAGCCCATATTATGTTCCAGACACTATACTATGTGCTGGAGTACATATAAGCTAATCAGGATGGACACGGTCCATGTCCCACAGGGGGCTCACAGTCTTCCACCCCATTTTACAGATGAGGTAACTGAGGCAATCAATCAGTAGTATTTATTGAGAGAATACTGTGCAAAGTACTGTATCAAGTGCTTGAGAGAGTACAAGGTAACAGAGTTGGTAGGCACGTTCTCTACCCACGAAAATCTTAGTCTAGAGGCTCAAAGAAGTTAATGACATGGCCATGGTTTAACAGCAGCCTGCATTATTACCCAGGCCCTTCTGACTCCGAGGCCCGTGCTCTATCCACTGGGTGACACTGCTTCTCATTCTCAAGTATTCTTAAAGTAACCTGAGCATGCTCAGGGTCTGCAATTGTCCAGTTATTTCTTGCAAAGTTAAAAAATAGGAATGAATTTCTTGAAGTTAACTGATGTTTTTTCTTTATTTGAAGTGGTATTGATCAAAAAGATGGATGAGCCTTGAACAGCAATACTATCACAACAATAAAGTAAAAAGTGAATGTTACTGCCACCTGCAAACATATGAAAACTATGCTCCCATCCACAAATTTTGGGATGTGTGAACTGGATAAAATTCATCTGCAAAATTTTTCCAGTAAGACCTAATCAAATTAACAAACAGTACTTGTTTCTTTAGTTTCTTTAAAATATAAGTACCAGGAATACTAGATTTTCCCTTAACATATTATTGTCTTTGTTTTAATCCTACATGATTTTCATAAAAATGCCTGCAAGATTCTTGTCAGAACCTCTCGACCAGAAAAAAAAAAAGACTATGGGAGTTATATATGTAAATATAAAAGATGTTTATAAAAAATAAGATTAAAATTCTTCAGATGCAGAATATGAACACAAATTCTGCATTATTTTAAAATCACCATCATTCTTCTATTAAAAGAAGCAGCTGTGGGTCACACTTCTCTGGGTTTCAGTTTACAGACACCTACTCTCCTCTCCTCCTCAGACTGAGTTTCATGTGGATCAGGGATGGTGTTGGTCTGATTGCCTTTTAATCTATCACAATGATTGGCTCATAGTAAGCATTTACAAATAGTAGTTATTTTAGTGACAATTGTTTTATACCACATATTACGGTTTTATACTTCACCTTGTTAAAAGGAACACTCTGTTCTAGTGGGTTGAGTGTATTAGCTGCTGCAGCTGCAGCTGTAAGTTGCGCTGTCAAGGCCTGCAGCTGAACAACCAGACCAGCATCCAGGGCCTGGAGTAAGGAAGGCTGGGGCTTCTGTTGCTGTATCTGGAGCGTCTGAATTAACTGCTGAAGCTGAGGGAGGGCGAAGAAAAATAAAAGATAATCTATCTGCACAATAAACCTGAACTACAATCCACTCAATTTCCACTAAAATCCATAGACTATTTGTACATTGATTGATTTTCAAGATGAAAATCCGAAACGCCATTAAAATCTGAAAACGGATCCCTTTTTAATAGGAATGGGTTAGAAACCCAAATACAAATAATGTTTGTGTCTTAACTATCACCAGTAGTAGAATTTCATTACTCCTCAAAAGTTATTATGGAGACTCTAAGGAGTTACAAAGATTTACAAGGCTTGTGTCAGTAACAAATCAAACCTCTTAAAAGTGAAAGCGAGGAAAATACCCCCTCAGTGACTAAAGCACCCTCACACTTACAACTTACGATGCTTCAAATGGCATTCAAGTATGTTGTGTTGCCTCAGGTATCAAAGAGACAAAAGATCCAAACCTGTTGACCTTGAGGGCTCTGCAAGATCTGGGCCACGGCAGCAAGCGTATCCGTATTGGTTATCTGAGACACCCATGGATCAGGTAAGCCTTGCACAACGTTGGCTGGGGTAACAGGGGTCACAGGAGTTCCTAAAGAGTGCCCCGAGAGGAAAAGGATAATTTAGAAATGAATGTTTCTTAGCTAGTACGTAAACAACGCTCACAATTGACACTAAGGTATTAATAGTTCCGAATGTCTCACTCATCTTTAACTCCTGAAAGTGTTTGCCAAAGTTTCCTAAGCAATACAACACCAAAGTCTGAGACTAAACGAAGATAATGGAAAATACTTTTCCTACTTTGAGGCTGCATATTTTGAGTATCATCTTAAAACAAATGCTTACTTTGCCCTCCAAATATTTGCTCCTAGTTAGAAACCCATCCGATGTAATTTTAAAAATATACAATCTTAACACCATTAACTTTGAAAAAAGAATGCAGCCCTCTAAGGGACAGAATACCTGGGGTATTGTTGCTCATTGTGGCTGTAGTACAAGGTAAGACAGGGGTGACGACTGGAGGTGGAATGCCCGCTGCCATATCCAGAAGAGGCTGAATAATTTCACTCTTAAAAACATTGTTCTTCTGCCACAAATTTAGAACTCTGACTATTTTACTCTTGAAGAAAAAAAAAAAAGACACAGAAGTTTAGCTTAGAAATTTCATTCACTCATTTATGCAATAGTATTTATTGAGCGCTTACTATGTGCAGAACACTGTACTAAGCACTTGGAATGTACAATTCAGCAGCAGATAGAGACAATCCCTGCCCAGTGATGGGCTTACAGTCTAATCGGGGGAGACAGAGAGAGACAAAAACAATAGCAATAGAATCAAGGGATGTACACCTCATTAACAAAATAAATAGGGTAATAAAAATATATACAAATGAGCAAATGAGCACAGTGCTGAGGGGAGGGGAAGGGAGAGGGGGAGGAGCAGAGGGAAAGGGGGGAAAGGAGGAAATGTTGTTGTTGAAAACAGGAGTAGCCAAAAATACAGACAGTAATAGAGATGGTTCTACTGGATCCCTGTCTGGCCCAATATGGCAATTTTAGTTAGAAATTTAAGAGTAGCTCTCCAATTACAATAGGTGAAAACAGATGAAATACCCAACAGCTCAAAGCAGAAAGCAAACTATTCTTAGAGGTACTTCCTACCTATTTCCTCCACCATCCTCATCATATCATCTCAGCCAACATCTTTGTCGGAACTACGTATACTGTATCTAACCCAGTGTTTAGTATGGTGCTTGGTGCATAATAAGTACCTAAATAACATGATTATCTTTCAAATGTTTAGTACAACGCTCTGTGCATAAGAAGTGCTCCATAAATACCAATGACTGGTTTTATTTAATCAATTTGAGAATAGTGGCCCTGTAGGAAAAGGATGGAACAGATTCAGTAGACCATGGTTTTAATGCCAGCTTTATCACTGGCCCACTGGGTGACGTTGGGCTAGTCACTTAACCAATCTGGGCTCTAGCTTCTTTGTAAAACAGAAAAAAGATCCCTGCTCTCTTTACATCATATGCTGAGAGCCCAGTGAGAGAGAGGGACTAAGTCTGATCTGGTAACAGCAGATGAGAAGTAGCAGTATGGCACAGGATGGTTCTAATCCTGATTGTGCCACTTGTCGGCTAGGTGGCCTTGGGCAAGTCACTTGACTTTTTTCTGCCTCAGTTTCCTCTTTTGTAAAATGGGGATTAAGACTATGAGCCCCATGTGGGAATGTGCCCTACCTGATTTGCTTGTATCCACCCCAGTGCTTAGTACACTGCCTGGTGCACAGTAAATGCTGAACAAATACAAGAATTATTATTGTAACCATTTATCTATCTCAAGGCTTAGCTCAGTGCATGACAAAGAATAACCAATCAGTGGCCATTTAGTGAGCTCCTACTGTGTACAGAGCACTGTACTAAGAGCTTGGGAAACAACCACACAGTTGGTAGATGCATTCCCTGACCAACAGGAGTTGATGGTATACAGGGGGAGACAAGACATTAAAATAGATGAGGCATGTGGGAAATAGAAGAGTGTAAAAAAATTTACACAAATACTGTCGGGCTAGAGGAAGTACCAAATTAATTGAGGGTATATGGGCAGATGCATAGTTGATATAGGAGAAGAGCAGATGGGGGAATAAAGGATTTGAGGTGGAAAGGCTCCCTGAAGGAGATGTTATTTTAGGAGGGTTTCTAAGGTGGACTGTCAGATATGAAGTGGGGAGAAAGTTCCAGGCCCAAGGGAGTTCAGGGGCAGAACAGATGAGATTGAGAAGCAAAGAGTAGTTTAGTGTTAGAGGAGTGGAGTTTGCAGGTTAGGAGATCGGCAAAGTTAGGTAGGAGGGAGTAATCTGCTTCAGTGTTTTAAAGCCTGTGGCATAGAGTTTCGGTTTGATGTGGAGGTGCAAAGGCAACCACTGGAGGTTCCTGAGGAGTGAGGAAACATGGACTGAATGTTTTTTGTAGAAAAATGATCTGGGCAGCAGAGTCAAATATGAATTGGAGTGGGGAAGACAGGAGGCAGGGAGGTCAGCAAAGAGGCTGACCATTAATCCAGGCAGTCTTGGATAAATACTTGGTCTATCATGGTAGCGGGTAGAGGGAGATGGGGCAGTAACTGGAAGGGGCTGTGGAGTCAAGTGATTTTTTTTTTTTTTTAGAATACGGGATACATGGGCAAGCTTAAAAGTAGTTCAGAAGGAGCCACTGGAAAATAAGTGATTGAAGATGGCAGTCAAGGAGGGTTAAGTCACTTAACTTCACTGGAAGGGGTATACTGCTTTGATGAGGTGAGAAGGGATGGGGTAAGAAGCACAGGAGGAGGGGGTAAAATGTGAGAGGTGGTGGGATATCACTTTTTGAGGTGCTGCTGGGAAGGATGGGAGAATCAAAGAGGGGACTGGAAGAGACAGGAAGTGTAGAGTAATAGGGGAGATTTTAGGGAGACCATACCTAACCATTTCATTTTTGTGAACAAAACAGGTGGTCAGGTCATTACGTGAAAGGGATGGTGGGAGGGGGAAGGGGGTTTGAAGAGGGAGTTAAAAGCAGATAACAACGAATTTGAGATGGATGTGGTTGGCCTATTGTCTGGATTTCTGCCAAGAGCGCTCCACAGCTCTTGCGCTAGAGCGATGGAAGCATATTGTGGTGGTGATCCACAACTGCGGGTTCGAAGTTTGAGATTAGAGGAGGGACAGGAGAATGGGGAAATTGAGATCAGTTGAGAGGACAGTGTGGATTTGTGTGTCAAGAGAAGGTAGGTTGGGTTTTATGAGGGGCATAAGGACTTTAGAAAATTGGCTGGGGTCAAAACAATGGAGGAGTCAATGGAGGAACAGGACAGATTTGCAGGAGAGTAAGGGAGAGAAGGCAAGTCAGAGAAGCAGCGTGGCTCAGTGGAAAGAGCATGGGCTTTGGAGTCAGAGGTCATGAGTTCGAATCCCAGCTCTGCCACTTGTCAACTGTGTGACTGTGGGCAAGTCACTTAACATCTTTGTGCCTCAATTACCTCATCTGTAAAATGGGGACTAAGACTGTGAGCCCCATGTGGGACAACCTGATTCCCCTGTGTCTACCCCAGCACTTAGAACAGTGCTCTGCATATAGTAAGCACTTAAATACCAACATTAGAAGGTTGCGGTAGGAGAGTAAAACAGGGAAACTACACACCCCCAGGCCCATGAGGACAGAGGTAGTATCTTCTATTTCTTTTATTTATATTCCCAGCAACTATCACAGTGCTCTGCACACAGTAAGCACTCATTAAGTATTGCTGACGTCACTGACACATTTCTGATCAAACAGAGTCACTTTGATCTAAGTATAAAAAGGTTTGTTACACAATTGTATTTATTTAGTGCTTACCATGTGCAGTCCACTGTTCTAAGCACCTAGAAAGTGTAATACAACTGAGTTGGCAGACACATTCCCTGCTCAGAAGGAATTTAGAGTCTACAAAATGATACAAATGGCCTTCATGACTTAGCCACCCTGACTTAGTTCAGGCAAAAATTCACAGTCTTTTTAAAAATGTTACTACTGTTTCAGGGGGCTGGGGGGAAGAGAAGTATCTGGGGACCTTCTGCTTATTTTGTAGAAAGATGAGAAAAACAAATGAATAATTTTAGATTTTGGGGAAAAAATGACTGTAATAGTTGTAATAAGAAATGATAATTGTATCTGCAAGTGAAATAGGTCTTTTGGCTGATATACCCTAAAACCTTAAAAGCAAGTCTCCCATTGTATATTTCTTCCCATGGGAACAAGAGAGGTAGGGTTCCCTAGTGGAAAGAGATGAGACAGTGTCATGTGACTTGGGTTCTAATCCCAGTTATACAACTGTCTGCTGCGGGACCACAGGTAAACAGCCTAACCTCTCTGGGCTTCAGTTCTCTTGTCTGTACAATAGGGATAATCATACTTGCTCTCCCCTCCTCTTAGACTGTGAACTCCATGTGGTATAGAAACTAGGTCTGACTGGACTACCTAGAGTCTACTTCAGTGCTCAGCACACAGCAAGCAGTTAATAAACACATTTTAATAGTATTTAAAAGCCCTTAAGAGCCACCATTAACCATTCCCAAGAAACTAGCATAGTGCCCTGCACATACTAAGCATGCAATATGATTGATCAGGCATATTGGAGAAGCAGCATGGCTCAGTGGAAAGAGGCCGGGCTTGGGAGTCAGAGGTCATGAGCTCTAATCCCGGCTCCGCCACTTGTCAGCTGTGTAGTTTGGGCAAATCAGTTAACTTCTCTGTTACCTCATCTGTAAAATGGGGATTAAAAACTGTGAGCCCCACGTGGAACAACCTGATGACCTTTGTATACCCACCCCCCAGCGCTTAGAACAGTGCTTCGCACATAGTAAGCACTTAATGAACATCCCTATTATTATATTATAGGTTATAGTTTTGATGCCCAAAATGATGTTTTGACAGGAGACTTACTGTCCTTTTTCAAAGTCTCTCGGTAATGAGCATAAATTAGTGTTGGGAGAATCTGATAAACATGTCATATTAAACACTTCAGTGCAATTCTCATTTCAGCACATTACTGTCTACTCAACATCATTAGATCTGGATATGCAAAACTCTTAAAATAATGGTGACTACTATAAATGCCGAAAACATTAGTGTCTACCAAAAAAATGGCTGCCTTAAGTACAGTGTTTAAAGAAGCAACATTTGTTATTTCCATTTTCATTTGTTTCTGCGGCATATGAGAATACTAAAATTAAGCACCCAGTTTATTTGGCATGCTAACCTGAAAAATTAGAGTGACTAAATAAATTTGTATCCTTTAAATTATAGTTTTCAATTATACATCTGATATTTTAACCAAGACTATAATGTTGAAATAATTCCATTTGAGAATATCCTAAAATCAGTAAACATTACTAAACTTGAACTAATGAAATACACCTTTTTGGAATAGAAGATTAAATTTTAATAGGACTAAAAGATCTAACATAAGAGTTTCTTCTGTATCTTAACTGAGGGCTTTGTGTTCTATTAAATTATTATAACCACACACTGTCATTTTACTTGGAATGAAAACCCAGTAAATCATAATGAAAGCCCAATGCCCTAGACATGCTTGGTTCTTGAAATTCTGGATCTCTTCAACTTCTGTATTGACAGATTTTTTTTTTCCTGACTCTGCTTCTCGCTTCAGGTACAGATGTTCAATCAAGAAATATCCTATGTGGAAATTCTTCCTCTCCATTCTGTGTCACCCTGACTTGCTGCCTTTATCCCCCCACCAACTCCTCCACCCACTTCCACAGCATTTATAATAATAATTACTATTGTATTTGTTAAATGCTTACTATATGCTAAGCACTGTTGTAAGCACTGGGGTAGATACGAGTTAATCAGATTGGACACAGTTCCTGTCCCACATGGGGCTAACACACTTATCCCTGCTTTGCAAATGAGGTAACTGAGGCACAGAGAAGTTAAGTGACTAGCCCAAGATCACACCGCAGACATGTAGCAGAGCTGGGATTAGATCTCAGGTCCTAACTCCCAGGCCTGTGCTCTAGTGCACTAAGCAATGCTGCTTCTCAATGTACATATCCAAAATTTATTTACAGTAATGTGTGTCTAACACTCTAGACTGTAAGCTTGCTGTGGGTAGGGCATGTGTCTGTTACAATGTTGTGCTGTACTCTCCGAAGCATTTAATATAATGCTCTACACATAGTAAACACTCAATAAATAGGATTGAAGGAATTTCTTTGCTACTATTTCTTCCTAGACATTCAACCCAAGGCCTGAAAGCACAGTCGTTTCACTATTCTAGCTGATATATTTTGAGAGCAATTGTGTTTTACAGCACTGTTGTAATTTTTGACTGAAGTATAAAACCTTTACCATCAACTTTTCCTTAACTGTGCTAATATGGGGCTAATAAGGGTGCCAACTTTTGATTTGGCACAAGTAACTGAGGGCAACTTGGGGTAGGGGGCTAAGGAAGTTGAATATTGACGGGATGAGGGGGAAAAAAAGGGAGCAAGGAAGGGAAAACAGCTTCAAATACTTTCCCCAGCAAGTCCTGTGACTGGTTCCTAAAAACGGGACAATTCACCTTCTTTCTTGGTCTATCAATCTACAGTATTTAGTGAATGCTTACTCTGAGAGAGAACCATGTTACGAGCTTGGGAGAGTACAATAAAGTTGTTACTAGGCATGATCCCTCCCTCAGCTAGGAGCCTAGTCACCTTTTCATGAAGAAAGAAGTAAGCAGCCAGAAGACCAAGTTGATGATAGCATGTTACAGTGCTTTGCATTTAGAAATCCACAGTAAGGCAATGGAACATACCTTGTCATCGCCAGGACATCGATATAAATTCTGGAAAGTACTGATGATGTTGTTACTAAATCTGGGTGCAAACACATCCTTTTCTTGACCAAACTGATGCCGGGATTGTCGCACGATGGAATCAATAACATAAAGTCCAGGCACTTTGTATTCTGGTTTACACTGGTGAAACAAAGCACGGATAGGTATTGAAATAAAATGATAAAAATGACTGAAAAACAAAGTATCATGTATTCTTAACAAGTACAAAGAATTACCAATGCCAAGACTGCTTACTTGCTACTTAATGCTCCTGACTTTACTTCAATTATGTTATTGCCTCTGATCTCTGCATGTTTTAGTGTTGGAAGAAAGGTTTAGCTTTACTCCATAATACGATAAAGGAAAGAATGAAAAAATGTTCTACCCTCATAGTGAAAACCTGTGCTGCCTGATTTGTATGACCCACTCAACCACTCAAGACACTGGGTTCTACTTCTGGTTTTACTGATTGAAAAGAAGTTGCTTTACTAATCTTAATTTTCCGAAGTGTGTTTAAGTCAGTTTGTCACAGAGAGGTGATGATCTGGGGAGGTTTGGAGGATTTAAAACAAAGCGATAAAACTTCAAGGGCCACCGGCTGAAAACTCAGGCCTATGAGGGGCATGGGGCTCATGGCCCTGCCACCCCACAGGTCCCTTTGTGGTTCATCCTCTCCACCTTAATTTCTTTGTGTTAGCTGCAAAACATTCTATAAAGAATAGTACAGGTTAGTGCGGAAATAGCTTTGAGGTTCTTTGTAGGAATTAGGTGTGTGGCTGGTTGCCTGAGCAATTAATTATTGAGTTCTAGGCTACTTGAGAGAGGAAAAAAAAAATCCTAGATGGTGAAAGCTGTAGTCCAATGCAGCAGGGTTACTGTACCTGTCCAACTCTTGAAGTGTTGATTTAGGGAAGGTAAATTTATTCGGACCCTTTCAAAATAATTGAATGCCAAGATCTACTTTTGGGACTTTGGGGGTCCAAAGTCCTTTCAGACTTTTACATTTCAAGGACCATTACAGTTCTCTGGCTTAGGCTTCAAAAATAATGCATTTAATAAATCTCCCAAGGCACTACTCCACTGTCCTCTTTTCCAGGCACCCTTGCTTTTCAGCCCAAGTAGCTTTTGTTGATAATGTCATGCAGGTTTTCTGGTGAGTCTACTTGGTAATCTGTTATGGTTCCCCTTTTGTCTTTTTGGGGAAAGATGCAGAAGGACAGTGTTTTTTAGGCCATATAGCATCTGTCGGTGTCTTTTGATTTAAAGAAGGGTTACCTTGTGTTATAGTGCCTCTGATGTTTGGGTTAGGGGGAAGGGGAAGAAAAGGCTTAACAGCTTTCTGAGCCAGAAGGTGGAAAAACAAGATGAACTGAAGACACCCCAAAATTTCCAGGAGGAAAAGACCTCAACCTATCACTTTATGAACTTATCTACCTCCTTAAGAAACTATGGGGGCTGGTGTGGAATGCCACGAATATTCCTGAGCAAGTAGGGAAGAACAAACAGCTGATTTGTTCCTCTCCAGCCCCTGGGCCTAGCAAAACTCCTTAGTTCTGAAAGGATTCCAAAAAGAACAAGAAATAGTGATACTGTTCTGAAGTAGCCCAGAACCCAGAAGGACTCAAGGAGAGTAGCTGTTGCTCCCTCTGCAGAAAGAAATGGCCGCGACCAAGAGGAAAAAGGAAGAGTAAGGGGGTGAGGAGAGAAAAGCCATGACTCATACCTAGGTTTCACCTGTTAGAAGTACTGTACCCCAAAAGATGACAGATATCCAAGGGGTGTATCTACCTATCTTTGATTGATTGACTTAGTCTATACCTATATTTACAGAAACAAAGTTCAACACATTAACTGAATTGACAGTGGGAGAAATAGTAAATAAGAGAGGAATTTGGGAGGGAGACAAAAAAAAAAAAAACTACCAACATTTTATATTTTGCTTCAGCCCCATATGCCCTATTTTCTGTCACAGTGAAAAAACTACGGCAGGTTAAAAATGGCAAGTTTTCTTTGCCTGGTGAAGCTTTCTAAAACTACAGTGGCAAAACCTATACTTACTTTCAAAAGTTATACTCTGTATGTGCTTATAAAATTGAGATTCTCTTACAGAGAACCTTTATGGTCAAGGAAAATTTGAACCATCCCGGTATTCTGTGACTTGACTTTTACTGGCATAGAATATCTTTGTGACTGAAAATTTAAACGAGTTTACTTATTAATGAAAATTCTCAATGGTTATTTGCTATATTTCATTTAATAATGAAAAATTATTAAATTACAAAAGTTTCATTGCAGGAAATGCTTTCATATTATTTTAACATGCATAACTGGATCAAAGACAGAACAGGCATTTCTATTATTTTTAATGCATTAAATTTCACCGTATCCTAGATTCACTAGTTTAAACCAAATTTCAGTTAAGATTTAGAGAAAAGCAGCCTCCTCTAAAATTTTCCTTTCCCATTAGAAAAGAACATTCACCTGCCTGGGTATCATCTGTTAGCATGGTCCCTTCACCTACGATTTAGACCCCATAATCTGAGAGTAAGCCTCCAGGAGGCCTTCCCAGACTAAGCCTCCTTTTCCCTCTCCTCCTACTCCCCTCCCTTCCCCCCGCACCCTCTGCTCTTCCCCCTTCCCCTCAGCACTGTGCTTATTTATATATATTATTACCCTATTTATTTTGTTAATGAGATGTATATCTCCATGATTCTATTTACCTTGATGAGATGTCTTGTTTTGTTCTGTTTTGCTTTGCTGTCTGTCTCCCCCATTTAGACCATAAGCCCGTTGTTGGGCAGGGATTGTCTCTATCTGTTGCTGCATTCTACATTCCAAGCACTTACTACAGTGCTCTGCACATAATAAGTGCTCAATAGTTAGCTATTGAATGAATGAAATGAATACTTCCAGATAAACTTTCTGAACCCAGGGGCAAGGGGTGTCCTTGAAAAAGCGAAAAATTGGGCATTTTCTGATCAGAGATTACTATCACATGCTCAATCCCTTTAAGATGGGTATTTTTCCTCATTAAATCAGAAAATATTTCCCCACTTTAGGCGACCGACTGAATAATACCGTTCAGCTTCCACAATGAAACATTAAAATATCAGTATGAAATTTCAAACATGTTCTTTAGACGAAATCCTAAACATAAAAGCGACCTTTTAAAAAGTTACTAATACATGCAGTGTGTACAAGAAGTTGATATAATCATTTTCTCAAACATTAGAGTGGCAATATACTTCAAAATATAAGTGAGCAAATGAGCTAGAGTCATGCTGTTCCTTGCTTATATTATTTAGCAAAGCTTTGGCTGCTTTAAACTCAAGGAAATCAGAGATTTGCTCACACAATCAGAAGTTGAAAATAGTTTCTTTTATAAAATACTTCTATATTAAAGCTACTTAGACATGAAATTTTTCTGAACTCTCTACTCCTTTTAATGCCATTCAGGCAATTCTGGAAAATCCACTTGTTGCTACCCCATTTTCCTCAAGATAATACTAAATTCATTTCTTTCCTCTTTATCCACAGCAGACTAGAAGTTTTAAAAATGCAGGTTTGGCAAGAAAAAAAAAAGGTGTCATCCTCATAAATAGCAATGACATTCAGAACAAGTTCTGTAAAAATTCACTGGTAGAAAATGAGCATGAGATTCAAATAAAGATGAAAGATAAAAGCTCCATTTTTACCCAAAGCAGCCAATAAACAAATTCTGGGGCTATTTTGAAGATTACAGAAAACGGGTCAGTTAAGAAGTAGTTTCAAATTCTACAATCCCCACAGATTACACAGATTTGGATTTTTAAAGGAGGGATTAGTCTTTTGCTGGAAACTACGAACACAGTGCTGGTACATGGAAGATTTTGTGTTCATTTAGTTAAAAAGCTACATCATATTTTAATACGTTTATATGTATCTCTTTTATATACCTGATGGTTTATATTTATATCATGAGATTTGTGTCTGTACATTTGTGTATTTGGGTTAACTCATTCAGGACAGAGACTGTCTTTTTTGTCAACTGAACACATCCATCTACTTCAATGCTGGTTACACACAACGTTCTCAATAAATTGATGATTAACAATTTTTAAGGATACCTCTTCTTGGAATCAGGATTACTTGGAAGATGTCTAAAGTTTCAAGATATAAACTCAATTAATGTACAGGAACTGTGGTTGAGTTAAAAAAAAAAATCTGATTTAAAACTTGGCATAACTTACCATGTTGTGCTTAGCTCTGAATAGAACTATTTGGCTCATTTGCAGCATTTCGTTTGATTTTAAAATTGGGTTTAAAAAACATTAAAGGCAGGAATACAGATTTTGAGACACTATTCTTGCAACACAACCTCTTCGATTACAGCTTTTTCAAGCATTACTGCTGTGGAAGTTTCTCTTAGGAGGGGTTAAGGTACTTATTATTAGGTTCCCAAGAAATATTAATTGAATCAGTTTAATGCCAAGGTTGTCACATCCTATTTTTGTCACGAAAATATTTATACAGTTTTAATTGGTCTAGGATCAAGGGTGGGCAAGCGGTTCAAGTCCCAAGGTCACATGGTGTGTCCCACTAAGCTTGAAGTGTCAGATACATGCACGCCTCTCAACTTTCCCCAGATCTGACTGCACGCCACCCACACAAATAGAACGAGGCGTCACCAGAAATAGCAAACATATAAGCAAGACTGGACAGGGGAACTAGCTGCCACTTAGCATCTTTTCGAAAATGAATGCAGGACTAGTCAAAATGATTGTGGCTGGAGCCCTGCCACTGTCAGCTCCGATATACAAAAGGCTTGCATCCGGCATGATGCTACACTGCAAGATCAATTGAAATGGCTCTCTGGTCACACTCTGTCCATCCATGATGAACAAGCAACAGTGAAGGTTAAACTACTTGAAGGAGACCATAGTCAATTCATAGGATGTGAGAAGGTAGGGAGGAAAGGATATTGGCAAGTGCAGGCCATTTTTAATACTGAAAACACAGGGGAAGCAGCATGGCCTAGTGGAAGGAGCCCAGGCCTGGGAGTCAGAGGACCTGGGTTCTAATCCCAGATCTGCATTTCTCTGCTGGATGACCTTGGGCAAGTCACTTAAATTCTCTGTGCCTTGATTTCCTCATCTATAAAATGGGGACTGAATCCTACTCCTTCCCATTCAGATTGTGAACCCCAAGAGGAAATGTGCCCAACCTGATTATCTTGTATCTACCCCAATGCTTGTCACGAAGTAAGCACTTAACAAGTACCATTAATTAAAAAAAAAACACCACCACAACACACTATACTACAGATGCTGTAATTCTCAGGCAATTGATGTTCACTGTCCTTATACTAAATATTACTGGGATACTGGCTAAGGTGAAAAAGAGTATTTTTCATTAAACTTATATGTAAGGGCACCGGTGATCATTCAATAAATATTTTCTCTAATTTTTTAATTTTTACATTTTTTGTATAACCTACCCAAAATATTGATACTTGACTGTTTTTTGATTAAACATATGGTTTTAAATCAATTTCCTATATTGGGATAGTAAAATAAGCTTACCTTCTGAATGAACTTCTCAACACTCTGAACCACATGCTTATAGAACTAGAACAAAAAATAGGAATACTATTTTAGCAGTAATAACATTTGAGCGCCCACTGTACCAGGCTCTTGTGAAGTTGAAAATGACAAAGTGACACCTTCCCTGACCATAAAGAGCTTACACCCTCACAAGCGACCAACATAAAAATAATGGAAACTATAATCATATGTGTATTTTTAATGCTGTATTACCCAGTATTTGAACAACAGGTCTGACAGTTGATATTTCTGATATTCCTACCAGTGGAGAGATATCTTGGCCAACTGATCCTTTATGAGAAACATTTCCCAGATGGGAAACTAATTTAGACTCATTAGGAGGCTCACCCCTGCAAAAGGAGGGGGCTGGTTAAAAAAGCAAACAACACATGAAAGAAACGGTATGCCCTTCTTCACCAATTTCCCCACACTCTTCTTGGGACTTTTTAAAAGCAAGGCTGCCTAAGCCAGAGCAAGGAAATGTTCAGGAAATCTGATCGGCCAAGTGTCCTCCCATTTACAATCGCTCAGCACTGATAGCAGAACAACCAGAATTTAAGCTTGGCATGGTTCCAAATCATTTTGAAGTCAAAACTCAGAGATGTGTTAAATACATACTACTGACATTTTGAAGCTTATGATTCTCTCCATAAACCACAAAATAGAGATGTACACAATTCTGGATGTACAAGACTGAATTATACAGCAGGTTCACAATCAATACCTGTCCCTTTTCCTCTTTTCATCTTGCAACTGGCCTTTAGCCATTTCATATGCCTTTGCCAAAGAGGACATAGGCAGGGAGAGATGAAATTAAAATTAATCAATTTTTCTACTTGTAGAATTTGTAGTGCTTTTGGGAAGGAGAAGGTTGAAGCTAATGGTCAAAAAGAAGAGTACGGATTTGGGGGAGATGAAATTTTAACTAATGGTGAAAAAGAGGGGTTGCTTTATTTATGGATTTGGGTATAATTAAGAGGGGAAATAAAAGACAAATTGGGTACCAATCTAAAAGGATAAAACTGACTTGAAATGAAAAAAGAATGGCATCTAACCAATACTAAAATGGAAAACCCTTCCTGGGTTTCTGGCATTTTGGCACAGTTTAGATTATTAAACAATTTAAATCAGTACTAGATCTTACTATATACTTTCCTTTTAAAATATGAATTAGCATCCCCTGTAAATAAATAAGGCCTACAGATCCCAGAAAGTTTTGTCCAATATTTTCTTTTGAAAAAATACACCTATAGCTAAAACAGGAACGCAATCATTGATTCCTCACCTTAATAGCCTTGATTGCTGCCTTGGTAATCTGTGTCATTTTAGCCTTGGAAATAGGTGGTTTGTAGTCATTTAGCGAGTATAGCTGGAGGAAAAAAAAGAACAAATCTTTAAGTCAGAGCAAAAAAATCCGATTTGAAAATAATTGTTGCATTATATGGAAGCAACAATTGCCTGAACTGAACAGCATTGTCTGGCGTCAAAGTTCCCGAGTGCTGGTTTCACTCACGGACACATTTTCAAAGATGTAACAGTTTTTTTTTTCTTAAACCTACCTTTTGATAACTCATAAATGTTAAACACAAATGGTGCTTTCCAAGTTGAAAGGAGAGTGGCATAAAATTTAATATAAAACATTAAAATACTATTTATATTAAAACTTCTTTAGAGATGCAAAAATAAGGACAAATATAACCTTTATACAACTAAAATCTAGGGGTTGCTATTTCCCCACCTAAATGATTTTCTATTACTCTATTTCCAATTTAAGAATATGGTTCTCTCAAATCAAGTTTACAAATTGTGTCCCATCCCAATCCATCCCTTTAGAATCTCCAGCTAATGGACACAATTATCCAAACTAATTTATTTAAAGGAGCTGTGAACATGTTAGGATATTAAGTGCTTTGAGGTTTTAGTCAAAATTGCGTAGATGTAGTTTTTGCTCCCAAAGAGTTTACAATCCATTCCGGCAACTTCCTTTAATATTTTAATTCATTCAATTGGTTACCAGAACCTAATCCACTTTTTTTTCCTTATCACTTATACTCCCTCTCTCCACTGCCACCTTCCTTATTGGAAGTCGGTTCACCTCTTTAAATGGCCACTGATTTCTTGGACTTGCCAGCTAAAATCTATCTCTATTTCAACAGGACAGGACCTGAAGATTGTCACTAGAATGCTCTTTTACATGCTTTATTCCAATTACACTTTTCTTTTCAGAAATCTCCCATTAAACTCTGCATTTGGTTCAAACCCAATTCACTAAATCTTACCCTCATTTTCGGCCACTGATCTACCATTTTGCTCAATTCAAAGCAGTATAAGTGTTTACCTCTTCCCATAACCACTCCTAAGTACATCCCCAATCCTTCAACCACTTCAATGAGTTGGCTCGTAAAATCATATTAAACACGGTCCATTCTCCAAGGCCCAGCCCAGCCCAGATGCCCAGCTAATGCCTGTGCTTTTCTTAACCACACTTAACAGTCTCATCAATCGATAGCATTATTTCAGTGTTTACTGTGTACAGACCACTGTATTAGGTCCTTGGGAGAGTCAAATATAATAGGGTTGGTAGAAATGATCCCTGCCCTCAAGGACCTTACAATCCAATATTAGTTGTGACATTATTCTACATTATAAACATTTTGAAGGAAAGAACAAAACGAATGTGGTATTTGTTAAGTTCTTACTAAGTATCAAACTTGTGCGCATGCGCACACACACTTACACACACAAATAAGCTGATCAGAGTCTCTGTCCCAAATGGAGCTCACAATCTATGGGAGAGGGAGAAGAGCTATTCAATCTCCACTTTATGGATGAGGAAACTGAGGCACAGAGAAGTTAAGAGACTTGCCCAAGGTCAAATGGCAAAGCTGCGATTAGAACCCAGGTCTTCGGGCTCTCAGTCCCTTGCTCTTTCCACTAGGTCACTGTGCTTCTCTAGACATAGCTTCTCCTTGTTTCACTGCCTTCACTCAATACTCCACATCATCAATTGCTCTTAAAATAATGAATTTAATTGGAGTAACATGGCCTAGTGGAAAGGGTACGGGTCTAGGAATCTGGAGGCCGGGTTTTAATCCCAGCTGTCACTGGCCAGCTATGTTATTCTGAGCAAGTCACAACTTCTCAGGGCCTCAGTTTCCTCATTTGTAAAGTGAAGACAGGAACCCTTGCTCTCTCTACTCAGATTGATTCCCCATGAGAGGAAAACAACTGGGTTCACTTTGGTTACCCCAGCAACTGGCACAGTATTTTCCAAACTAAGAGCTTAATACCATAACCATAATAGAAAAAAAAATCAAATACCATCAAGACACTGAAAAATAGAAAAGTATAATTGTAATAGTTGAGCCTAATCTTCACGCCTACTCTAAATTTAAATATTTACTCCCTAGAAAGTGAAAATCAATTACTAAAAGCCTCTACTGTGAAAGACAGTGCGGTTTAAATAGAAGAATACTGAACCATCTTCTAATTCTACATTACTTTTGCCCGACACTCAGCTACTCCGTATAATGCTGACTTTCACCTGACTTATTTAGGCCTCAAGTTCATGGCCCCTTTTTCACTAATAGGGCAGACCTAGCTTACAAGTGTCCTTTTGATACTACAACATAAATGGCTTCTGCCTGTTCAAACTAACGGTGCAATGAATATGTTATCCTTTTTAAGCTAAAATGTGCGAAATAGCTTTCCCCTAAGGTTTGTTCAAAGCTTTTGTTTTCCAGAACGAAAATTCACTGTTTTGTTTCTGAAAGTCTTTACTTCAGAGTTCTCAAATAGTAGATTTGTCAAAAAATCCATATTCTTCATTACCAAGCCTAGTTATGCATGTTTGGTTACTGCACGACTTTCTTCACTGACTTCTCTGCCTCTAGCCTCTATCCTCTTCAACCTTATCTACATCTACTGCCCCATCTGCTTATCTAAAAAGCTGCTCTGCAAATATCTCCCTACTCCTCAAAGCCTCAAATGGATACTTGTTCTTCTCTGCATCAAGCAGAAGCTCCTGGCCTGGTCCCTCCTAACCACCATCATAATTCTCCACTCTCTCCTCCCACTATATCCCAGCTCACTTTCTCTTCTCTCCTCAAGATGGCCTACAGACCGAGACTCATGGCCAACAGACCCACCAGTGACTTCTTATTCATGTCCTGTTCCCTATCTGGAAACATCCTATTACTCCCTCCACCCACCTCCAATGTCTTCATATCTTCCAACTGCCACTTGGGCGCTTCCACTCACACCCTCCGCTAACACTTAAGTACATATCTTACATACCCTAGTACTTAAGCATTAACTCATGTATGCAGTCTCATTGCCTTCTTCCCATCTACAATTTGTCTCCCATGCTATATGGCAAAATCCTTGCAGGCAGAGGTCAGAGCACGAGTTTGGGAGTCAGAAGACTTGAGTCCTAATCCCAGCTCCGCCACTTGTCTGCTGTATGGCCTTGGCCAAGGTGCTTAACTTCTCTGTCTCAATTACCTCATCTGTAAAATGGGGATTAAGACTGTGAGCTCCACGTGGGGCAACCTGATTACCTTCTATCTACCCCAGTGCTTACAGCAATGCTTGACACATAGTAAGCGCTTAACAAATACTATAATTATTATTATTATGTCTTCTAGTTCTATTGTACTCTCCCAAATGTTTCATATTGTGCTCTGCACACAGCGGACACATACACATTGACTGATCAACTGAGGCATTAAGGGAAGGTATGTTAAAAGTACTGCCCTCCTGCTCTGGGTTGGTTACCCCAGGATAGGTATGTAGTTTGTTCCTTGAAAATGTATTGTGAACCACCACATTTTGGGATATAGATTTCCCATAAACTCAAATGAAATCTGTTATATCTTGCTTCCTAACCCAGTGCTGAACACATCTGAGTTCTTATGGGTAAATAAAATGTGCATGATAGCTCACTTCTCTAGTCCCTTTACCATTCCTAGGGACTTTCTTTGATCCTCAGGTACTCCACATATGGTTCCCTCTACCAGTCTTCCTAAATGCCCTCCACCCTACCTATTCTGCATTTAAAAAAAAAAAACAACAAAAATCAAGGCCTTGCACAGCTCTAAGGTTGTATGTACACCCTTTTTCTTTTTTTAACAGAAAAAACTAGACATGAAAATGCCAGGGGTACCCCAATGGGCAGCTACCTCCTTGTTCCTCACAGTGGTAAACTTGGCTGCATTCCTAATTGATGTTCTATCCCAACTTGTCTGTTGCCATGGAGACCAGGTGCCATTATCCCAAAGGCATTCCAGCTTCTTAGGGGTTGAAAGCTGTGATTCATTCATTCATTCATGGAACTGTATTTATTGAGCACTTACTGAGCACTAAGCATTACTGAGTACTAAGCATTTGGGAGAGTACAACAATAAAAAGACATAGTCCCTGCTCACAATGAGCTTACAATCTAGGGGGTGTTGAGAGGCAACTATGAATACTATTATTATTAATATTAATAACTATTATTAACTAACACCAGAGGCCACTGGAACCAGTTATGAATGGGAAGCAGGGGAGGATGAATAGGTTTTTCCCACTTAGGCCACAGGTTCCCCAGAACCTGGGTGCAAAAGAAGAGATCTCCATCCCTCCCAATTCCACCCCATCTTTACTTGGAAAAATGACAATCTGTCCCCTTCCACCATTCCTGCGGCCAAAATAAAATGGCTACGGGAACTTTCTCTTGAGCAGATTCACAATCTGAGCAGTATGATAAAAATATCTTGGTAAAACTTGTATCTTCCTAATGCATTTCTGCTGACTAAACTCCAATGGACATCAGCGCCTTAAATATCCAGGCACCGGAACTTCCCCAACATATACTTAGGACACTGCATATTGCTGGATAATCAGCAAACTTGGAGTGTGTGGAGAATAGCATATTTATATAAAGGCCACAAATTGGCTACAGGCACATGCTGGCCCCCACACAACTCTATCTTGCCAATTGATCCTGAGGTTTGGAGTGGGGCAAAAGACCCGGTCCAAACCTCCACCTTAAGCAAAAAGGGAAACCAGAGCATTTCAGACTCTCCTATGACCCATTTGACCGCCAAAGGCCTCTAGAGAGGCAACACAGCCTAGTGGAAAGAGGATGAGACTTGAAGTCAGCAGACCTGCGTTCTAACCCCAGCTCTGCCACTCTCCTGCTGTGGGACCCTGGACAAGCCATATGTGCTTTGGTTTCCCTACATGTCAAATGGGGATAAAATACCTGTACTCCCCTCCAACCATGAACCACGTGTCCAATCGAATTATCCTGTACCTACCCCATGTTTTCACATAGTGGTTAGCATATACATAATAACTGTGGTATTTATTACTATCAAAGTTCTCCTGGAATCAACCTAAATGGCCATGGGTTCATTCAGTGGGTGAGGCTCAGATGGCTTCAGACTAGAATTTTTAGAGTGCCTCTGAAATAGAGCACCGCAAAACAAACCTGGACAAGAACTGTACTCTACAGGCAGTTACTTTAGTAATCATCTATCACCACAAGGCCTGCCTGGCATTTGGCATTCTGGCTCTCAATGAGACAAAATGTGTCAGGCTAAGGACCCTCCTACCATTCAACCAGTCCTTTTACACACACGACTGTGGAGATTTTACATACATAAACAATTAGTTTCAAATACAAAACAAATTAAAGAGTAAAAATGGAGTTTTCAAAAATCCCTACAGAAAGCAAGAAAAGACTGCTCAGACCCAAGAGCAAGACTTCAATTCGCCTTTTACCCGAACTAAATTAGAATTCACAACAGATGGTTCTCCAAGTACTATTCCACATTTACTCTCCCACTACTTTGCAAACTCACAATATGGAAAACATGTAAAATAATACTAATGGAGCTGACTGATGTTCTTTTAGTTTGTCTTCAATAGCGATAGCAAGATCCTTGAAGAATGCCCTTCTTGACAATGACTCTCATGTTTGGGATTGCACAGCTACCTTCTAACATTCCCCTGGGAAAGCAGAATAGAGCAGTCAGCCAAACTCTCTTCAATCCGCTGACCTGTTCAGCCTGCCTAACTTTTTGGGATAATCAATTCCACATTCTTATCACCATGGAAGAGAAGCTTCCCTAGCTCCTTCCTTCTCCACCAGTTCTAACTTGGACCCACACCATCCATGCCAACCCCAGTGAAATAGTCAACCCAATCCCTCTGGAATAGCCATTTGCTCCTGCTGACCCCCAGGAAGCAAAAGTAAACTTCAAAAGTAATTCACAAATTACCACAGTGTGTATAGTTCTCAGTATGAACAGCGGGATTTTAAATTTATGCAGCTGAGGGAAGAACTGATTCCAAAAAAATTTAAAAGCTCACATCTGCTACTAAGAAGGTATGCTTCTATTTTTGGAAGCAGCTGAACTCTTCAGATCTCTAGGACCAATCAATCAATCACAATTATAGAGCACTTACTGTGTGCAGAGCAATGTACTAAGCACTTGGGAGAGCACACTATAACGAGTTGGTAAACACGTTTGCTGCACACAATGATTTCACAGTCTAGAGGGGGAGACAGACATTAATATAAATTACAGATATGAACCTAAATGGTATGGGGTTGAGGGAGAGGTGAATAAAGGAGGCAAATCCAAGTACAAGGGTGATGCAGAAGGGAGTGGGAGAAGAGGAAATGTGGGCTTATTCAAAGACGGCCTCTTGGAGAAGATGTGCCTTCAATAAGGCTTTGAAGGTGGGGAGAGTGATCGTATGTCTAACATCAAGAGGGAGGGAGTTCCAGGCCAGAGGCGACATGGTCAAGGAGTTGGCGGTGAGATAGACAAGATCAAGGAATAGTTTGTTGGTTCGTTCGTTCGTTCATTCATTCATTCATTCATTCATTCATTCATTCATTCATTCATTCATTCATATTTACTTACTCTGTGCAGAGCACTGTCCTAAGTGCTTGAAATGTATAATTCGGCAACAGATAGGCAACAATTCGGCAACAATCCCTGCCCAGCAACAGGGTCATTAGAGTAGCAAAGTGGGTGGGCTAGACTGTAGTAGGACAGAAGCGAGGGGAGGAGGAGGAGGCAAGGTGATAGCTTTGCAGCAATAGCAAGGATCCATTCACTTGTGGATGGAGAACTATGTGTTGGAGTGTTCTTGTGATGGAAAAAAACACTGCACCATATACAAAGAGGGCTTAACTGCTGAGGATGTGGCAGAGAGAAAGGGGTGCTCCAATGAAATAATATTGGGGATGGCCCTTTCCCTAACTGACTGGTCTGGTAAGGCCTGGAAGAAGAGTCCCACTACTCAGACTGTGAGCCCCTTCAGGGCCAGGGACCCTATCTAATTTCCATGTATTTCCTCCGGCTATTAGTACCATGCTCTGCATGCAGTAAGGGCTGAATAAATACTATTACTGCTACTGGCAAAAGAAAAAGAGAGCCCGAGCTGGGAGAATGCCCCTTGCAGGTTCACTGGAGGCTAACATGAATCTCCCCTCAATTTCCACCACTTAACCCAGTCTCGTACACTGATCTGGTGAGGGTTTCTTGGGGAAATGTTTGACCTCTCCTTTCCTCCAGAATGGCTGCACGGGGCAGAGAAAGAAGGGATCAGAAAGCTGTTTTTAGGTCTTAGACAATACTAGAGTATGGGATTTTCCTCATTTTGTATTCTGTGCTCTTGCCTAAAGAAAGATTGAGGGAGCACTGACTAGCGCATGAAAAATGTTTCTTCCCAACATTCCAAATATTGACAGGAGGAGTGTTGCAGATTGCCACCACATAGTTAAAGTAAAATTGCAGGAATCAAATCAACCACTTGAGTGCAGAGGTTTGATAGTGAATATGCATAGTTTGCTTCAAGAGCAGATTTTCTTAATTTCCATTTTCTTGAATATACTGCCTCAGAGGCTACCTGAACTTAAGGAAGGAAGAGAGGCTACCCAGCTTCCCTTCAGCCCTGCCCCAAACCGGAAAGGACAAGAAATCAGCACAACAGAATAAGGCCCTAACAGTGGTAGTAATAGTACTTATTAAGTACTTACTGAGGGTAGGGCCCTGTACTAAACTGCCTGTCGGCAGGGATTGTGTCTGTCATATTGTACTCTCCCAAGACCTTGGTACAGTGCTTTGCACAGAGTAAGCCCTCAATAGATATGACTGAATACTAAGCACTGGGACAAAATACAGGTGGGACTTGGACATGGGCCCTGTCTCTCAGCAGACTCATAATTCAACTTTACCACCTCCCTGGGGGCTTGTGGTCCGGAAGAGAAACTGTTCAGTCGGACACCAACAGGCCTTTCCATCAAATAATAGAATCTCTTGGGTGTTTGCTTAGTGCAGAGCACTGTACTCACAACAGAAGTATTTGTTAAGCATTTACTTCATGTCAAGCGCTATACTTAGCGCTGGAGAAAATACAAGTTCATCATGCTGAACACAGTGCCTGTTTCACAGTTTAAGTAGGAAGGAGAATAGGTACTGAACATCCATTTTACAGATGAAGAAACTGAGGTAAAGAAAAAACATTTTAAGTGACTTTGCCAAGGTCACACAGAGGGGAAGGGGCAGAGCTGAGATTAGAATCCAGGTCCTCTGGCTCTTACCATTAGGCCACACTGCTATTCAACCCTTAGGAGAATTCAATAGTAGAAGACGTGTCAGAGAGTTTACAGTCTAATAGGGGAGTCAGGTCCTAAAATAAATTATAGATAAGAGGAATCAATTAATGTAAATATGTGTCTTGTCTTATGCTGTCCGGTCATCTCCGATCCATGACAACACCGTGGACACCTCTCTCCCAGAATGCCCCACCACCATCTGCAATCATTTTGGTAGCATATCCACTGAGATTTTTTGGTAAAAAATATGGAAATGGTTTTCTACTGCCTCCTCCTACGCAGTAAACTTGAGTCTCCGCCCTCGACTCTTTCCCGTGCCGCTGTTGCCCAGCACCGGTACAAGTGCTTAGTACAGTGCTCCGCACACAGTAAGCCTTGATATGTACGAATGAATGAATTGAAAGAATGAAGGTATGCAAGTGCAACTGGGGAAATGGAGAAGTGCTGAAATGGGCAGGATTGAACTGCACAGGGAGATGTGAGACTGATCAGGGAAGGCCTCCTGGAATCATGATTTCAGGGCTCTGGATGTGAAGGACAAGGGACTTCTGGGCAAAAGGGAGGCGAGCAAGAGGTCAGCAGGGAGAGAGATGAGAATGAGGCTCAGTGAGTAGGCTGGCATGAGAGGTATGAAGTATGTAAGCTGGGATGCACTGGGAGAGGAGCAAGTATAGGCTTGGGGGGAAAGAGGGGAGAGCTGATACAGTCAATGGCTGAGAGGTTCTGCTTGTTGCAGAATGGGTCAGACAACCACTGGAGGTTTGAGGAGCGGAGAAATGTGCACAGAACTATGTTTTAAGGAAAATGACTCAGGCAGGTGAATGAAATAAGGACTGAAAGGGGAGAGACTGGTGGCAGGATGGCCCGTGAAGGGGTTGACACAGTATTCCCCCCTTCGGTCCAGGGAGGTAGGGAAACAACAAGGGCATGAAGCCCTCTCCATCTTTAGAAAGTATGGTGACACTGTGGCTGAGACTGCTGGACTGTGAGCCTCAAAGCACTTGAAATCTTGCAATTCTACCCACAGTATGTTATTGCTCTTTCTGTATTTCAATTCAAAACTGACTACCTGTGCGCAGAGTTGGATTCTTGCTTTTCACATCATTTTATAATTGTATTTGTGTTTTTTTATCATTTCATTGCCCTCCTACATCAACCGCCTATCCCCATCTCGTTCCTATTCTTGGATTGTGAGCCCCTTTGCGGGTGCAGGGACAATGTCTAATTCTCACCCATCTATTTTTTCCCACTAAGATTTATTACAGTGCTTGGCACACAGCAGGCACTCAATACAATTACCACTACCTTTAGTGGATGCAGGAAAATGCTTTTAAAAATGATACTGCATGAATGTGTAAACAGTAAATACATAAAATAATAATGTTGGTATTTGTTAAGCGCTTACTATGTGCCGAGCACTGTTCCAAGCGCTGGGGTAGATCAGGGTAATCAGGTCGTCCCACGTGAAGCTCACAGTTAATCCCCATTTTACAGATGAGGTAACTGAGGCACAGAGAAGTTTAGTGACTTGCCCACAGTCACACAGCTGACAAGTGGCAGAGCTGGGATTCGAACTCATGACCTCTGACTCCCAAGCCCAGGCTCTTTCCACTGAGCTACACTGCTTCTCTACATATACTACCCTTCATGCTGAAAATGACACCACCATCAGTGAACTGGATTCAAACAATGCACGTTCACTTTTCAGGCAGAAACCATCTCCTACGTTATCCTGTCATGTTTAAGACAAAGGTAAAATAAGTGCTAAAGGCTGCAATAGCAGGCTCACAATTCCCTGAAAGCACTGAAAAGCAGCCTGGCCTAGTGATTAGAGCATGGCCCGGGGAGTCACAAGGGCCTGGGTTCTATTCCCAGATCTACCATTTGTCTGCTGTGACACCTTGGGCAAGCCACTTCACTTCTCTTTGTTTCAATTACCTCACAAGTGTAAAATGGGGATTAAGATTCATTCAGTCATTTAATTGTATTTATTGAGCGTTTACTGTGCTGGGAGCCCCTTGTGGGACAAGGACTGTTGATTATCTTCTATCTTACCCCAGCACTTAGAACAGTGCCTGGAACTTAGTATGTGCTCAAGTACATGTGAGAAAAAAAGCTCCTGTTTATCTTCATTCATCATTAACAGCCTCAACTGTACTCTTTACCACTTAGATGTAGACTGTACTGCATGCTGGGGGAACCAAAACAAAACTTACAGTCTAATGAATCATTCTGAATAAGGCAACAGGAGCTTTGATAATTAAGGCATTCCTACTCTTGCCCAGATGGAAGCAAGCACGCTTAGTGCTACCTGAAAGTCATTCAATAAGAGAAATTACGGTATGGGTGGGGAAGGGAAGAGAAAACCGAAGGAAGAGATACTCAATCTGCCTTTCCAAAGCAAGGTCATGGTCTCAAATAATGGAGCTCATGGGGCTGCAGTCAGGGACTCAACCCAAGAAGGAATTTTGCATCGTTCATATGGGCAGCTAGCTACACCCACATTTTTGAATAAAGGTCCCACAGAAGTCTGCTAACCAAAAAGCATATCTTTAGCAAAAGTACTTACTGAGTGCCTATGTGCAAAGCACTTTAGTAAGCACATGAAAAAAACAAAATAATTAGTAGACACAATCCCTGCCCTGAAGGAGCTTACAACCTAATAGGAGACGGACACTAAAATCAATTATTGATAGGAACAAA
Source organism: Ornithorhynchus anatinus (assembly GCF_004115215.2). NCBI lineage: Eukaryota > Metazoa > Chordata > Mammalia > Monotremata > Ornithorhynchidae > Ornithorhynchus > Ornithorhynchus anatinus. Next base: position 70,548,975 of record NC_041729.1, on the reverse strand, counting down.
TAACACAGTATAAAGGTACAAATTAAAATATTGGGGTCTGTGAATGCCCAAGTGTTCAGGTTTGTTTTCTTTGTTTTATGGTACTTGTTAAGAGCTTACGTGTCAACCACTGTTCTAAGTGTTGGGATAGGTACAAATATGTACAAGTAGTTACAATAATAATCGTGGCATTTGTTAAGTGTTTACTATGTGCCAGGCACTGTGCTAAGTACTGGGGTAGATACAAGGTAATTGGGTTGCACAGAGTCTCTGTCCCACCTTGGGTTCACAGTCTTAATCCCCACTTTACCGATGAAGTAACTGAGGGACAGAGAAGTGAAGTGATTTGCCCAAGGTCACACATCAGACAAGTGGGGGAGCTGGGATTAGAACCCAGGTCCTTCTGGCTCCCAGACCAGTACTCTATCCACTAGGAGCACTGCCAAGGAGGGAGAACAGGCACTGGATCCCCATTTTAAAGTTTAGGAAACTGAGGCATAGAGAGGTTAAGTGACTTGCCCAAGGTCACCCAGCAAGCAATCGGGAGAGCTGGGATTAGAACACAGGTCCTCTGACTCCCAGGTCTGTGCTCTCTTCACAAAACCACGCTGCTTCTCACACTGCTTAGGTGGCATGGAAGTACTGACAGTTGAGGAAAATGCTGGGGGGAAGGAGGGGGGGGGTCGAGGGGTGGCAGGGGAGAGAAATTAACCAGGGAAGGCTGGCTGGAGGAGGGCATTATCCTAGTCCAATTGTAGTTCAGGTGTTGGGTAATAATGCAGTTCCTATAGAGTCCCTCCCATGACTCCTTGTCATTCAGATTAGAACAACAGCTCGGCTTGTTATGGTTAGGGACCACATGGGCTAATTCTGTTGTACTGGCCTCTCCCAATCAATCAATGGTATTCACTGAGTGCTTATTATGTGCAGAGCTCCCAAAACAGTTCTGCTAGGACTGGAGGGGTTTAGGGGTGTTTTGAAGGAGGAATTAAAGAGAGAGTCAATAGGGAAGGGATCTTAGAATGAATACAACTTGACTCTTTGCTGGAGGACTTCTGTGTCTGGACTGATGTAAACTCCTCCTGCTGGATAAAGAGGTGGTCTTGTCCAAATACAAAAATCCACACCAAGTGGGCTTTCACTAAATGCTGCTACTGCTATTACTGCTATCCCTACACTACATCAGAAAAAACAGCAAACTTTAGTTGGTTAGTGTCAGACAAATCCATCTTTTACTGTTAATTCCGCTATTTGAAGAAATGTGCAACCCAATGCTGCTTTAGCTCTATCTCTTACAATTAAGTTTTAAGCAAAAACACGATATTGAATATACAAACAGTTCTGTTTCCTTCTGAAAGAATTCATGGAACGGTATTCCCTGCACACCAGGAGGTTATGCTCTTATGGGAGATATTCCCAGCAGAGTAATCGATATGTAAATGCCAAGGATGGACATAGAGTCCATGAAGTGCTAGGGACGGCTTACTACTCTACCGTATTACCCTAAATCAGTGGACAACAAGTCTGCCAATTACCATGTTTGGCTCCCCAAATCTGTCTTTTTTGGGGGAAAAAATATACAAGCTTGACAGAGGATTACCATTGAAGTGCTCAAACCAGGAGCACTAGCCTAGACCTTGGCACTCACTTATTACTCTTTCTATAGTGTGTTCGCATGCATTTCTTATTTGTTGACATTCTAAATACATTCTATAAGCTTCGGAACACCGGCAAGGAGAGCACCTAAATAGCCATCTCCCAAACAAAAATATGGGGGTTTAGAACTCCCCAGGACACCCACCTCAATTTAAAACAAATAAGGGGCAACTTTCCCTATACAGCGGTCACCCATAGTTTGTCTGGTTCCCACAGGGACCAAAGGGAAGGCGATGCCTGATGACTGGACGAAAAAGTTGACCTAGTTGCGGGCTCTTGCCATCATGACAGCAGTAAGGAGAGGGAAGGGTCAGCAGAGTGGTCCAAGCTCTTCCTCGAGGAACGGGGCTAGTGTGGCGGCAGCAGCAGCGTCCACTCGGCGAGGAGGAGCCTGGGACTCTCTTGGCCCTCTGCTTTTATCTGGACAACAAAGAAAACCAGAGAATCCATGTGCCATCCCTAGCACTTCATAGACTCTATGTCCATCCTCGGCACTTACATATCAATTACTCTGCTGGAAATATCTCCCATAAGAGCATAACCTCCTGGTGTGCAGGGAACAGGTCTGGTAGCGTACAGTGCTTGTAGTGTACAGTGGCTTGTTTCGTACTTTCCACGTGCTTAATTCAGTGCACTGTTCCTAGTGGGCACTCAAAAATGCCATTACTACTACCCACCCCAAAAACCGTGGGATCAAGTGACACAAGGTAGAGGTTTTATACAGTTTTAAATTAAAAAGGAAGGTTCCTACAGTTTAATTTCCTGGAGTAGGTCTGAAGAGGGAAAGAGCATAATACTATACAAAACTACAAAACAGAGGTTTGTGCTTTTTAAATAGCTAAGTCTTATGCTCACTTTTTCCTTTGCGGGGAGAAACCAAGTCAATTTTTTCATTCTACTATTGCTATTACACAAACATTTATGAGGTACGATAAATAGCATGCACAAGTCTCCCTGCACTGTGACTTCAAGGGCTGAGTATGTGCAGAGAGGCTGTTACTTTGGTCCTTTGAGACATTAAATATAATTGCTCCAGATGTTCAATACTATGTGGCCTCAATGTGTCCTCTTTTATCTAGAGAAGGATGCTTTCTCACCCCCTTTAAAAGTTCTTCAGTTTTCTAGGTTGATCCATAAAACTCGTTTGCCTTCATCTTGTTGTCGAGATTTGCAGTTCTGCCAAAAGCCTACACAAAGAGTAGTTTCCCTTCCCACAAAGAGAATAGCATTTCTGACCACTATACTTGCAAATATTTTTCATGCTTGCTCCCCCCGCCCCACACACTTTTCCTGCAGAAAGAGAATGTGCCACTTCACTATTCTGTGCATCATGTTCCTGGTTCAGTGCACTGCACCAAGTGAACACTCAAATACCACTACTACGTTGCACTACAAGCACTTTCAGGGCTGAGCCACATGCAGATAATCCCCAGACGGGGAGGCATACCCACTCACCTACCCCCACCCACAAAGTTCTGCTGCAGGATTAGAAAAACCAAGGAATTCATTGGGGTTTTGCCTCGTTTAAAAGTCAACTGATCAATGCTATTACTGATTGGTTGCTGGGTGCACAGCACTATGCTAAGTGCCTGGGATGCAAAGTGAGGGAGCTTTTGCTCAGGGGGTGGTAGGAGAACAACTTCAGGAAACATTTTTGTTTCCCAAAGCAACATTTCATTTTGCCTGGATTTCTTTCGGGCAAAGGATTCATGGCCTTCATGGCCAAGGACCCGATCTGTTGATAATGATACTAATTAGGTGGACAAATAAAAAATTCATTTTAATATAGCAGCAAGTTCTGAAACAACATTGGAGGAGCAATAGTTTTGGATCTGAAAATAAGCCCTATTTAAAAAAAAAAATCAAATCGACCCCAATAGCATTTTGTTTCCTGTATTCATTCACCTTTCAATTTTATATGGAAGAGTCTTCCACCAACCCCGCAAAGTCATGTATTTTGGACTCTTAAATCAGGGCTTAAAGTCAAAAGTCCTGTGAGAACTCCTTATATCATAGTCCTCAAACCAAAGTGGGCTCAACAACTGCATTCTAGCTGATGTCATATCACAGTATAGAGAATGTCTCCAATCTTGAAAAATGTCTTAGAATTCATGGAAGAAATCAAATGCAAGAATGCTAAGAAATATTCAGAATGTCTAATCAATAATTAGGCAGGAAGTCTGCTTCACAGGCAAACAGGTTGAGAGAACAGGGGCTCCCAAAATATAAGCCCTGCCCGCCTCCACCCCAACCATTTTTCAAAGCCTATGTCATTGCCAAGAACTACCCTCTAACTTTTTTACAATTCCTCCCAGGTGGAATTTTTATATGTGGCATATAGTTTATTTTTTCCTGAACTGCAAAACCCTAACATAGCCTTGCAGGCATTTTACATGAATTTTCTGTTTCGTTTATATTTGCAGTCCAGTTGTATGCACAATACATATTGACTACTTACACACTGAATAATAATAATAATAATGTTGGTATTTGTTAAGCGCTTACTATGTGCAGAGCACTGTTCTAAGCGCTGGGGTAAACACAGGGGAATCAGGTTGTCCCACGTGGGGCTCACAGTCTTAATCCCCATTTTACAGATGAGGGAACTGAGGCACAGAGAAGTTAAGTGACTTGCCCACAGTCACACAGCTGACAAGTGGCAGAGCTGGGATTCGAACTCATGAGCCCTGACTCCAAAGCCCGTGCTCTTTCCACTGCGCCACGCTGCTTCTCCTTCTGAATCTGAACATGATATACATTTCCCAAAATAGAACTCAGTATGCAAAAGTCCCTACGAGGTGGTCTTACCAGACCAGGAAGCAAATAGAATTTTCAATAGTTACAATACTGATTTACAGTTATCAACAATATCTTTCGCAAGTCCTGAAAAACTAAAAAAGCAGTTGGCAACCTATAAGCCTAGTTTTTAAATTAGACTCTCTTCAGGTATTTTTGATGAATTAAGACTACTTATAACCTTATTTCAAAGTAGATGAACTTTTAACACAATTCTCTAAGTTTGCACTGTGGAAAATATGAGGAATGACTTAAAAAAAGAAGTCCAGGTATTGGAAAGATTCAGTCCATATAAAGCATTGTAGAGATCTGTTGAAAAAGTAAAATAAATACTGATATAACTGACATATTCATATGTCACAGGAGCTCCTGTATCTTAGAACTCTCCACATACACACTCCTGCTCGCGTGCCACTGGGGAGGAGAGGTTGCAGGGACTCTGGCTCAAGGTGATACTTCCTTTCTAACAGAAGACATTCTCACTCTCCCTGGTCATAATCTGATTTTGGAGAACCTTCTTCCCCAGGTCTCCAAAGGCAGCTTTTTCCACTACTAAAAAGGGACTGGACTGCCAGCCTATGGGGAGTGCTGTTTACTGTGCAATTTGAAATACTCCAAATCTACAAGGGCTCATTTAACTGAACTCCATGGATCCAGTGAGAAGCAATAATAGAAACCCTATAGTTATGATCTGCGGGGTTCCCAACGTCCCACTTTAAAAACAGATAAATGTCTTTTGGATTGTTTATAAATCCTACCTCCTTCATGCCATTCAAAGAAAAATGCATTCTAATAAATGGAATGCACTGATATTCAACCAGAGCAAACTTCCCAAATGTGACTGTAATTCATTTTCCCTAAACACAAATGCAATTCTCCTCTGAGCTCCCATCCCTGCTCAGCTGTGAGCAGGAGGGAGCCTTTGGGAAGCTAGAAATAAATACATGCATTGGGTCTTAGTTATTATAGGTTTCACCTTCTCCCCTTCCTTCTGTCACAATAAGCAATGAAGTGAGAGAGAAAGAAGTTCGTTTGGAGGGTGAGAAGTTGTTCTGGTGCTAAAATATAAACATTAGGAACAACCAAAACACTTGTGGTGTGTGCTCCAAAGCCCCAGAAGTCTGAACCCTTTGGGAACAAACTAATTATCTGATCGACCTACCCCAAGTCCTTTGAAGGAGACAAAATGCCATGCCCCACCCTTTTCCAATGCCACCAGCCCACTTCCATATCCACTCAATTTTATCAGATGGAAAGAGGACAGGGTATGAACTGCCACTGGAAGTATGAGGGACAAAACAACATAAAAAAATAAAGCAAACTCTCAATTATCCACGATAAAGGGAGGCAGAAATAGTAGTATCCAGCATCACAAATAATACGAAACCCAATTAAGTTCGTCAATCCTTCTAACCAAACTTAAAAAAAAAAAAAGAAAAGAATGGTTAAGGAACAGTATATACTGGTATCATGGCATTTATTATTATTCATAATAATAGTAATTACAGTATTTATTAAGTGCTTACTGTGTGCCAGGCACTATACTAGGCACTAGGGTGGATACAAACTACAAACAAATTGGGTTGGACACAGTCCCTGTCCCATGTGGGGCTCACACTCTCAATCTCCATTTTACAGATGAGGTAAGTGAGGCACAGAGAAATGAAATGACTTGCCCAAGGTCACACAGCAGAAGCGTGGTGGAGCTGGGATTAGAACCCATGACCTTCTGACTCCAAGGCCCCTGCTCTATCCACTATACCATGCTACTTCTGAGTACTGTTTGGGGGTCCCGGAAGCATAGTTCTCTCTGGGACCAAAGTTTAAGGACTCTCCTAGGGAAAATGACTTAGACTTCTGGTGTCCTTTCTATTACCTGCAACCATGGAAGAGTCTGGCACGCTTCAAAGAGCTGAAAAGGAGCCCTCACAAGGAAGGAAATTGATTGAAGGGGGTTACTTCAGTATTTCCTTCTTAATAATAGACAAGCTATCAACTCCTGGGGTATAAGGCAGTGCAGAAAGTATTGCTGATTGAATGTGGCATTCCCAGTATTAACATAAACAGGCAGCTCCTTAGGAAGTGTTATTCAACCCAAAGAACAGACTTGCCGGGCAACCTTTCCCGTGTCCTAATTTTACTTCCCCTAGCTAGAAACATTTATAAGTGATTTACTCTAAATGCAAACTTCTGATAATGCCTAAATAGCTAGCTACTGTATGTAGGCCTGAAGTAAGGCAACCAAGAAATATTTAAGCATGCAGATCGTGTGCCACATTACAACTGAATGTTGGGGGAGAAACTCTCCGATGGAGAGTCTTTCAAATGCTTCTGCTGAAACAGTCACGCTTTCTTATTTACAGCAGTCAGGATGGCCTAAGTGGTTCAACTTGAAAACAGCACCAAGCACTCAGAGTGGCATAAAAGTTACTACTCCAAGGTTTCATCTTTGTGTGTGAGTATGACAGTCAGTACACATCCAGAGCCTTCCAGGTACTTCCAAGGATGAGTTACAAGAAACAGTACTAGCCTCATTTTTGAAAGCAAAGAATAATTTGTTTTTTCTAATTGGGGTTTCTTGTTAGTTCCTAAATCTCTGATGATTCAACAGCCTCTTCACCTAGAAACACTAGGTTATTTACTCCTCTGAAGTAGTCCTTTCAAAGGTACAGCATAGCAGAACAAACCACGGGAAAACCAAGGATGAATGGGGAAATCCCACTATCTCCACGGTAAAAATGATCTCAGTGGCTCCAGCCAGCAGAGAGGCTAGAACTGATTCGGGTCAGCGACTAAGGCAAAGCTCATCCCACACTCCACTCTGGGGGTTCCCCACTTTTTGGGACGCTCAAATCCACATTCAAAGTCACTTAATTGAATAGATGAGCTTTAAGGCACAAACTAGGGGTTACCCCAATCCCAGTCCCAAATTAAATCATTTTTTGATTACCCACTTTTGGGGGGAAACAAACAAACAAACAAAAAAAAATATGCTCAGATTCGAGAAATGTAAATGCAACCAATCAGGTCTTCCAGACTGGGATTTGGTAATAACTCAGTAGATTTTCTACTAGATTAAAATCTTAGTATCAGCATTATTTGGAGCTAGCTGTCTTGCACTGCAGTGCGGGGAGATATTTGAGGAGCACATATGAACAGTAATAAATGGGGATCTGACGATCCAATGGAAAAGAAAGACACCTACACTAAATCACTTGACTAAATCACTTTGAGTATGCAAATGAAAATGGCTATAAGCAAGAGCTGCAGCATATGACTTCTTAACCACTTTAGTAAAGCTACTCCAGATAGGACAACGGGGCATCTGCAGGCACTGACTGCAGCTGCTAAAGGGGTACAGTCCGAGTCCAAATCAAAACAAAAAACCAGCAAAAAACACACACATGATTCTGGTCTACAATGGGGCTGATCAGAGTGGGCCAGGGCAGAAGGGTAAGGGGCTTCGACTCAAGTCTCCATAACCACATAATTGTAATGAATTGTACAATTGGACCATTATAATGAATTGTACATTCCAAGCGCTTAGTACAGCGCTCTGCACAAAGTAAGCGCTCAATAAATACTACTGAATGAATGAAATATAACCTCTCCTTTGTTAGACTGAAACCATCTGCCCAGTGGTTTTTCGTAAATGTAACTGTCCAGGGCAATAATAACAACACTAATAAGAATAACAAGAATTGTGATTTTTATGAAGTCCTTAGTATGTGCCAGGCACTGTACTAAAAGCTGGAGTAGATACAAGATAACTGGGTTGGACACAGTCCCAGTCCTTCATCGGGCTCACAGTCTTTATCCCTGTTTTACAGATGAGGTAACTGAGGCACAGAGAAGTGAAGTGACTTGCCCAAAGTCACATGGCAGACAAGCGGCAGAGCCAGGATTAGAACCCGGCACTCTGACTCCCAGCCCCGTGCTCTTTCCACTAGGCCATGATGCTTCTCCTCAAGAAAGGGTCAAGATAGGAACATCAGGTAACCAACCAGAATAGCTCGGCTAAGCGGGCTCCAATAGTGTCCTGACAATTTGCTGCTATCATCCCTTGACGTGACAGATACGGACTCCCACGGAGAACAGGAAGATTTCAAAAGTTCACTAGTGACCGGCACCATACAGCAGATGTAGCAGCAGGTGAAGAACAAAAGCCCATTGTCCCAACTTCCTCTCCAAACCAAAAGGGTGATCTCCAAGAGGTAACGGGCTCACCTACTAACAGGCATCAAAGACACCCCTCTTTTTAGAATAGACATAAAATTACTCACTGCATATACAAAAATACCCAAGTCGCAATCTCAAGGCTCCCTTATCCTGCAGAATGTAAACAAATGGCAAGAGTAAATAGGCAATGCAGACTTTAAACCAAGATCCTGGTTTAATCCTGGCTTAAGTGCAGAATGATCCTAATCTGGAACTGGTCCTTAGAGTAAGTGGGTTACCCCAAAACCCAGAGCATCCACCCATTCCTTCTCCTTGTGGAGGCCCTCTGGACTAAGGCCCAAGCCACAACACAAACCTTCTTCAGTTGGGAAAAGGGAAGCAAGAGCAAAGAGTTGCTTCTTTTTCTGTCCACTTTTTAACCTTCCCTTCTGACACTGCATATGTCCCAGTCCTCAGCTGGAATTGGCTCCACTCCAGAAGACCGACCAGGTCAGTTAAGCCATCCCCTTCCAAGAATGAGCCACGGGGCTGTAAACATAAAGCTTGCAATCTCCCTTGTGGTACCCTGTGCAGCCTGAGAAGACTGTCCCAGAACAGTACTTCCATAAGGGGAATCCAAAGAGTGGGTCCGCCAAGGCTCAGAAGATTTTTAGACACACATCAGAAGAGAGGGGGATGAGGCTTAGTATGCAACACTGAAGGGATACCTGGAGAAGGCCCAATCAGAAACTGACTACTGTCTGTAGGAGGGCAAAGAATCGAGGCATCAGAAAATGAAGCCCTGTCAGCTGGGGATGAAAAGACCTACATTATTTAAGTTGATGCAGAACAGATCATGTCCCATTAAGACTTTTGCTAGAACAGGACAGAACCTGGGAGTGCTGATAAACAATATTAAGAGCTGTAGTAAATCAGAATGTAAATGCTTCCCTGGTCAGACCAATGATCTATTCAGCCAGGCAGTATATCTTCAAAAGGCAGTAGTACTCTGGAACACTGTGAATGTAGTCTACCTAGACAGCATGTCTAATGGTTAGGGATGTACCATCCTAACATCCATACATCCACATCCTTAATTTTCTCTCTAGTAGACAGCCCTTTTATCAATCATTCCATCAATAGTATTTACTGAACACTTACAGGGTACAGACTGGCTGTATGCTAGGTCCTTCTTAAGATGGATGCAATGACAAGAACGGCTCCCAGTATTCCGAATGTATCAAGTACTACAGTTGCACTATATAGAGCAGCTAAACAAAAGGTCATGCTTAGATCACTAGGTCTTCATTTCCCCCTTCAACGGTCAAAACAGTAACTCGTCTGTTAAAAAAATGCACCCCGTAGGTCTTGTGCCTTTAACTCTCCCAATTTACCAAATCAGACAGGAAATAGAACCCAACTAAATGTCTACAGTCTATGAAAATTCTAGAGAGCAGAGGCCAAAGGGAAAGCACTCTGGTTTGGAAAAATGAACATACAGAACAAGTGCAAATGGTGGCAATTAAAGAAAGGGAGCATAAGAAACTCATCTCCTTTAATGAGAAGTTACTCTCTTTCAATAGAGAAAATGAATGATTTCGAAGATAGTGATGATCTTTAAGAGAGATCGTAATAGTTTAATTGCCACTTTCACAAGTCAGGAGAAGTCAGTAGAGAAAGCCTGGTGGACTGTATCTCTGTATGCAACATGGCCAGCAGCAAAAAGAGGCCTTCCCAGACTGAGCTCCTCTTCCCCCTCTACTCCCTCTGCCATCCCCCCTTTACCTCTCCGCAGCTAAAGCCTCATTTTCCCCTTTTCCCTCTGCTCCTCCACCTCTCCCTTCCCATCCCCACAGCACTGTACTCGTCCGCTCAACTGTATATATTTTCGTTACCCTATTTATTTTGTTAATGAATTGTACATCGCCTCGATTCTATTTAGTTGCCATTGTTTTTACGAGATGTTCTTCCCCTCGACGCTGTTTAGTGCCATTGTTCTTGTTTGTCCATCTCCCCCGATTAGACTGTAAGCCCGTCAAACGGCAGGGACTGTCTCTATCTGTTGCCCACCTGTTCATCCCAAGCGCTTAGTACAGTGCTCTGCACATAGTAAGCGCTCAATAAATACTATTGAATGAATGAATGAATTGGCAACAATATACTCAATCTTGAAAGCGCGGAGTCAACGTGAGAACATGAACCAAACTTTACTAAAATGCTTTCCATACTCTAAGACAAAAATCTCTAGTTCCCTACTGAAACTTCTCTATAACTGAACTTAACAAAACTTTCACTAAACTTTCAGTGAAAGAAAACAGGTAAGTACTTTTAGCGTGAGGAAAATGGAATCTTTTTTTCCCTAAACAGTCAGAAATGTAAGAATTCTCACACTTGAACTAGAGTACATTCAAATGAAGGAGCATGATTTAGCATTTCTAAAGTTTTGGTCTTTGTAAATCTCACAATATTTGGTCATTACAGCAACTGATTTCTCTAGTTAGGCCAGTTCTCTACAAAAGAACTGCACAATTCTCTCCAAACTACCATGGTAGGGTTAACCTGGACACATACAAGTCAGGAAAATGGTATGTTTAAAATAAGTGACTTATGGTATGGAAGTTTCACTTCAAAAGAAAACCATCCTAGACATAAACATCAAATAAGTTAATATATCAAAGCAGATAAGATGCTGTTGTGAAAAAAATGACTATTTTTGGAAACAAGGGGAACACCTAACATCTCTTTCCAAAGTGATAGAGCGTACGCAACGAAAAAAGAACCACCCCCCGCCCCGCAAAATAAAAAACCCATTAAGTTCAATCACAGATGCCACTGAATCTCCATTTACCAAAGCAAAGTAAGACACTGGACAAGTATTGGACAAGACAATCATTTTTCCAAAGTGCAATTCAAAAATGAACCATATAGGTTTCCCTCACATTGAGAAAGAAAGTACTTAAGAGTTAAGGCTGATCAAATCCTGGAAGCAGTTTACGGTAAGCAAGGTAATGCCATCTAAGAGATATCTAGTTCATGTGACAGATCTTATACAGTCAGTTTTCCCATAACGTGGATGTTACACTCTTGATGAACCCCACAAGGAAATCTTTGATAATAGCAAATATGCCTTGACGACTGTTCCATACATCTAAAGTCATATAGTATTTTAATCCACTGGGGGGTGATGGGAAGAATTTAATTTCTTAACAATGTTACAGGAAAACTGACTGTACCAGAGCAACATTTCTTTAACATCTATAGAGGTCAAGAAAGGAGACTGTCTCATTTCTATTAAGACTTGTATCTTGTTCACATGCACCAAAAAAACAACAACAACAAAAAAAAAACAACCAGGACAAATGAGACAGTGCAATGATTCCAGAACATCAGTATGCACTCCCCAGGAAAACCACCCGAGTAATTCTATCCAGTAGTCTAAAACCAAGCCAAAACATCTGAAAAAACAAATGTTTAGCATTCACTATTAGAAATACTAGGGAAGCTACCTCCAAAAAAACAACGATCAGAAACATCATCTTCGCCATTTATTTCTAGCATAATAGGTTATCTAGTATAGGCTGTTCTGAAAACAAACACACACACGCATGCACTATAGTTCATTACAAGATGCCACTGAATCTCAACATGAGATTAATTTGATTTTAATTACTATCAAAGGATAAGGAGAAAGTTTCTCTCTGTACATAGTATTACTACTATTGATATTTGTGAGATTAAATCGGTATCCCCAGACCAATTATGATCTCTGAAGACAAGCTTTTAAGGCAAAAACATTTTTGCAAGCTAGGATGTGCACCAAACCCAACTGCCAAATAAATGTAATGCTCACTCAAGTGCTAAACGCCCTGAATAGCATGAGCCATTTCCTTTTCGTGGAGGCTCAGTTGGGCATGCACAGTATTACTTGTGGGCAGATTGGCTAAAATAATTTTTTAGGTGTTTAATAACATACGACTTTTTCGATGGTGAAGTTTCAAAACTTATTCCCTGGTATTCCCATTAAGCTTACAGTTTAAAAAAAAAATAAAAATGATTGTCTCTCCTACTTAAATATTTTCCCATCAGTGGAACATCACTCTACTACTGTTTCTGAGCCCGGCATTTTCCATTCAGCCTGCCTTATGGGGAGTATATGAGTCTTACTATGCTTCTCATGTCCATGCTGCTGGGAAAGCAGTCTGTACAAGCAGGAGTAGAGGCACAATCCTGAGAGAAAGGAGCAGAAAGAGATGTTGAGAGAATGAAGTTACACACATGTCGCTCACCTGGGAGTGTATGATAGCTGAAAGAGAATTCTAGGTCAAGCTCTAATTCACACAGTCCTGGTCAGAAGGAACTAAAATTTTTGCAAGGCAAATCAGTTCCGAGAAAAATAAGCCTAAAGGAAACTGTAAGCAGTGTAAGTGAATTCAGAGTCCCCCGGAGATCTCCTAAGGAAGGGAGTAGAATACCACACAACACGTATTTGATAGCTCTCAAAAAGGAAGGGAAAAGTTAGCTCACAAAAGTATAGGGAAGAAAAATTTGAGAGATTAACGGTGAATGCCTCATGGAAACATCATCCAAGACCTAGCGCAGGGGGTGATCGTGCACCGTAAATCTGACGTATCAATTGGCTGGGGTAAAATGGGGCCCGCTCCCCACGGATCAAACTGAAAGTTACAGACACGAAGATCCCATAATCATCTTTTTGCACTACCACTCCCAGCAGTAGTTAATTTTTTGATTAATCTGAAATCCTCACCAGACTGTGTGTCCATTTACGCTGGCTCTGGACATTGTTGAATAATAATTGTGGTATTTGTTAAGCACTTACTATGGGTTAGACACTGTTCTAAGTGCTGGGGTAGATACAGCCTAAAGCGGGTCAGACATAGTCCCTGGCCCACACAGTCTACGGAGGGAGAATGGGTACTGAATCCCATTTTACAGTTGAGGAAACTGAGGCCCAGAGACATTAAGTGACGTGTCCACGATCACAAAGCACACAAATGATGAAGCTGAGGTGAGAATGCAGGTTCCTGACTCCCAGGGCTGTGCTCTTTTCCTAGGTCACACTCCTTCCTGAATACACCCTAATCCTTTCACCTTTCTTGCTGCGTTCCATTTTTTGGCCATTAAATTATTTTTGCTGTTCTCTTCTTCAAGTGATCCATGCCCTACATTTCTTTTTAAAAAGGTAAAGGAAAACTGGACCGTGAGGGCTTGGCTGATGCAGTTTAGCCTAAGATACCCATTTAATGATACCAAACACAACAAGTATCATGGGTTTTGTCTGTCTTCTGGCGGCGGGAGGGGGTGGGGACGACACTGTGGGGGAACGTCTCTCCAACCAACTCCCTCGCTGGCTGATGATCCACTAAGATCCTGAGATGTTATTTGGCCACCGTTCCCCCCAGGTGCCATCGTGCAGGTTCTTAGGCTATACTGGCAGCTTGCTTTTACATGTGGCACGAAAAGTTCTAAACAGGAAGTTACTGTTCAACATCACTGAAACTCCAACAGGAGAGACCAAGAAATGGGAGCAAAGCGTTTCCTGTTCCTTTTGTGAGTGTCCCACTGTCCTTGGCAGGTAACAAGGGTTAGGTAATTCCACATTTTCCCAGGCCAGAGAACTTGGGGGGATGAGATGGGTGAGTGTCCTTTAATCGGTGAGGCAGTAAACTTTTAGGAACTGGCACCCTGGGGAAAGACAGAATATGGTGAGACTTCCAACTCAAGAGACGAATAATACCAACGTCCTTGATATATTCACCCCTCAGAGTAGGGTACAAAAATTGGGTGGCTTCATGTGCAAAAAGGCACTTCTTTGACGATAACGAATTTGATAGTTTTCTTTCTACGTCCCATAAATGCAGCACATCTCTCTGCAGCAGTACAGCCAGTCTCCTACAACACAGGGACTGCATTCCTAAAGAACCTCACGTTAAGAGAGGCTTACATTGTAGTACTCACTCCAGGTCAGATGCTGCGCACGCATGCACACAACCAACCGTCCCTTCTGACATCGCATGGTGCCGTATCCAGAGAGGCGCACATTTTCGGAATAACGGTCCCTCATTCTGCTTTCGCATTCTAAATGGGTGAGCTCACCCTCCACTAGAAACGAGCTTATTTTTCCCCCCCAAGAGATCTTGACGTAAAAGGGACCTATTCCATTCCTTCCCTTTCCCCGCTGAGAAAGGTTCACTGTTTTTCTCTTCCAATAAAAAATGGAGAATTGCTACTGAAAAGATGGGTGAACCAGTAGCCCATACCTGTTGCATCATTCTGTCCTCTTTAAGTTCAAAAACTCCATGTCACTTGCTTATCTACAGGCCTTGGGCATTAAATATGTAAACTTTAGAACTGAGGCGCTGTCTAATCGGAACTTTTTGCCTCCAATATGAAAAAAAGAAGAAACAAGTGTAGATTCCTTTGGTCAGAGCCTACCCTCGCTGGGACCAAGTCACCTAAGATTAGATGGGTGGCCCGGTAGGGAACTCTGGGCGCCACCCGGCTTGAGCCTTTGGGGACATCACGTCGTCCACACAGCGCTACCACTCCTAAGGGGGTAGACCTGAGCCACGTGGCCCTCAGCCAGAGGAGGCGGGGGAATCGTGATTGGGTCACCCTGGCCCTACCATCCTAGGTCTGACCTGACCCTCACAGTCATGACCCTCCATTTGAAAAATCTAGTCCACTTGGGAAAGTTACCTCCTGAGGCACATTTCATGGTTTCTCATGAGCATTTAGAAACTGAAATCAGGGCAGATGTAGGAAGTCGTACTGAAATCAGGGACGATGTAGGATGTAGACTTCCTGCTGAGAACACAAAGACGACCAGGAGCATCTGCATTTTCCTTAGGCTTTAGCAGAGGAAATGCTGGACCTTTACAATGATCTAAATAAGAGCTTTACATGAATTTATCTTGCATTTTTATTAACGATTTAAGAATTAAATAGACCTAAATATTTTTCTTTAAACTAAAGCTCTTTTACCATTGCCTGGCATACTCAAGAAGCGCATCCTAGATAAGCTAAACTATTATTTTAATATTGCAGTCCAAAAAACTCATTGCATAAAAAATGTTTGAAAGTCATTGGTTTTTAAGTGTGGGATTTTACTCTAAATTCAGAGATGTTAAAAATTCAAAGAATATGATTCACACTCAGAATGTATAATTTGCGGTCTGTGTTTTCTTTCTCAGTATATGAATCTGCCATAGATCTTAACCATTCTCAACTTCCTTCAGTTTGTTGTTAGGTCCATTCTTCTATAAACAGAAACATCCTCCTCCAATTGAAATTTGAAACAAAAATATTATGCTTGACCAGGTTAAAAGAAAAGCAATTTAGGATAAACAAGTGGATGGGAGCATTTTGAGCGGTCTCGAAAAGAGTGCTAAAAGCACTCTGAAAAAAAGAAATTTTTTTTTTAAATAGGGTTCATTTCCCCTATTTTCATGAGCCTGAAGTTTCTTTTTTATGGTATTTGTTAAACGCTTACTATGTGTCAAGCACTGTTCTAAACTCTGGAGTAGACAGAAGATGAGGTTGGACACAGTCCCTGTTATGATGGAATTTAAGTGCTTACTCCGGGTCAAGCACTGTTCTGAGTGCTGGGGTAGATTCACGTTAATCAGGTTTGGACACCATCCCTTTCCCCCCACAGGGAGTACAGTCTAAGTAGATAGGAGAGCGGGTATTAAATCCCCACCAGGCTCACAGTCTAAAAACCGGAGGGAAGAGGATTTACAGGGGAAGTCAGTCACAGAGGATTGACGGGACTAACCCAGGGTCAAACAGCAGACAAGTGGCAGAGCCGTGATGAAAACCCAGGTCCTCTGACTCCTAGACCCCTGGTTCTTTCCACTAGGCAACGCTGCTTCCCTGAGTTCATATATAAGGTACTATTCTGAGTAAATATGATAAATGACTTGTTATTTATTTGCCCCACATCGTCCTAAAGCAGTGAAGACTATTCTGCAAAATGTGGGATAGACGTACACGGTGTAATACATCTCCTGCGAGACTAGACTGGAACCTGAGGGTTGGCCACCTGCTACTACAATAGGGTTAACTGATCACAGCTCCTATAACGGCCATGGGAGACCACCACCGTGCATTTGATTAGGATCTTAATGACAATATCAGCCTTTACTAAGTGATTTCTATGTGCCAAGCACTGGGGTAGGCAGGATAGGCAGGTGGCACCATCCCTGTCACACGCACACACCCGCCCAGTTTAAGGAGGAGGGAAAACAGGTAGTTAATCCTCATTTTACAGATGAGGGAACCAAAGCACAAAGCAGCTAAAGTCATTGCCCAAAGGTCCCACAGCAGGCCAGTGGTGGAGGCAGGATAAGAACCTAGTTCTTTTAAGTCCCAGGCCTGTGCTCTTTCCGCTAGGCCCCTCTGCTTCCTACTCCCTAAGGTAGGAAAGCCAGCATCCTTAAGGTAATCAGTTAGGACTTTTTTTGTTGTTGTTTCTAATGGGTCTGGACCAATAATAATAATAAAGGTATTTGTTAAGCGCTAAATATGTGCAAAGCACTTTTCTGGGTGGGGGGGGAGAATAGTAGGTGAACAGGTTGTCCCCAAGTGGGGCTCACAGTCTTAATGCCCATTTTTACAGGTGAGGAAACTGAGGCACAGAGAACTGAAGTTACTTGCCCAAAGTCACACAGTAGATGAGTGGCATATCCGGGATTAGAACCCATGACCTCTGACTCCCAAGCTGTGCTCATTCCACTGAGCCACACTGCTCCTCCCTGAGAGTTCAACTCTGTGAGAGTTGGACCTCACCTACCCTAACAGGGGTTTTCAAAACCATTGTCCACCTGGGCCCACCCTTTCACTTAGACGATCCGAGTAGAATACTTCAAAAGACCCAAATACCAAATGAACAAATTCTGCTTGCTAGGGGAAGAACCCGGATCGGAAATATTACAAGTAGATGATTCTCTAAAGAGGTATGGGGGGTGTGTGTGTGTGTTTTTGTCCATCTGTCTCCCCTGATTAGACTGTAAGCCCGTCAATGGGCAGGGATTGTCTCTATCTGTTGCCGAATTGTACAGTCCAAGCGCTCAGTACAGTGCTCTGCACAGAGTAAGTGCTCAATAAGTACTATTGAATGAATGAATGTGTGTGTGTGCTATTGGGTAAAAACGGTCCAAGTGAGTCCGTACAATCTATAAGGCACATTTCAGCCCAAGTTCCCAGAATGCTCTTCAAAAAAAAGTTCTGGTGACATATGCCCCCCAAGTTACCTTGGAAACCCACGCCTGTTTAAAGTTCAATGCTTTCTGAAGTACTACTGGTGAGTTTTAACGGGCCCCCCCCAAAAAAACAAAAGTCATCTTGGCGGCCAAGATCCCTCATGCATGCCTAGAAAGCAGCATCGGTCGACAGCCACGCTTCCTCACGTCCCGGGAGCCCGTCGGGGGCTCGGCTCCCCCTCTACCCTATAGCTGTCGGCTGTGGGCTCTCAAAGGCTCGTGTCTCCACGATGGTTGTCCAACTCAATCTTGGACCGCTTTCCTGAAGAGGGAAAAACAACTCCTAAAAGGTGAGCGGGGCGAACTCCAGCGGCCGCCTCGAAGTGGGGTGATCTCCTTAGAACCGGCGGGCGATGCTGGGGAGGAGGCCTTGTCCCCTTAAAATGAAGACTCCCTCCCAGGGGGAGGGGGGCAAACGATGGCCACTTGAAGCCCACCCAGAGGAGGAAAAAAGACGGTCACCTGAAACCCACCCTGGGGGCAAACTATGGCCACCTGAAGCCCACGAGGGAAGCGGGGTGGAGGGGGCAAACAATGGCCACCTGAAGCCCACTTTGGGGGGCAGCGGGGATGGGGGGTGACTTTCCCCTCCTTCCCCCGGCTCTGGGGAGTTCTGCCCAGGGCACCCCCCGGTCCATCTACTACAGGGGCTGCCAGGGGCCGTCCACTACGACGCTTGTGCCTCAGGGAGGGGGATAAGGGGTTTCCCCCGGGGCACCAAGGTGGGAGGAGGAGGACAAGAGGCTGAGCCAACAGGGAGGAAGAGGAGGAGCAGGACCTGCGGGGCTGAAGGCCTCCGAACATAATAATAATTTAGTACTTGTTAAGCTCTTACTATGTGCAGAGCACTGTTCTAAGCGCTGGGGTAGATACAGGGTCATCAGGTCGTCCCACGTGAGGCTTTCAGTTTTACTCCCCATTTTCCAGATGTGGTCACTGAGACCCAGAGACGTGACTTGCCCAGTCACCCAGGTGACCAGGGGCAGAGCGGGGATTGGAACCCATAACCTCTGACTCTCCAGCCCGGGGTCTTCCCACTGAGCCACGGCCATGATGAGGAGGAGGAGGAGGAGGAGGAGGAGGAGGAGGAGGAGGAGAAGGAGCTGAGCCAGCAGAGAGGAAGAGGAGGAGCAGCAGGACCTGCGGGGCTGAAGGCCTCCGGTCATTTTAATAATAATGTTGGTATTCGTTAAGCGCTTACTCTGTGCCGAGCACTGTTCTAAGCGCTGGGGGAGATACAGGAGAATGAGGTCGTCCCACGTAGGGCTTACACTTTTACTCCCCATTTTCCAGATGTGGTCACTGAGGCCCAGAGAAGTAACTTGCCCACAGTCACCCAGGTGACCAGGGGCAGAGCGGGGATTGGAACCCATGACCTCTGACTCTCCAGCCCGGGGTCTTCCCACTGAGCCATGGACATGATGAGGAGGAGGAGGAGGAGAAGCTGAGCCAGCAGAGAGGAAGAGGAGGAGCAGCAGGACCTGCGGGGCTGAAGGCCTCTGGACATCTTAATAATAATGTTGGTATTCGTTAAGTGCTTACTATGTGCCGAGCACCGGTCTAAGCACTGGGGGAGATACAGGGAAATGAGGTCGTCCCATGTAGGGCTTACAGTTTTACTCCCCATTTTCCAGATGTAGTCACTGAGGCCCAGAGAAGTGAGTGACTTGCCCACAGTCACCCAGGTGACCAGGGGCAGAGCGGGGATTGGAACCCATGACCTCTGACTCTCCAGCCCGGGGTCTTCCCACTGAGCCATGGACATGATGAGGAGGAGGAGGAGGAGGAGGAGAAGCTGAGCCAGCAGAGAGGAAGAGGAGGAGCAGCAGGACCTGCGGGGCTGAAGGCCTCTGGACATCTTAATAATAATGTTGGCATTTGTTAAGTGCTTACTATGTGCCGAGCACTGTTCTAAGCGCTAGGGGAGATACAGGGGAATGAGGTCGTCCCACGTGGGGCTTTCAGTTTTAATCCCCATTTTCCAGATGAGGTCACTGAGGCCCAGAAAGGTGACTTACCCACCGTCTCCCAGCCGACCAGGGGAGAGCGGGGATTGGAACCCATGACCTCTGACTCTCCAGCCCGGGGTCTTCCCACTGAGCCACGGCCATGATGAGGAGGAGGAGGAGGAGAAGGAGCTGAGCCAGCAGAGAGGAAGAGGAGGAGCAGCAGGACCTGCGGGGCCGAAGGCCTCCGGACATCTTAATAATAATGTTGGTATTCGTTAAGCGCTTACTATGTGCCGAGCACTGTTCTAAGCGCTGGGGGAGATACAGGGGAAAGCGTGGGGCTTTCAGTTTTACTCCCCATTTTCCAGATGAGGTGAGTGAGGCCCAGAGAAGTGACTTCGCCCCCGTCACCCAGCCGACCAGGGGCAGCGCGGGGATGGGAACCCATGACCTCTGACTGCCCAGCCCGGGCTCTTCCCACTGAGCCACGGACATGAAGAGGAGGAGGAGGAGGAGGAGGAGGAGGAGGAGGAGGAGGGGGAGGAGGAGGAGGAGGAGGGGGCGGCGGCTGGCGCTGCGGCTGCTGGAGCTGCTTCTTGGGGCTCCTCCGCGGCCTTCCCTCCCCTCCTTCCTCCTGCTGCTCGCCCCCGCTCCCGGGGGAGGGTCCCGACCGCCTTTCCCCCTCCCCCCTTCTTTCCGAGCTGGATGGGCGCTAGGGAACGAGTGGTTTTCGGGGTGCGGGGCGGGCCGCCGCCTCTGTCCCTCTGTCCCTCTGTCCCTCCTCCTCGTGGTGGCGGGGCCGGTGGAGGCCCGGGGTCCGCCCCCTCCAAGCCGCCCTGGCGGGGCCGGTCCCGAGGGTCCCGAGGGTCCCGAGGGTCCCGAGGGTCCCGAGGGCTCCCTTCCCCCCGCCCCGTCCCCCGCGCATACGGACCTCGCTGTTGAAGGTTTTCACGGCCTCCATGTCGCGGGCGCCGAGGCCCCGGGCCGGAGCCCGACCCTCCGAGCGAGGCGGGGCCGCCTAAGGGGCGGGGGCGGCTGCTCCTAGGGGCGGCGAGGCCGGGCCATGGCGGCGGCGGCGGCCGCGGGACCGGCCGGAGGACGACGACGACGGGGAGGAGGAGGAGGAGGAGGAGGGCCGGGCCCGCGGCCTCGTCCTTGGGTCGGCCGGCCCGCCGCGCCGATGGCCGCTTCCCCCCGCCCTCCGCCCGCTCCTCGTCCCTTCGCTCCCGTCCCCGCCGAGGGAGGAAGGGAGGCAGGCAAGGAGGGAGGCCCCGGGGAGGAGGAGGCGGCGGCGGAGGAGGAGGAGGAAGAGGCGGCGGCCGAAGCGCGGTGGCCAATATGGCGGCGGCGGCCGGGCGGGGGGGGGGGGGGGGCGCCCGGCGCGCCCCCTGCCGGCGGCACGCCGCCCCACGCCGGGGAGGCGGCCGGAGAGATCTGCGCGGGCTAGAGCGGCCCCGAGCCGGGCCTCCGCCCTGCAGCGACCCCTGCAGGCCGGGACGCGCCTCTGCCGCTACACAGCCGCCCCCCCCTCGCTGGTGGTTTTTTTTTTTTTTGGCGCCACTCGGCGGACGCGCCGCATCATTGGACAGTATTTACCGAGCGCTTCCTAGGTGCGGGGCACTGTACTAAGCGCTTGGAATGGACCAATCGGCAACAGAGACAGTCCCGGCCCATTGACGGTCTAATCCGGGGAGACAGGCGGACAAAAACAATAGCAACAGATAGAATCGAGGGGATAGAAATACCATCAAGGAGATACATAGAAGAATAATGGCATTTGTTAAGCGCTTACTATGTGCGGAGCACTGTACTAAGCGCTTGGAATGGACCAATTCCGTCACAGAGATAGAGACAGTCCCGGCCCTTTGACGGGCTCACAGTCTAATCGGGGGAGACAGACAAAAACGATAGCAATAAATAGAATCGAGGGGATAGAAATACCATCAAGGAGATATATAAAATAATAATGGCATTTGTTAAGCGCCTACTATGTGCGGAGCACTGTACTAAGCGCTTGGATTGGACAAATCGGCAACAGAGACAGTCTCGGCCCATTGACGGGCTTATAGTCTAACCGGGGGAAACAGACAAAAAACAGTAGCAATAAATAGAATCAAGGGGATAGATAGATAGAATAATAATATTTAAGCGCTTTCTATGTGCAGAGCACTGTGCTAAGTGCTTGGAATGGACAGATCGGCAACAGATAAGAGACAATCCCTGCCCATTGACCGGTTACCTAGTCTAATCAGGGGAGACAGACAAACAATAGCAGTAAATAGAATCAAGGGGATATTAACAGAATCAAGGGGATATATATATAATAATAATGGTATTTGTTAAGCGCTTACTATGTGCCGAGCACTGTTCTAAGCGCTTGGAATGGACAAATTGGCAACAGAGAGAGCGAGTCCCTTCCCATTGACAGGGTTACACAGTCTAATAGGGGGAGACAGACAGACAAAAACAGTAGCAATACATAAAATTAAGGGGATATAAATAGAATCAAGGGGATATATATAATAATAATGGTATTTGTTAAGCGCTTACTATGTGCAGAGCACTGTACTAAGCGCTTGGATTGGACAAATCGGCAACAGAGAGAGACAGTCCCTGCCCACTGATGGGGTTACATAGTCTAATAGGGGGCGACAGACAAAAACAGTAGCAATACATAAAATCAAGGGGATATAAATAGAATCAAGGGGATATATATATAATAATGGTATTTAAGCGCTTACTATGTGCAGAGCACTGTACTAAGCACTTGGAATGGACAATTTGGCAACAGAGAAAGACAATCCCCGCCCATTGACCGGTTACACAGTCTAATCGGCGGAGACAGACAAAAACAGTAGCTATAAATAGAAACAAGGGGAAATAAATAGAATCAAGGGGATATAAATAGAATCAAGGGGATATATATAATAATAATGATATTTAAGCACTTACTATGTGCAGAGCACTGTACTAAGCGCTTGGAATGGACAAATCGGCAACAGAGAGAGACAATCCAGGCCCATTGACGGTTTTACACAGTCTAATGGGGGGAAACAGACAAAAACAGTAGCTATAAATAGAATCAAGGGGATATAAATAGAATCAAGGGGATATATATAATATAATGGTATTTGTTAAGCGCTTACTATGTGCAGAGCACTGTTCTAAGCGCTGGGGTAGAGACAGGATAATCAGATTATCCCACATGGGGCTCACATTTTTTAATCCCCATTTTTGCAGATGAGATAACTGAGGCACAGAGAAGTTAAGTGACTTGCCCAAGGTCACACAGCAGACAAGTGGCGGAGCAGGGATTAGAACCCATGCCCTGACTCCCAAACCCGAGCTCTTTCCACTAAGCCACGCTGCTTCTTGCCACATAATAACCATTATGGTAGTTAAGCACTCACTATGTTCCAGGCACTGGACTGAGCGCCTAGGGCGGACACAAGCAAGCCAGGTTGCGCACAATCCCCGTCCCCTGTGGGACTCACTGTTCATCTTGAGAAGCAGCGTGGCTCCCTGGAAAGAGCCCGGGCTTGGGAGTCAAAGGTCATGGGCTTGAATCCCCGCTCTGCCAATTGTCCGCTGTGTGACTGTGGGCAAGTCACTTCCCTTCTCAGTGCCTCAGTTACCTCATCTGGAAAATGGGGATTAACTGTGAGCCCCACGGGGGACAACCTGATTACCCTGTATCTACCTCAGCGCTTAGAACAGTGCTTGGCACATAGTAAGTGCTTAACAAATACCAACATTATTAACTTCTTCCATCTTCAGTTGTATTTATCGAGCCCCTACTCTGTGCAGACTATGGGGGAATGGGTCGGAATGACAACAACAACAACAGTGGCTTTTGTTAAGCACTTACTAGGTGGCAGGCACCGTAATAAGCGCTGGGATGGATCCAAGCAAATCGGGGTGGACACAGTCCCTGTTCCCCTTGGGACTGCCAATCTCAATCCCCAGTTGACAGATGAGGTAACTGAGGCCCAGAGAAGTGAAGTCACTTGCCCAGGACACACAGTACAGAGTATTCCCCAGGACTCATGAGGATGATGGCATTTCTTAAGCACTTACTGTGGGCGAAGCACATTTCCAACTGCTGGGGAGGATACAAGGGGATCAGGTGGTCCCCCGTGGGGCTCACGGTCTTCACCCCCCTTTTACAGGTGAGGGAACTGAGGCCCAGAGAAGTGAAGTGTCTTGCCCCAGGTCACAGAGCTGACAAGCGGCGGGGCAGGGATTTGAACCCATGACCTCCGACTCCCCAGCCCGTGCCCTCTCCATTGAGCCACACTGCTTCTCTAAGCATGTGGAGTGTACGTACTTGTACATTCCAAGCAGTTAGTACAGTGCTCGGCACATAGTAAGCGCTCAATAAATACAATTGAATGAATGAATACAATACAGCAACAGATAGTGGCAATCCCCGCCCAACTTAATCCGATGATATTTATTCAGCTCTTCCTCTGTGCAGAGCACCATATGAAGCACTTGAGTCTGATTTCCCATTTTACAGGTGAGGTGACTGAGGCACAGAGAAGTGCTGAAGGTCATGGAGCACACAGGGCCTTCTGCCTCCCAGGCCCACGCTCCATTTCCCCCCCCCCCCCCCCAGTCCCCCATTTAACAGAGGAGGGAACTGAGGCCCAGAGAAGAGAAGTGGCTTGCCCAAGGTCACCCAGCAAATGACTGGCCAAGCAGGGATTAGAACCCATGGCCTTCTGACACCCAGGCTGTGTGCCCTGGGACAGTCACTTCACTGCTCTGGGCCCCAATTACCCCATCTGTAAATTTGGGATTGAGACTAGCAGTCCCACGTGGGACAGAGACTGTGCCCAACCCGATTTGCTTGGATCCATCCCAGCGCTTGTACGATGCCTGGCACCTAGTAAGTGCTTAACAAAGACCACCATTATTATTATTATCGTTGTGACCCATTCCCCAAAATAGCAATTGCATTAGGCCCCTTAAAAGTGAGGGGTAGGTTTTACTCTAGATTTACATCAAATAGATTTACATCAAATGCAAGTTCCAGAACAAGCCTCGACAAGCCCTATGGATACGTAGGGGGCATAACCTCTGTTCCTTCCCCATAGCACATATGTCCAGTCATGTATTTATGCATCTATTTATTTACATTAATGTCTGTCTCCCCCTCTAGACTGTGAGTAGGGAATGTGTTTGATGTTATATGGCACTCTCCCAAGCCCTTAGAACAATGCTTTGCACACAGTAAGTGCTCAATTTGATTATTAATAATAATAACAATAATCATAATTAACAATAAGAATAATAATAAATGTTTGGAATAGGGAACAAGACACAGTAAGCAACCCTCACACCCCACCGGTAAGCCTACAAAGTGGCCAGCCCTGAATACACCACCTGTCTGGGGGGTGGCCATTACAGGAACAGAATTGTTTGGGTAGGACTCTGCTACAGTCCTAACCCTATAACCAATGAAGGAGTGTTTCCTGAGTTTATGCCACTGCAGGGCACCCAGGCATACTGTACTACAGGTAAATAATCAAATCTGCACAGCCCCGAGGAAAGGATTGGGCAATTATCCTATTCAGTTGCTTTACATAACTGATCCACCCAGATAAATCAGGCACAGAGGTGGATATTGGCACCTGACAGTTGCAGCTTTTGGCTGCCTGCAGGGAGCAACTCACCTGGACAGTTTTGCAGTCCTCCACTCCACTCGGTATGTGCATTATCAGCCAGTAAACATTTTCCAGGGATGAGGTTGGGAAATCCATTACATTTTTGGGCCCAGCCAAGTTTAAAGCTTTGGCCCCACCCTAAGAACTTTAAACACTTCGCTATGGGTGAGACTTCTTGAAAATTAATAGAGGTTGGGATCCTACTCCATTTTCTCTCCAGGGGTTTTCAATCAGATTTGAATTAGTAGTCAAAGTATGTCCAAAGCAACTTTGGTTACACAAATTAAGTTAGAAATGGGAGCTTTGCTGAGAAAAATAATAATTCTGCTTAGGGAGGAATGCCAGTAGTGTATCAGAGGACTGGAATAGAATAAGGGGATATACATATATATGGGGAAAATGCACATTAAAGCCCTCCCTTTACCTTATTTCCTAAGAAATCCGACCCCTAAACCACTCCTCCCAAGCCAGGCGTGCAATTTGGAGGTTAAAGAAAAACATGCAAGAAAATGCATAGAAATCACGTACCTTGTTTGCTTCCAGGGTCTCATTCCCAAGTGGGCTTAATGGTCCTTTTGTATCCAGGCTCGTCCATCCAAACCCCCTCTCTCCCATCTCCAAGAAGAGTCTGCTAACGAGCCCAGCGTGAATCTAGAGACATGCATGTTCTTGGGCCAACCACTACCGCCCCATAAACCCCCTTTTTCTGGGCCAAGTCAATAAGAGAAGCAGCATGGCCTAGAGGATAGAGCACAGGCCTGGGAGTCAGAAGGACCTGGGTTCTAATCCTGGTTCTGCCACTTGTTTGCTCCCTGGCCTTGGGCAAATCACTTCACTGTTCCTCTGGTCCCTCATTTGTAAAATGGAGATTATGACTGTGAGCCCCATGTGGGACATGGTCTATGTCCAATCTGATTAGCTCATATCTACCCCATTGCTTCCCTTCTCAGGGTCACACTCTGAGAGTTTCCAGAACTCTACCAGTCTCAACTACAGGAGGGAGAGTCTAGGAGAGTCCTATCCATTCCATTCCTAGCTTGGGCAGTGACTAGCCAGTGGAAGACAATCTGCTAAAGTCAAACCTCACCTGTGCTGGGCTACAGCTGCACAGGAGAGAGTTGAGGACAGAGACACGAGTTTACTGTGCTGAAGGAGGCAATGGTAAACCAATTCTGTATTTTTACCAAGAACACTCTTTGGATACACTACCAGAACGATTGCAGATGGAGGTGGGGTGTTCTGAGACACTGAGTCGGAGATGACTCAGCAGTATAAGATGAGACCCCGATACATAGCCTTGCACATAGAAAGCACTTGAATAACATAAAAAAATAGAATACAGAGACCAAACATTAAATGTGTCACACCCCGCAAGAGCGTAAGCTGCACTATCCATGACGGCAGTAGTCAAGATGCTACTGGGTATCATGGGGGCGGGGGAACAGACTTTAATCACCTGTGGCTGGCAGCACATCTCATTAGTGCACCTTGCTTCCCATCATCTTATTTGCTGCCTTTTTCTCATCACATTTTCGCCGGTAAGAAGAGTGATAAGTTCAATAGAGTTAGAGGATAAGTGTTTCAGAGTCAGGGAAAAATGATGGAAGCTTTGGAAAAAAAAGAGAAGACAGTAGGTTTGCTGGATTTCAACCTTTAAGTCACTGTTTCAGTGATGGTGGGAGATTCTAGAAGAAAAATGGACAACAGAGAGCAAAATACCTCAACCCACTTCTGCAGAAGCTGATCCACGTGAGTAAACTGGTGTTAAGATTTTCCTACAACCCATCTTTTTTAGTTACATACCTGCCAGCAAAAATGGTCACCTCAGTAGTCTCTGGTTTAGTGCCCCAGGTATAGGACTGAGAGTATAGCACTTCCTTAAAACAAGAAAAAGCTCCAGAATAAAGCAAGCCACAAATAGATGGGCGTGTGAGAATTTGTGTGGTTTTCAGAGGGCCTAGTTAATTCCCACTTTCATCTTCCAACATCTTCCTAAAGTGCCTTGCCTTATGTTATCAACTCAACTCAATATTTTTAATCAGCCCTACACCAAAACATTTGCATTTAAGTGAGCCAACATTCACATGAAATAAGGAGAGGCGATAAATTCTTAAGAAACATAGAAATAAGGACAGATGTCTGAAAAAGCTTGACATTTAAAGTGGCTAATTGTTCTTAAATCATTCCATAGTCTACAAATCATCATCCAGAGAGGCAAAATCTGAATGTAGAGGAGTTGGAGTTCTTAGGAAACCATAATATTTTAATCAATTACCTAAGTCTTCACTTCCAAGCCCCCTTATCAGAATTGTATTTCATTGGCACCTTAGTCTCATACTTCTAGGAAGCTAATCTTTTAAAATTGTCATGACAACTCTGCTTAACTTTACCCTCTTTCTCCAAAGCCAAGTCATATTTCTAAAGTTTGTTACCTAAAGGAAGAATAGCAGTGAAGTGATCCTCTAGCTAACCATGCTAGAGATTCTACTGTACTAAGCTAAGATGCTGACTCATGAGACTTTCCTATACCTATTTTGGATAGTTTCTAGCTAAGGCAATATCCACTGCCTAGAGCAAGAGAAGGTGAATTCAGGTTGGGTACAATCACAGAGATGTACCTTGTTCCTTCACCTCTTTCTCCCCTCATCCTATGAGTTCTTTTTGTGGGACTCCTCTAGCCTCAGTCATTGCTATCCTTTGTATAGGGCTCCCTTAGTGAGAAAAAAGAGTAACACTTACATGAATGAGCCTTTCAAAGTCAGGTCAGAGTTAGACTGAATGTAAGCCAAAAAAAGAATTTTTCAGCTAGGGTACAGGGCTGCATAGCAGCAAGGTTTAGGCCAACAGAATAGGGAACTCAAATCATGACAGACTTAAATAAGGACCATCAGGAAAGAAGGCTAACATTTAGAGAGTTTATAATATGTCATCTCTGTAAGAGTGGAATTAAAAAAAGGTTAAGTAGGGGAGTTTTCAATCCACTGGTCCTCATCAGGTACATTAGTAAAAAAAAAAACCCTTAGATAGTAGTAGATTGCACACCAGAGTTTTAGCCAAGATAAATAGCAGTTTAGAATACAGATATTGTACTGCCTAAAGCCAGCTTCCATACTGCTATTAACTTATCATTGCAAACTCGTGGCTCTTTGTGGTTAGTCCCTTAGAAGTTAAGATTCCTAATTAATCATTCTTTAAAAAGTTAGGAAGACACCTAATTAATGAAAAACCTAACTGAAAAGGCTCACCCCCTCTCTGACATCATTCACCCCTGTCTTTTCCCTACCCCTTTTCCCCTTCCAAACCTTCCCCTCCTTTTACTATTTCCTGTTTCCTTCTCTTCCTCCCCACCAAACCCCTCTTTATGGTTATTGTCTTTGTGTTCACAGGTGATACTGTTGATTGCCAGAGGGGGGGGGAAATTAAAGAGATTAATCCAGGTGAATCAACTGATCTCATGGAAAGAGCAGATGATTTTAAAAGTAGGTATTTTATAGGAGCTTAACACGTTTCTAGTCTTAGAACAGACACAGATGGAATGTACGTTGTTTGTATTCACTTAGATTGCATCATGCTCAATCTGCTATAGACTTTTCCACCTCTGCAACAGTGCTATTGCTAGCTACCTGTCTGAGAGCAACTTTCACTCTTCAGGAGCCTCCAAAGTTATGTATTGACTCCTCTTTCTTGTTGCGCTACATAAAGCCAGCCCTACTCCAGTTCTTAACATGCTCCCTTCCTGGGTTTCCGCCACTTTTTCCAGCCCCTTCCCAACAAGGCAAACCCATTCCCACAGCCTCTCCACCTCCCACTCCCCACCCTCCACAGCTCCAGACTTCACTGCTGCATTGTCTTCCCCTGGCTACAGTCAACGGGGCTGAGCCTAGAAACAGAGCTCCCCCCTCTTCCTTTGCTGCCTCAGACCTTCTCAGAGCCCCTCAACCTCCTCCTCTGAAACCTGCAGCTCACTCCACCCCTACCCAGCTGCTGCCTCGTCCCTCCGATCTAGGGTCGCTGTGGGCAGAGAGGGGCAGGGTCAGTGGAGCTACCGAGTGGAGCCATCAAAACAAATGCCATCAAAGGTAGCAATAGTAGTAATAATAGTAGTATTAGTATCTATTAAGCACTTAAGGATGTGCAGAGCACTCTATTAAATGCTGGGAATACCCAGGTGGGAATTAGACACAGTCCCTGCCCCTTAAGGGACTCACAATCTCAGAGTTTAAGTGAGGAGACGGGTTGGGAGACAGATGCGCCACTGGTGATGAAACATTAAAACACAACACAAATACACAAACTAGGGTCCAAGCCTCTGTTGGGATGGAGGAGTCCAAGGTGACATGGGAATGACTTTTATCCCTGCACCTGCATGCGTGGAGCATGCTGGGAGGGGAGACCCTTGGGGGTGGGAGGGGAGGCGGGGGGTTACCCTAGTGCTTTTCTCTGCAGATGTACGAAGATACAAAATTAGATGTAGGATAGACCAGGGCAGGAGCTGGGAGAGGGGAGGGCAAGCCCAGGTTATGGAAAAGGCCTGGCAGTCTTTTAAGATTGTGAGCCCCCAAAGGCCAGGAACCTCATCTAATACACTCCTGTGCATTCTTTCCCAGAGATTAGTGCAGTGCTTGGCACACACTAAGTGCTTAATAAATACTAAATTCTACTTAAATACTATTCCTAGAAGTAGGGAGGGATGGGCTAGGGAATGATGGGGCAGAGTCATTTCTGGGGCTAATTCACTGAAGGGAAAACACAAACTCTAACCCTAAAGAAAATGAGAATGAATTGCAGACATAGAATCCTATGGGTTTGCTTTGAACTTTCACCGAAATGAGTTGATCATGTACAAAATCGGATGTATTGGACAAAGTTGAACCCTTAGGTAGAGAAGCAGCGTGGCTCAGTGGAAAGAGCCTGGGCTTGGGAGTCAGAGGTCATGGGTTCGAATCCTGACTCTGCCACTTGTCAGCTATGTGACTGTGGGCAAGTCACTTAACTTGTCTGTGCTTCAGTTACCTCTTCTGTAAAATGGGGATTAACTTTGAGCCTCACGTAGGACAACCTGATTACCCTGTATCTACCCCAGCGCTTAGAACAGTGCTCTGCACATAGTAAGCGCTTAACAAATACCAACATTATTATTATTATTATTATACTTATCCTCAGCACTTTAATAGAGACTATATACAGATGGAAGATAGATGCAATTTTCCTATACCATCTTGCATAACTCTGCGCTAAGGAAAACTCATGTTGTGATATCCACCTGCATCCGAAGCTGTCTGAGCGCAGGTCATAATGGCTTCTTCTAACACCGTCAGAGCCAGCACAGATAGACTTGTGCTATTGGAAGAACATTCCTTAACTAACAGTATTTTAGCTACAACGTGTAGTGAAAACTTGTGTTACAACAGAACTGGGAGCATACCTCAACCTACATTCCCTACTTAGTTGTTTCAGTCTACTCTAATTGTGGAACTTAACTGTGGAATTTAAGTGCTTAGTATGTGCCAAGCATGTGCCACGATGCCAGGTAATCAGATCAGAAACATCCCTGTGCTACACAGGGCTTCCGATCTAAGGGGGAGGGAAAACAGGTATTGAATCTCCATAGGACAGATGAGGAAACTGAAGCACAGAGAAGTTAAATGGCCTGCCCAAAGTCACACAGGAGACAAGTGGCAGTCCTGGGATTAGAACCCAGGTCCTTTGATTCCCAAGTCTCTGCTCTTTCCATTAGGCCATACTGTTTCTCTTCTCTGCTCATGCTTCTAGCAGCTGTAGGTTGGCTCTTCCTCCTTTCCCATTATTTGCAAATACCTTATGTACCTTTCCAAGCAGTAGCCTTTAAACTCCTTGAAGGTCAGGTCCACTTCATTGGCTTCTGTTCTGCTCTTCAAAGCACTTAGTGTGGTGCTCTGAACACAGTAGGTGATCAATTCATTCAATCGTATTTATTGAGTGCTTACTGTGTGCAAAACACTGGACTGAGCACTTGGGAAAGTACAATGTAACATTAAACAGACATATTCCCTGCCCACAATGAGCTTACAGTCTAAAGATGTGGAATATCATAAATATCACTGATTGATTGAGTGACAATACATGTCATATTTAAAGTATTTCCCATTTTACATTTTTTTAAAAATCCACTACTGCTTCCTCTGTACTTGGTGGCTGGTAGCATTCTATTTTGAAATCTGTCTTCCTGGACTTGCTAGCAGAGGGCAAAATTTTGGATGCTTTATAGTCCCATTCACATGATTTCATAGTGGTAATAGTATTGCTAAGCACTTTCTGTGTGTAAAGCATAGTACTAAGCACTAGGAAAAACATACACAGATGAGACTCAGATGATGAAAAATAAACTGTGAATGTTCTCTTGAAATTTGAGGGAAATAGTAGAGAGGCAAAACAAGAAGACAGGCATCACTACCATCAAAATAGATAAATAGAAGCATAGATAAGTGCACATCATTAATCAAATAAATAGAGTAATAAAAATGTACAAGTATATGCAAGTGTTGGGGGGAGAGAAAGAGGGTAGAGCAGAGGGAGGGAGTAGGAGCATTAGAGAGGGGAGGAGGAGCAGAGGGAAAGGGAGGGCTCAGTCTGGGAAGGTCTCCTGGAGGAGGTGAGCTCTCAGTAGGGCTTTGAAGAGGGGAAGAGAGTTTAGTAGAGGTGAGGAAGTAGGGTATTCCAAGTCAGTGGCCAGGGGTCGATGGCGGGACAGGCAAGAATGAGGCACAGCAAGGAGGTTAGCGGCAGAGGAGTGGAGTGTACGGGGTGGGCTGTAGAAGGAGAGAAGGGAGATGAGGTAGGAGGGGGCAAGGTGATGGAGAGCTTTGAAACCAATAATAATAATTATAATAATGTTGGTATTTGTTAAGCGCTTACTATGTGCAGAGCACTGTTCTAAGCGCTGGGGTAAACACAGGGGAATCAGGTTGTCCCACGTGGGGCTCACACTCTTAATCCCCATTTTACAGATGAGGGAACTGAGGCACAGAGAAGTTAAGTGACTTGCCCACAGTCACACAGCTGACAAGTGGCAGAGCTGGGATTCGAACTCATGAGCCCTGACTCCAAAGCCCGTGCTCTTTCCACTGCGCCACATGCGAAGGTTGATAGGCAACCACTGGAGGTTTTTCAGGAAGAGAGAGACATGCCCACAGTGTTTCTATAGAAAGATGATCCGGGCAGCAGAATGAAGAATAGATTGGGAGAGACTGGAGCAAGGAAGATCAGAGAGGAGGCTGATGCAATAAGCCAGTGGGGATATTTTAAGAGCTTGTATCAGCAAGGTAGCAGTTTGGATGGAGAGGAAAGGGCAGAACTTGGCAATGTTGTGAAGGTGAGATTGGCAGGTTTTGGTGACAGATTGGATGTGTGGGGTGAATGAGAGATGAGAGTCAAGGATGACACCGACGTTGCGGGCTTGTGAGATGGGAAAGATGGTAGTGCCGTCCACAGTGACAGGGAAGTCAGGCAGAGGAAAGGGTTTGGGAGGGAAGATAAGGAGCTGTCTTGGACATGTTGAGCTTTAGGTGGTGGGTGGACATCCAGGTGGAGATGTCCTGAAGGCAGGAGGAGACACAAGCCTGGAGGGAGGAGGAGAGAACAGGGGAGGAGATGTAGATTTGGGTGTTATCTGCATAGAGATGATAGTTGAAGCCGTGGGAGCGAATGAGTTCACCAAGGGAGTGAGTATAGATGGAGAACAGGAGGGGACCTAGAACTGATCCGCCAAACTAGCACACTTCCCCCTTTCAAAGCCCTACTGAAAGCTTACCTCCTTCAGGAGGCCTTCCCAGATTGAGCCCCCATTCATTCATTCATTCGTATTTATTGAGTGCTTGCTATGTGCAGAGCACCAAACTAAGCCCTTGGAATGTACACTTTGGCAACAGATAGAGACAATCCCTGCCCAGTAGCGGGTTCACTTTTCCTCTGCTCCTCCTCCCCTCCCCATCACCCCTACTCCCCCGCTCTGCTCTACCCCCCTTCTCCCCACAGCACTTGTGTATATACGTACATATTTATTATTCTATTTATTTTATTAATGATGTGTATATATCTATAATTTTATTTATATTGATGCTATTGATGCCTGTCTACTTGATTTGTTTTGATGTCTGTCTCCCCACTCAAGACTGTGAGCCCGTTGTTGGGTAGGGATTGTCTCTATTTGTTACCGAATTGTATTTTCCAAGCACTTAATACAGTGCTCTGCACACAGTAAGCCCTCAATAAATATGACTGAATGAATGCATTCTTGGTGCCTCAGTTTCCTTATCTGTAAAGTGGAGATTGAGACTGCGAGACCCACTTGGGACAGGGAATGTGTCCAACTCGATTTGCTTGTATCCACCCCAGTGTTTAGTACAGTGCCTGGCAAACAGGAAGTGTTTAACAAATACCAGAATTACTATTATTATTATTAACCTTTGGGAGCCATGCCACCCCCAAGCACCAAGTAGGAGAAGGGGGAGGGGGGAGGAGAAAGAAGAGGAGAAAAAGGAGGGGGAAGCTTTGGGTCGGGTCACCCCACACTGAGTCTGAGCCCAGCCCACCTCTCTTTGTGGTCATGTCCAAAGCTCCTGGGCCAGGCTGGACCAGACCTAAGTCCTCCACAACAGTTAGATGATAGAAAGACACCAATTGAAGCCCAAAGCAGTGTTTGCCAGCTGCAATTAAAGGACTATATTAAGCACACTTTGGCTCCCAGTTACATGTTCCAGGTCCCACCGATGTGGCTGAGGATGTACTCCAACCATTCAATTGCAGAGTATACTCAGTTCTCACCATTCTCTGAGTCCACTTGGATTATATTGTTCTTACCCCAGGGCTGAATACAGTGCTGGGCACATAGCAAGTGCTTAATGAGTACCATAATTATTAATGATCATTCTGCTCTGTGTGACTTCAGTATGTATTTTGGCAAGAACACAGTGAGGGGGTAGTCTTCCTAACTGTTGGGGCTTGGTATGCTCTGAATTAAAGAAATGGCTTGTGCGTGGCACCGGAGCTGGTTAGTAGTCAATCAGTCAGTCGTGTTTATTGAGCTTTTACTGTGTGTAGAACAATGTACTAAGTGCTGGAGAGAGTGCAATAATAGACAAATTCAGTACTCTACAGAGCAAGTTCCTTACCACAGGGGTTTGCAAGGAAGGCATCCTCCTGTTGTAGGAGAGCTGGCTGTCATTTGGGATTTCACTCAGCTCTTAATGCCAAAATCCATTGTCTGCTAATTCTAATCCTAGCTCTGCCACTTGTCTGCTGTGTGACCTTGGGCAAGTCACTTAAATTCTCGGTGCCTCAGTTACCTTATCTGTAAGAAGGGGACTAAGACTGTGAGCCCCATGTGGGACATGGACTGTGTCCAACCTGATTAGTCTGTATCTACCCCACTGTCTAGTACAGTGCCTGGTACACAGTAAGCACTTTAACAAATACCATTTTTTTTAAAAAAAGCTTCTACATATTACCTTCTGGTCAGTAGTTATCAGAGCTGTGATGATGAGGGGAAAGAGTCCAGGTCTCTCCCCCTCCATCACCTAAAACTGCATTATTAATTATTATTACCATTATTCTTATTACATTTGTTAAGCTCAGTTCTAAGAACTGGGGAATATATAAATTAATCAGGTTAGACAGTCCCCATCCTACGTGGGGCTAACAGACCATCAGACAGACATTGCATCAGGATGCACTTCACTGCTTCTTTAAAACTATGGACCACCCTCATTCTCCAGGTAACTTTATCTAACTTTGGCTTCACTGACACTGTCTTCTTCTGGTTCTCCTTCTTGTCTCTCAGGCTACTCATTCTCAGTCACTTTCACAGACTCCTCCGTGGCCTCCCACCCCTAACTGTGGGAGTCCCTCAAGGCTCAGTTCTGGGTCCTCTTCTATTCTCCATCTGCACCTACTCAATCAGTCATATTTATTGAGTGCTGACTGTATTCAGGGCACTGTGATAAGCACGTTGGAGAGTACAATATAATAAGATTGATAGGCATGTTCCCTGCCCACAACAAGTTTACAGTCTAGGGGGAGACACTCCCTTGGAGAACTCATTCACTCTGATGGCTTCAACTACCATCTTTATGCAGATCATTTACAAGTCTACATCTCCAGCTCCTATCTCTCTCTTCTCTGCAGGCTCATATTTCCTTCTTCCTTCAGGACATGTCTACTAGAATGTCCCACCAGCACCTCAAACTTGACATGTCTGTAACAGAACACCTCATCTCCCCCCAACCATGCCTTCCCCTTGACTTTTCCATCAATGTAGACAGCACCACCATCCTCCCTATCTCACAAACCCATAATATTGGCTTTATCCTCAACTCGTCTCTCCCTATGGGTTCTGCTTCCCAACAACACTTAAATCTACCATTTCCTCTCCATCCAAACTGCTACTATGCTGATCCACTTACCCTATCCCTATTTGATGAGTGCATCAGCTTCCTTGCTGATCTCCCAGCTTCCTCTATCTTCCCTCTCCAGTCCATACCTTACTCTGTTGCGCAGATCATTTTTCTAAAACACCTCTCAGTCCATGTTTCCCCACTCCTCAAGAAATTCCAGTGGTTGCTAATCCACCTCTGCATCAAACAGAAACTGCTTACCACTGGATGTAAAGCACTCAATCACCCTGCCCCTTCCTATCTTACCTCATGTACTATAACCCATTCTTCATACTTCACTCCTCCAATGCCAACCTATTCATTGTACCTCGATCTTGTTTATCTCGCTGCCGACTCCTCATCCACATCCCTCTTCTGCCCTGGAACTCACTCCCTCTTTCTATCTGACATCTCTCCCCATCTTCAAAGCATTATTAAAAATCACATCTCCAAAAAACCTTCTCCAAAAAAACCCTCTTTCTGTTTACTCCCTCTCCCTTCTGCCTTCCGCTTCCTCTCACACTGGGATTTGTACCCTTGAAGTTCTCTGTGGGCAGGGAACAGATCTACCAACTCTGTTATACTGCACTCTTCTAAGCACTTAGTACAGTGCTCTGCACATGGTAAATGCTCAATAAACATGATTGATGAAAACCTTCCTTCTGGTCTCCTTGCTTTTGGTCCCAGCATCACTAATAGAATATGTTCTTTTGGGGTTTTATCCAAATCCTTGTTCTTTAATTAGGATCTTACCCCCGCCAAAAGCCTCCCAAGATATATTGTAAAACTCAGTTGAAGTAACCTTAACCTTTTCACTTCACCCTGCACAAACATCAATGTATGATCTCGAATCTACCTCTTGAATTGATTTAATGTGCTTGTGAGACGAACTACCTCCATTGTCTTTGAAAGAGTCAACATGTATTTTGGACTATGATATCTGGAAGGTTTGCTAGGAGACTTCTTTCTTTCCCACACTGAAAAGGGCTGGCAGTTTTCTTGGGTAACTAGGGCTTGCAGTGAGACTTGACTTATCTCTGTGTGAGGATCATCATTCCTCATGATTTCTCTCTCCCCAGTGCTCAGCAACATACAGTACACTGCTCTCATTTCAAAACCAAGGTAGACGAATGTTTAAGTCCTGGAGGGATGCCAGAGTGTGACTCCTCAACTTAAGCAAGGCTTTTTTGTTGGTTTGTCTGTCAAATGGTCCATGTTATGTGCTTACTATTTTGCGCCAACCGCTGTACTTTGCCCTGGGGTAGCTATAAGATAATCAGGTTGGACACCATTCCTGTCCCACATGAGGCTCACAGTCTAAATAGGAAGGAGCAGGATTACATTCCCATTTATCTGAGGCACACAGAAGCTAAATAGCTAGCCCAAGGTCACACAGCAGACAAGTGGCGGAGACGGGATTAGACACCAGATCCTCCTACTTCCAAGCCTGTGCTCTTCCACTAGGCCGTGCCACTTCACAAAGTTGGGCTGCATCAAAGTTGTCCCAGCATTGCTACACAGACCCGCAGGGTTCTCTAAAGCATATTCACTTGGCCATATGTGTCATCTGAAAACCCTGGGTAGAGGATGTATCGCTGCAGAAAAACAGCATGCAGATGCAGGTTTGTGAATAGTGAAACCCAGAGCTAAAATAAAGCCACACATTTTTGAAAGTTAAATTCTGATTTTACCTAGATTTAAGAATAATTCTCCAATTAGGTAGTTTAATTTAGCCCCCAAATTCACATCCTTTTTACTGCACTAGGAAAATCTGTCTTCAAAAACCACCTACTATACATTTCATTTGTCAATTCCCCAATCCAAAATTTAGATTTGTTTTTTCCACTTCAATCAATCAATCACATTTATTGAATGCTTACTGGGTGCAGAGCACTGTACTAAGCACTTGGGAGGATACAATAAAACAATATAGCAGACATATTCCCTGTCTAAGGTCTTAGAAGAGTGCTCTGCACATAGTAAGTACTCATTAAATACTACTGGTCGATAATCTGTTTGCAATTTTCAGCACTGTGCTTTTTGGAAATGATGAATAATACTTCATTATCACTGATGGCCTTAATAACCATCCACCCAATTCTTGGTAGGTGTTTCGTGTCTAAAAAAAAAATGAATGATTAATTTGTAGTTAACATTTATTCAAAAAAATATGTTTAATTGTAATGCACTTTTGCTTCCTTGAAATAGCACTAATGCTACACAGGTGATGGTTGAAAAATGATTTTCTAGTCAGTGGTAAGGTCTGCAATACGGCACATCCCCTATCTGTCCTTCCCAAAGGCAAATCATCTGTTATTTCAGCGTCTGGCAGAGACTGACTCCACAGCCAAGCAAGTATGAAAAGCAGTGTGGCCCAGTGGAAAGAATATAGGCCCGGGAATCAGAAGATTTGTGTTCTAATCCCCACTCCACTATCTGTCTGCTCTGTGACCCTGGGTGAGTAACTTCACTTCTTTGTGCCTCAGGTTACCTCATCTTCAAAACAGGGATTAAAACAGTAAGCCTTATGTGGGACAGGGACTGTGTCCAACTCAATTATCCTATATCTACCCCAGAACTTAGTACAGTGCCTTAAGCACTTAAATACCATTAAAAAAAAGTGTAATGATAGGTTAAGTGTGATTTACGGAATGATTTCCCTTAAGCATCTTCTCACAGATTAATCAATCTATGGTGTTTATTGAGTACTTACTGTGTGCAGAATGCTGTTCTAAGTGTTTTTGAGAGAGTACACTGCAATGGAGTTAGTAGACACATCCCCTGCCCCCAAGGAGTTTTCAGTCTTTCAGCATGAGAGATAGACGTTGAAATAAATTGTGGATGTGGACATGAGTGCTAGGGGGGAAATGGTGGGGTGAATATTAAGTGCTTAAAGGGTAGAGATCCAAGTGCATTGACGGTGCAGAGGGGAAAACAAATAGAGGAGATGAGGGCTTAGTCGAGGAAGGCCTCTTAAAGCAGGTGTGATTTTAGTAAGGCTTTGAAGGTGGGGAGAGTGCTGTGCTGTTGTATATGAAGGGGTAGGGATCTCCCTCAAATCTACCCTGCTACTCTCCAGTCCCTTCCTCCTTCCCTTTCTTTGACTCTCCCATCTTTCCCAGCAGTATCTCCAAGGGAGAACTGCCACCTCTTGTCAACTCCATCCCTTCACACCTTATCAAAGCCCTTGCCCCCTTCATTCTCCCCTCTTTGACCACCAGTCTTCAGCAGTTCACTTTCCAATGACTTCTTCCCACCACTTTCAAACATTCTCATGTATGCCCTATCTTAAAAAAATGAAAGAAGAAAACCTCCCTTGACCCCATGGCTCCATCTAGTTATTGCCGCATCTCCCTTCACCATTCCTTTCCAAACATCTTGAGAGTTTTCTACACCCACTGCCTCCATTTCCTCTCCTCCATTTTTTCCTTGACCCCTGCCACCTGACAGGCGTGGACATATTAGTGTTTTGGATAGTGCTGTTGGGCTGTCATCTTTGGCCATCTATGGCTGCTGCAGTGTAGTGCTACTACAATCTGGCCCACACACTTGGTTCCTCCAATGGTAATCTTCTCACTGTACCTCCATCTCGTCTATCTTGATGCTGATCCCTCGCCCCCTCTGGCCTGGAATGCCCTCCCTCCTCATATCTAACAGATAATTGCTCTTTCCACTTTCAAAGCCTTATTGAAGGCAAATCTCCAAGAGGCCTTTCCTCAAGGAGCCCTCCTTTCCATTTCTCCCA
The DNA here is from genome assembly GCF_004115215.2 of Ornithorhynchus anatinus. Taxonomy (NCBI): domain Eukaryota; kingdom Metazoa; phylum Chordata; class Mammalia; order Monotremata; family Ornithorhynchidae; genus Ornithorhynchus; species Ornithorhynchus anatinus. The sequence goes on along the minus strand of NC_041729.1, from coordinate 70,509,333 downwards.
CTCCCTTCTGAGTCACGCTGACTTGCTCCCTTTATTCAACCCCCGTCCCAGGCCCACAGCACTTATGTACATATGGAACTATGCCTGTTCATTGTTGTATCATACTCTCCCAAGAACTTAGTACAGTGCTCTGCACAGGGTAAACTCTCAATAAATATGAATGAATGAATGAATATCTGTAATTGATTTATTTATATTAATGTCTGACTCCTCCCCCCACCACACTGAAGCTCACTGTGGGTGGGGAATGTGTCTGTTTATTGTTATAATGTACTCTCCCAAGAGTTTAGTACAGTGCTCTGCATGCAGTAAGTGCTCAATAAATATGAATGAGGGACTGACTAAAATGTGAGCATGAGCACCTTAAGGGAAACATATCTGAGATATGATTCTGTTTTGGACCTCAAGTCTCCCCCCTCCCAAAGTAACTACTGCTTAATCTTTTTTTTTCCCATGTATAGCCTTTCATCTGAGTTTTTAATTTGAGAGGGGGGAAAGGCCAAAAATATTAATCCATGGAATCAATCAATCGATCAATCAATCAAGGACATTTGTTGAGCACCTTTTGTGTGCAGAAGACTATACGAAACACTTTGGAGAGAACAGTACAATAGATTAGGTAGACTTGATCCCTGACCACAAGAAGCTTATAGATAGTGGGGAAGGCAGACTTTAAAATACATTTCAGATGAATTTGTACATTTGTGCTGTGGGGCTAAAGATGAGGTGATTATCAAAGCACTTAAGAGCTAGACATTTATCTGCTTAGGTGAAGCGGAAGGGACGGTGAAAAGGGGAAAATGAGGGTTTAGTCAGGAAAGGTCTCTTGGAGGAGGTATGGTTTTAGGAGGACTTTGATGATGGAGAGAGTGACTTTCTGTCAGATATGAAGGGGGAGGAAGTTCCAGGCCAGAATGACAACAAGGACAATGGGTCAGTGGTCAGATAGACAAGATCAAGGTTCATTGAGTAGGTTGGTGTTAGAGGAGTCGAGTGGGTGGCCTGGGTTGTAGCAAGAAATCAGTGAGGAAAGATAGGATGTGGGGAGCTGAGCGAGTGCTTCAGAGACAATGGTAAGGAGTTTCTATTTGATTTGGAGTTGGATGGACAACCAGTGGAGGTTCTTGAGGAGTGGGGAGATGTGAACCAAACTTTTTTTTAGAACAATAATCCAGCCAGCACAGTGAAGTGTGGACTGGAATGGGAAGCGACAGAAGGCAAGAAGGTCAGCGAAGAGGCTTATTATTATTATTACTACTACTATTAATAACAGTCAAGTACTGTCATTATTATTATTATTATAGTACTTGTTAAGTACTTACTGTGTACCAAGCACTGTATTAAGTGCTGGGGTAGATACAAGATAATCAGATTGGACAAAGTCCCTGTCCACATGAGGCTCGCACTTTAAGCAGAGTTTAAGTTTAAGTTTTCTAGACTGTGAGCCCGTTCTAGACTGTGAGCCCATTGTTGGTAGGGATTGTCTCTATCTGATACCGAACTGTACTTTCCAAGCCCTTAGTACACTGCTCTGCACACCGTAAGTGCTCAATAAATATGACTGAATGAATGAATGAAGCAGGAGGAGGAGTCAAGGAGGGATATGATGAGTGTTTTGATTAGCATGATAGCAGTTTGGATGGAGAGAAGTAGGTGGATTCTAGCATTGTCTGTCTGCCCCTCTAGATTGTTCTAGAGATGTCTGTCTGCCCCTCTAGATTGTAAACTCCTTGTCAGCAGGGGCTGTGACTATTAACTTTTGTTATATTATACTCTCCCAAGTGCTCAAACAGTGTTCTTCACACAGTAAGCGCTCAGTAAATATGATTGATTGAAAAGTACGATTGATTGAGGTAAAACCAACAGGACTTGGTGGATTGAGGTAAAACCAACAGGATTTGGTGGAATAGGCTGTAAACTCACTGTGGGCAGGGAATGTGTCTGTGTTGTTGTACTCTCCCAAGTGCTTAGTACAGTGCCCTGCATACAGTAAGCTCTCAATAAATATAATCGATTGTTTAAATGAGAGAGATGAGTTGAGAACAGTGCCAAAGTTATGGGCTTCTGAGACAGGGAGGATGGTGGTGTTGTCTACAGTGATGGGAAAATTGTGGGAGGACAGGATTTGGATGGGAAGATGAGGGGGTATGTTTTGGAAGTAGGAGGCTGGTACACTTGACTCATCTAATCCCCACTTCACCCCTTCATGAAATCAGTCTCTGTGCCCTGCTCCCCTCCCTGCTAAAGAGGGTCTTCCCTACCCAGTATCTGAAATCTTTATTCTGTAATAAGCAATATCCACTCCGGGAAGCAACCTCAAAGTGGTGAAGTTACAAGGCACAATGTTATGCACCGGAGCACTTCCCAGAGGAGAGGTGGTGAAGAGTAGAAAAATAAGATCTCAACAGCTCACTGTTCTGCAATATCTCATGGAATTTTACATCTTGCTAGTAAGCTTCTAATTTGAGCAGTTACGTCTTGCTTTCTTACATCCTTCACCCACTTTCACTATTAAAATATTCTTTTCTTTGTCTCGGAGCTATTTTTGGCAGCAACAAACTTCTGACGGGGCTGGAATTCACTGTTGGAAGAAGCTGAACTCTCTGGAGCAAAGGCTTATTCATTTATTCATTCATTCATTCGTGTTTATTGAGCACTTACTATGTGCAGAGCACTGTACTAAGCACTTGGAAAGTACAATTCAGTCAGTTAGTCACCCTTATTAGCAGAGTGGCCACTGATGGCTCTCAAGAATTCCAGAAATAGAGATGCACATGCCTTCACAGAAAAGTAGCATTGCCTAGTGGAAAGAGCATGGGCCTGGGAGTCAGAGGACTTGGATTGTAATCCTGGCTCCCCTACTTGTCTGCTCTGTGACCTTGGCAAGTCAATTCACTTTTCTGGGCCTCGGAAAAGATTGTGAACTCCATCTGAGACATGGACTGTGTCCACAGCTTGTCTCTACCCCAGGGCTCAGTACAGTGCTTGGTACATGATAAGTGCTCAACAAATACCATTAAAAAAATATCTGTTCTCTCTCCTACTTAGACTGTGAGCCCCATGAAGGACAGGGACTGTGTTCAACCTGATGATCTTGTATCTACCCCAGTGTTTATGCTTGGCACATAATACACCTTTTTCAAATACCACAGTTATCATCAGCATTATGCTAGGCACACCATCTCACATAATGACATGCACCTTTTGAAACCCAAACTAAAGCTTTCCTCTGGGGGAGTATTAAGACTCTCACGCTTACTCCAGCAGGATTGCATTCCCCTCTCCTGTCTCTGATCACAGCCTGTGCTTCTGAACAATGGAACCTAGCGGGAGGAGCCGAGGCAGAGGATGGTCGAACATAGATAACAAAAATGCCAAGAAACAAAGGCATCCCGTGCTGTATCCATGCCAGGCCGGGGACCGACCAGCTGAAGTCCAGACTGTCCGCTATACAATCAGATGCCTGGACACGGTAGTTCTGCCAAACATCCTAACAAATCTAAGCTTTATCCCTCATGTCCCAGCCTGAAGTCTACGTATCTGGGAAGCAGGATTGGGAAGAGAGAGTTGAAGTGGTGGAGACGAAAGGCCTGGAGTCAAGAGGCTGTAATAGTATGGAAAGCCCCTAATGTGGGGGCTGTGAGCCAGGATGTGTGTTGGGGAGGATGAGAAAGGTCCCCACCCAAATAATAATAATAATAATTATGGTATTTATTAAGTGCTTACTATGTGCCAAACACTGTTCTAAGCGCTGGGGTAGATAGAAGGTAATCAGGTTGTCCCACATAGGGCTCACAGTCTCAATCCCCATTTTACAGACGAGGTAACAGGCACAGAAAAGTTAAGTGGCTTGTCCAACATCACACAGCAGACAAGTGGCGGAGCTGGGATTAGAACCCACGTCCTCTGACTCCCAAGCCCGGGCTCTTTTCACTAAACCACGCTACTTCTTTAAGGCTGCAGTTGGGTTAAAGGAAGAGGAAAAACTCCTATAGGTGACTGAGGGCTTGGCAGGTGGGGAGGAGGTAACTAAGAAGTATTCTGACAAGGGGCAACTACAGGTACCTTAGCTGGGTGGCACTGAAGAGAGTTTATTAAATGTGCTAAACTGCCAGTGCAAAGAGCTGAGGAGAACAAGCTAAGATTTCAATTCCCTCCCCATTCTTTGAGGGTTTCAGCTAATTATTATTATTATTATTATTGTTATTATTATTAGCATCATTCTGTAGCTGTCCTATTAGGTTTGGGTTTCTCAGTGATGTTGGAAATTCCTCTCCTCCTGTACTCCTTTATGCCCATGATCATCCAAGAGCTATTCTCCAACTGCCTCCCTGGTCATGTCATCTCACTTTATCTGTTCATCTGTTTGTTTATTCAGTCATGTTATTAGCTGCTATTGTTTGTTCTTTGTTCATTTTGGGGTCAGTGTGGTCTTGTGGAAAGAACATGGGACGGGAAGTCAGGAGACTAGGGTTCTACTCCCAGCTCTGTACTGGTCTGTGGTGTGTCACTTATCCTCGATGGACCTCAGTGTCCTCCTCTGTGAAATGGAAGTAGGCTAGATTGTGACTCTCACATGGCACTGGGAGTGTGTCTGATCTGATAATTTTATGTATACTCTAGCACATTATCTAAGAGCTAAAAGGGGCCAAAATAATAGTAATAATAATTTGTAGCTGTACTGTTACCCTTCTTCCTACACTGTATGTTGGCAGTTTGTGTTCGCCTGACTCTCCCATTAGACTGTAAACTTCTTGAAACCAGGGGCTGTGCCTTTTGTTACAGTTGATTAGACTCTTCTATTCTGTGATTCCAAGCACCCAGTGTAGTGTCTGTGTATACACATGAGGGCATGACACAGATATATCAGTCAATAAACTGTCCCCTTGTTGGGTAAGGATTGTCTCTATTTGTTGCCAAATTAAACTTTCCAAGCTCTTAGTACAGTGCTCTGCACACAGTAAGTACTCAATAAATATGACTGAATGAATGTCTGGCCTCAACACCAGGAAGGCAGCATAGCTTAGTGAATAAAGCATACGCTTGTGAATTAGAAGGAGTTGGGTTCCAATCCCGACTCCACTACTTGTCTGCTGTGTCACCTTGGGCAAGTCACTTCACTTCTTTGCATCTCAGTTACCTCATCTGGAAAAATGGGGATTGAGACTGTGAGCCCCAAATGGGATATGGACATCTGTCCAACCTTATTAGCTTGTATTTACCTCAGTGCTTACTACAGTGCCTGGCACCTAGTAAGCACTTAATGAAAATCATACTGGGGGAAAAAAAAAGAAAGACAAAAAAATGTAGCCCCAGAAACCCTGCAACTGTGGGGTCTCTGAGATCTACTGCCCGGTTTGGGGTCGGTGGGGTGGGGGAGGGGGTTTCTGTACAGCCCACATACTATCAGCCAAATCAACACAGTGGAGGGAGGTGGGGTGGGGGAGATACAAAGCAGCTTGAAGCCTTCTCAACATTTAGAATGGTGGAAAGGCTGTGGTTCTATCTATGAAGGTTGTGACTAACTCTCAATGAAGAGCCCCAAACCCTGGGCCTCCAGCCACAAAACCCTATTGTTCTAATTGTATTTACCCTAGTCCTTGTCTTTTATGATGTTTTTGTGTTTTATTGCTTCATCTAGTGTGTGTCACCAACCCCCTCTCTGCCCTTTATTCTTAAACTGTGGGGCCTTGAGGAACCAGGGACTATATCTGCTTTTCATCTTTATATTTTTTCCTAGCACTCAGTACTGTGCTTTGCCTACAAGATGCCCTTAAAATTAACTTTCCGACTACTGGTAGCTACACTACAGGTATTTTGAATCCTGGGCATGGTTTGGAGTGTATTCAGTATAAAGTCAGGTTCTGGTTCACCAGGGCCCTGGGGAATTGACAGAAATCAAACCTCCCCTTCACAGCTTTTGGGACCAGACTTCTCAAGTCAATCAATCAGTCAATCAATTGTATTTATTGAGCGCTCACTGTATGAAGGGCTCTGTACTAAGCTCTTGTAAGAGTACAACACAACAATATAGCAGACACATTCTCTGCCCACAATTACATTCTAGAGGGTGACAATGGTATGACTCAAATACCCTTTTCTTTGCAACCCTTCTTCGGGACAAAGGCAAGTTTTGCCAATGGCAAGCTTGTTACTTTATGATAAGCAGTGTGGTTTAGTGGATAGTGCAAAGGTGAGGGAGTCAGAAGGACTTGGGTTCTAATTTCTACTCTGCCACGTCTGCTGTGTTAGTTTGGGCAAGTCTCTTCACTTCTTTGGGAAGCAGCGTGGCTCAGTGGAAAGAGCACGGGCTTTGGAGTCAGAGGTCATGGGTTCAAATCCCTGCTCGGCCACATGTCAGCTGTGTGACTTTGGGCAAGTCACTTAACTTCTCGGTGCCTCAGTTACCTCATCTGTAAAATGGGGATTAAGACTGTGAGCCCCACGTGGGACAACCTGATTCCCCTGTGTCTACCCCAGCGCTTAGAACAGTGCTCGGCACATAGTAAGCGCTTAACAAATACCAACATTATTATTATTATCTGGGCCTCAGTTAACTCGACTGCAAAATGGGGATTAACCCCGTGTGTGACAGGGACTGTGTCCAACCTGCTTAATTTATATCTACCCCTGAGCTTAGAAGAGTGGTTGGCACATAGTAAGTACTTACCATAATAATAATAATTATCATATTGTACTTCCCAAGTGCTTAGTACAGTGTTCTGCACACAGTAAGTACTTATTGAGTGCGATTGACTGGCTAGGGATTCTTCCATACACATCTTTTGTCTTCTTAAGGTAAAGTCACTTCCACAATGCCAGTTTGTTTGGTTTATCATTCTAGGTTGGAATGACCAGAAAAATCAGTGGTTATATAATTTTTAACATTCCATTTGGTATTTGCTTCTCTATTAGTCTCCTATATTTAGCAACTCTATATAAACAGTTTTTACAACATTGTTGTGATGGCCCACAAAATCAACACTGAGATGAAACACTTTCCTTCCAAATATGTTGATTTATGGCTGTTGATTATTTCCAAGGCATTTTAGAGGGTCATAATAAAATGTTCTGAATTTCAGAAAACACCCTTGTTTCCTAGCTACCTGTTTGATTCTTCCAAGTCAGTATTTATAGGAGTGAGCACCACAAAGAATCGTTTAGTACTCCATTCCTGGGGTCTCAAGTCTATTGGCCTTCTGGACTCATTGTTAGCAGGGATAATGGGGCATGCCCCTTTTCACAGTCTGTTTGCCCTTGTAAAGAGGTCCTTTTCTTCTGTGGAGTTCAGCTGTTCAATTTCCTGAGGAGAGAGATGGTAGTCAGGGAAAATAAAAGGATGGCCTTCAGGCCACACATAGCATGGAAGAAGCAGCAGTGCCCACAGGGGCAAGAAGTGGGCAGCAACTGAGAACCCCATGGCCAGGCCCTCCTTTAAGAAGGGGAACTTCTTAGAGAAGGATCATGGCCTAGTGGAAAGAGCATGGACCTGGGAGTCAAAGGACCTGGGTTCTAATTCTGGATCCACCACTTGTCTGCTGTGTCAACTTGGGCAAGTCACTTAAGTTCTCTCTGATTCAGTTGCCTCATCTGTAAAATTGGGACTAAGAATGAGAGCCCCGTGTGTTCAACCTGATGATCTTGTCTCTACCCCAAACATTTAGTACAGTGCCTGGCACATAGTAAGTGCTTAACAAATGCCATTAAAAAAACCCTTACAAAAAAACCCCAATTCCAGGATCACCGCCACCCTCTAATGCCATCCTTCCAGTGCCCAGAACCTGGCGATGGGAAGAAGTCTTTAAAATATTTTTAAAAATGGGGTAGCCACTGCAGTTGGCAACTAAGGACTCTTGACCTGAAACATTGAGGATATTCAGGTTTCTTCCTCCTAAGGATTGTTTAGTTACTCATCTTAACAGTGTTGTCTCGTGTCTTGTTGTTCCTAATTCACTGTAACATTTCTTTGGATCAGGCTACCTCAGATTATGAGCCCATTGTGGTGTCTGATCTACTTGTACATTACATGTGTACCTCCATTCTTAGAGACAGTAGTATGCATCCTGGGGCTTAGAACATCACTCAGAACATAGTAAGTTAAAGCTTACCATCAAACATACACACATCACACACACCCTCTCATGGGTATTCACACCATACATGCACTTTTACATACATATATATGACTACATATATGTATATATGTTTAACAGTCAAACACAGAGACCGATTCTTTCTGGAACACATACACAGACAAAAATGTCCAAACCCTTTCCCCGTTTACTTTTCTTCAGTCGCAACAGGAGAGGACCATTTTCATTTAGACAACTGCAGCAACAAGAGGAGAGAAAGAGAGAGAGGGAGAGAGACCCAGATTAATTTGTCTCTTGCACAACAGCCAGTAGTCTGACTTTTTATTTCTTCTCTGGATTGAAGAGTGGATTCTGCCTCCTGTCTCTTGGCTTCTTGCTCACAACATCCCCTTGGCCTGAAACTCACAGATAATTGGTCTCCCCATATTCAAAGCCCTAGTGAAATCACATCTCCTCTAGGAGTCTACCCCAATTCACTTCTAATCTTCATACCTTGTATCTCCCCTACTGCCATTTCCACTCCTATGAATCGACACCTTATCATGGCAGGAGAGTTTGTGTACGCTGATGAAGCTTAGAGCCACATAGGGCTACCCATAATGGAAAGGTCTATACCAAAGCATCAAAATTAATTCACCTGTGCTGGGCACCAGCAGCATGGGAAAGAGACAAAGGCAGATGACTAAATGATCAAACATTAATCAAAGACAATGGCAGAGACTCAAGTTTCTACTGCGTGGAAGAAGGCACTGGTGAACCACTTCTGTATCTTTACCAAGAAAACTCTATTGATACATATATCTAAACGACTTTTTAGGACAGAAGATGGGATGTTCTGAAGACGGTGTATCCCTGGAGTCGTTATGGGTCAGGAATGACTCAAACGCACTTGAGGAAGAAGATTGCCATTTTACCATTTCCCTGCCATCTAAACATTTATGTTTGTATCCATCAATGGTTTTTATTGAATGCTTATAGGGTGCAGGGCACCGTACTAAGCACTTGGAAGAGTACAGTATAACATTGTTGGTAGATATGTTCCCTGCCCACAAGGATTTTAACAGCCTAGAGGGGGAGACGGACATTAAAATAAATTATGGATAAGTACATAAGTAGTAATGGTATTTGATAAGTACTTGGCATATAGTAAGTATAATATATACTTACATAGTTATATACTTTTATAGCTATATACTATATAGTATATAGTACAGTATAGTAATTGTGGTATTTGTTAAGCATTTACTATGTTCCAAGCACTTTTCCAAATGCTGGGGTATATACAAGGTAATCAGGTTGTACACAGTCCCTGCCCCGCATGGGGCTTACAGTTTTAATCCTCATTTTACAGATGAAGTTACTGAGATACAGAGAAATTAAGTGACTTGCCCAAGGTCATTCATCAGATACGTGGCAGAGTCTGGATTAGAACCCACATCCTCAGACTCCCAAGCCTGTGCTCTTTCCACTAGGCCACACTAATCAAGTCCTATATGGAGCTCACAGTCTATATAGGAGGGAAAACAGGTATTGAATCCCTGTTTCGCAGTTGAGGGAACTGAGGCACAGACAAGTTAGGTGAATTTCCCAAGCCACATTGCGGGAAAGTTGAAAAGTCAGAATTAGAACCCAGGACCTCAGAGTCCCAGGCCTGGGCTCTTTCGACTGGGCCATGTTACTTCTCAGAGTCGGGCTGCTGTGGGACTGAGGGTGGTGTGACTATGAAGTGCTTAAGGTGACACAGAAGGTGGAGGGAGTAGGGGAAATGGGGGCTTAATTGGTTAAGGCCTTTTGGAGGAGGTGTAATTTTAATAAGGCTTTGAAGGTGGGGATAATGGTGGCCTGTCACCTACAAAGGGGTATGGAGTTCCAGGCCTGAGGGAGGACATGAATAAAGAGTGATGGTGAGGAAGAAGATGAGCTCGAGGTACAGTGAATAAGTATATATTTTTGCTATTATTTTTTTTTTGATTTGCAATTTATTTTACCCTCTAGATTGTGAACTCCTTGAGGACCAGGATTACATCTACTGATCCTACTGTACATTCCTAAGTATCTTGTTCAGGTACTTAGGTACCTTGTTCAGGGCTTTGCACCCATTAGGTGCTCAATGAATATTTTTGACTGAATGACTGATTTATTGATTGAGGATGTAGATTAAGTTTCAAAGCAAATTGAAATCATATAGGGCTCCACTCGATTGAAAAATGCATTGCAAAATCCTCAAAATAGAAATTGCCTCGGTTCTCTGTAGCGCCTAACAGTTGGCCTCTCGTATCAAATTCAAATACCAGCTTTGGGTCTCCAAGACTCTCCAGAAAGGATCACCCCTCACCTCCTTACTCTGTAACCTGATCCTGGCTTATCTAACTACTCTCATCTCTCACTTAAACCAGAGACTTTGGCTCGCAGCCCCAACCAAAGAAACTTGTTTACTTTCCCTCATGCGTAAATCATCCTCCCCACTCCAAATTATTCCCCAATCAATCAATCAATCAATCAATCAATCCATGGTATTTATTGAGTGCTTACTGTGTGCAGAACACTATAGTAAAAGCTTGGGAGAGTCCAATATGGCAGAATTTACAGCCTAAAATGAGTTTAAGGTCTAGAGGGAGGCCCTCGCTTCTCCACCAAAGAAGCAGCGTGGCCTAATGGATAGGGCATGGGCCTGGAAGTCAGAGGACCTGGATTCCAATCCCAACTCTGCCAATTGCTCTATTTCTTGCTGTGTAACCTTGGGGAAGTTCCTCAATTTCTCTGTGCTTCTCTTCCTCAACTGTAAAATGGGGATTCAATACCTGTTCTCTTTCCAACGTAAGACTGTGAGCCCCATGACAGACAGACACTGTGTCTGACCTAATTGACCTGTACTTACCCCAGCACTTAGAATAGTATTTGAAACATAGCAAGTGATTAACAAGTACCATAAAACAAATGAAAAAAACAGGCAACAAACACCAAAGTCCGTTCAAGACTTGTCCCAGTGCCTTCCCAGACTGCCCCGCACTTCAGGACCCACCTCCCTCAGTATGTTATTATCAACTTTTTTTGGAGGACACTTCACAAGTGGCCCTCCCTTGAGCAAATGGGGAGGGAGGACGACAAGGTGATTGACCCAGCTTGAAAAAGGAAAAGAACGGTTACAGAGAAAGATATGGCAAACTTTCACAGGAAAGAACTTCATTGATGTTTCAACTACACCCTCCTTAGACACAGGGTCATAGCTAAATTGGCAATAGACACCAGAGGATATATGCTCCATGAGGCGCTTCTTAGCCAAAGGAATTGGGTAAGGAGCAGCTAAAAGATTTTTGCTAAGCAGTTATCTTTAAAACTGAAGTCTACTAGATCTGTGAAATCTGTTTATACTTTCTTCAAGTTTAGACCACAGGTGTTGCTTTGTAGGTGCCTCTTGTTTTCTTTCAGTGTTTTGCTCTATCACTTCTGGGGGCTTCTCAGAAGGATTTCATTATCCTTCATCAGTCAATCAATCAATTGTATTTATTGAGTGCTCACTACATGCAGTGCACAGTACTAAGCACTTGGGGAGAGTACAATATAACAGAGCTGCTAGACACGTTTCCCGCCCACAGTGAACTTAGAGCCTAGATGGGAGACAGACATTAATATAAATAAATAAATTACATATTTTTTAGCTTGGAGCTGCAGCCAAAGCAAACATCAGAATGGAGATTGTAATGGGATTTGTGTGGGAGGCAGGGGGTAGGGAGGGAGGGCAGGGGCTCTGTTGGATGGGCTGCAGTGAGCCTTTCCTCTGACAACTGCTGGTGCCTCCTAAAGTACCAGCGTACTCCCCTCTCCTGTGGCAATGGGTCCTTTGGAGTGTAAGGCCCATGACAACTGTCCAGTTTCCCTCGTTATCCTTTGCGTTGACTACGTGCATCCTTGCTGATCTAAATCCTAACTCCATTCCAGATTATTCGATGTCTTAAATTCCAGCATCGCTAATAGCCAGACCCTACTGCGAAAGGCAGTGCACAGTCACTAATACAGTGGGACAGGTTTTTCATTTCAGAGGAACTTGTAATGTATGACCCAAGGGCTGGAGTTAAACAGTCAGGATGAACCATTATATTACTCATTTCCTTGTTTCACATTCCATATTGGCCTTATTCTTTACTCTGAGAGGCCCACGCTTGTAACCTTTATTGGGACGCGTGGTCAGTATAGGGTCACAGACCTTCAGAGTGGTTGCCATTGCTTATTGCTTTTTTATGGTTTAAGCACTTACTATGCACCAGGCACTGTATTAAGCGCTGAGGAAGATACAAGCTAATCAATTTGGACACAGTCCATGTCCCACATAGGGCTCATAGTCTTAACCCCATTTTGCAGATGAGGTAACTAAGGCCCGGAGAAGTGAAGTGACTTGTGCAAGGTCACACAGCAGACAAGTTGCAGAGCCAGGATTAGATCCCAGGTCCTCCTGACTTAGGCCACACTGCTCTTGATTAGGCCCAGGTAATCAATCAATCAATGGTATTTATTTAGTAATTACTATGTGCAAAGAACTGTACTGGGTACTTAGGAGAGTACAAGCCTAGTGTACTCATGGAAATAAAGAACATGGGCCTGGGAGTCAGAAGACCTGGGTTCCAATCTTGGCTCCATCAAATACCTGCTGTATCACCTTGGACAAGTCACTTAATTTCTCTGTTGCCTCAGTTCCCTCATGTGCAAAATGGGAATTCAATTCTTCTTCTCCCTCCTACCAAGACTGCAAGCCCCATGTCTTTTATCTACCCTACTACTCAGTACAATGATTGGCACACAGTAAGCCCCTAACAAGTATGATTATCATCATCATCATTATTATTACTACTACTACAACAAAAGAGCTGGTAGACATGACCCTTGCCCTCAAGGAACTTTACTGTCCTTTTAGTCTTGCACAGGGGCAGAAGTAGTATAAACAACTCTACATGGGGGGTTTTCTCTGTATTAATGAAACAGTAGCCTCTACAGTTCTCTTCAGTCAGGCTGTATGGCTTGGGAGGACCTTATTCGAACAGAATCTCCTTGATCACTGGGAAACACAAGCCCATCAGCCTCTCAAGTAATACAATCAATCATTTGATTTCTCATTTAATATTGTTAATAATAAATCAAATGCTAGGTTTTCTTTTAGGTAAAACATATTGCCATTGGCAAGTCTGTCATTGGCAGAGAAGCAGCGTGACCTAGTGGAAGGACCACGGGCCTGGAATTCAGAATGACCTGAGTTCCCAAATCCACCACTTGTGTGCTGTGTGACCTTGGGCAAGTCACTTCACTTCTCTGTGCCTCCGTTTCCTTACCTGTAAAATGGGGATTGACTGGAAGCCCCATGTGGGACAAGGACTGTGTCCAACCTGATCAACTTGTATCTGCCACAGTTCTTGGAAAAGCGCCTAGTACAAAGTAATCAGTTAAACAAGTGCCATGAATAAAAAAGTCGTGCTGTTTAAATAGTCATGGTTAAAACAGAGGGCTTAGAATTGCATGTCCAGAGAAACTGTATGCACAATGAGGTATCTGAACAATTCCTGTTAGGGTGTATATTTTGTGTCTTATTAGCCCTTGTCCATGACACTCCTGAGTACAAAATGACCTTGGACGATTGGAATGTGATGCATGCATGTGGGTTCTTGAGGGTTGTGTGCATCTGGGTAGCTCCCGGTGTGTCATGTAGGATCGCACTGACACCTTCCGGACAAATGCATGAATCTTCGACGCTATGTGACTCAAAAGTCTGGGGGTTTTTACAGTGGGTGGCGCGGGGAGCCAAGGAGGGCCTGGGGAGGCTTAAGAAGAGGGAGTTGGTGCAGGAGGATCAAGGGCAGGAGCAGGAGGAGCTGCAGGTGATCTGCTGGTGCAGGAAGAACTGCAGGAGGAGTTTCAGAAGAAGCAGGAGGAGTTGCAGGAGCAGGAGGAGCTGCAGGTGCAGTAGGGACTGCAGGAGGAGCTGCAGGAAAAGCAGGAGCAGGAGGAGGTGCAGGAGGAGCAGGAGGATCTTCAGGAGGAGGAGACGCAGGAAGAGCTGCAGGAGGAGCTGCAGGGGGAGCAGGAGGATCTTCAGGAGAAGGAGGAGGAGCAGGAGGAGCAGGGGCAGGAGGAGCTGCAGGAGGAGCAGGAGAAACTGCAGGAAGAGCTGCAAGGGCAGAAGGAGCTGCAGGAGCAGGAAGAAGCTTCCACAAGTAGGAGGACAGCGCCACCTAGCGAAGAAAGACGACGGAGCATGCTCAGCCAACTTCCCCCTTATGGAACTTTTTTTTAAAAAAAAAAACACAACAAACCCTTCTGACCGAAGGGGTTAAAACAGAAAGGGCAGAGTAGTATGAAAATGCTTTCATTTTGAAGGAAAGCATTAGGGCCTAGTGGAAAGATCCCAGGACTTTCAGCTCCTAGTGGGCAGAGAATGTGTCTATCAACTCGGTTGTATTATACTCTCCCAAGTGCTTACAATCAATCAATCAATAATAATAGTAAAAATAAATATTATGGAATTTAAGCACTTACTGGGGGGATACAAGCAAATCGGATTGGACACAGTCCCTTTCCCAAATGGGGCTCACAGTCTCAATTCCCATTTTACAGATGAGGTAACTGGGGCACAGAGAAGTCTAGTGACTTACCCGAGGTCACCTAGCAGACAAGTGGCAGAGCTGGGATTAGAACCCACAACTTGCTGATTCCCAGGCCCGTGCTCTATCTACTACACCATGCGCCATACATATTTATTAGGCAGTTACTGTGTGCAGAGCACTTTACTAATCTCTGGGAGAGTACAATATGACAGAGTTGATACATATGTTCCCTGCCCAGACGATGACTCTCCCCACCTTCAAAGCCGTAGTGAAGGTATATCTCCTCCAAGAGGCCTTCCCAGACTAAGACCCCCCATTCTCCTCATCTCCCACTCCCTTCTGCATCACTCTGATTTGCTCCCTTTGCTCTTTCCCTCCTCCAGCTCCACAGCACTTATGTACCTATCTGTAATTTATTTATTAGTATTCATATCTGTCTCCCCCACTCTAGACTACAAGCTCTTTGTGGGCAGGGAATGTGTCTGTTTATTGTTGTATTGTACTCTTCCAAGTGTTTAGTATAGTGCTCTGCACACGAGCGCTGCATAAATATGATTCAATGAATGAACAAGCTTACAGTCTAGTAAAGTGCTCTGCACACAGTAAATGCACAATAAATGCCACTGATAATGATGATTGTACTCTCCCAAATGCTTAGTACTGTGCTCTGCACATAGTACTCAATATGATGGATTGATGGATCACTGATGGATTGATGGGAAGCGTTCCTTTTCTTTCATTCATTCAATAGTATTTATTGCGTGCTTACTATGTGCAGAGCACCATACTAAGCACTTGGAATGTAAAATTCAGCAACAGATAGAGACATTATAAACGGGAGATGGACAACAAAGCAAAACAAAACAAGTAGTCTGGCGTCAATATCATCAAGATAAACAGAATCATAGATATATACACATCATTAACAAAATAAATAGAGTAATGAATAATATATACAAATATGCACAAGTGCTGTGGTGAGGGATGGGGGAAGAGCAGAGGGCGGGAGAAGGGGGAATGGAGAGGGAAAGGGAGGGCTCAGTCTGGGAAGGCCTCCTGGAGGAGGTGAGCTCTCAGTAGGGCTTTGAAGAGGGGAAGAGAGTTAGTTTGGGGGATGTGAGGAGGAAGGGAATTCCAGGTCAGCAGTAGGATGTGGGCCAGGGGTCGACGGCAGGACAGGCTCAAATGAGGGATGGTGAGGAGGTTAGCAGTAGAGTAGTGTACAGGGTGGGCTGTAGAAGGAGAGAAGGGAGGTGTGGTAGGAGGGGACAAGGTTATGGAGAACTCTGAAGCCAAGAGTGAGAAGTTTTTGTTTTGTGCGAAGGTTGACACGCAACCACTGGAGGTTTTTGAGGAGGGGAGTGACATGCCCAGAGTGTTTCTGTAGAAAGATAATCCGGGCAGTGGAGTGAAGTGTAGACTGAAGTGGGGAGAGACAGGAGGATGGGAGATCAGAGAGGAGGCTGACGCAATAATCCAGTCGGTATATTATGAGAGCTTGTACCAGCAAGGTAGCAGTTTGGATGGAGAGGAAAGGGCGGATCTTGGCAATGTTGTGAAGGTGAGACCGGCAGGTTTTGGTGACGGATTGGTTGTGTGGGGTGAATGAGAGAGCACTCTGCGGCTCCATTACCTCATCTGTAAAATGGGGGTTGAGACTGTGAATCCCACGAAAGACAGGGAATGTGTCCAACCCAACTTGCTTGTATCCACCCTAGCACTTAGTGCAGTGCCAGGCACGTAGTAACTACTTAACAAATGCCACAATTATTAATTATTATCATTATTAATTATATTCCAGAATCTATTTGGGGCATATGGCAAATTCCTCTGGAGATGGAGGGGCGGGTCTGTGCCTAAATTCGGCCCTAAGTTGCACATAGCCTTTGAGTTGGCTAGAAATGATAATTTAAAACACCACCACCAATCCCACCCTCATCCCACCACAGGGATAAGGTTAGCAAAATGAGAGGAGGTCAGCTGAAGTTAAACTGCGAGCCCTGGATTTTGTGAAGTAGTCATATAATTATCTGGAAGGACCTAGGTTCTAATCCTGGCTCTGCCACTTGTCTGTTCTGTGACATTGGGCAAGTCACTTCACTTCTCCTGGCCTCAGTTACCTCATCGGGAAAATGGGGATTAAGACTGTGAGCCCTATGGAGGACAGAGACTGTATCCAACCCAATTTTCATGTACCTAGCCCAGCGCAGTGCTTGACACATAGTAATCACTGAACAAATACCAAAATTATTATTATTTTCATTATTTACTTTAACTTCTCTGGGCCTCAGTTACCTCATTGGGAAAAAGGTGATTAAGACTGTGAGTCCTGTGGGGGACAGGGACTGTGTCCAACCTGATTAGCTTGTATCTACCTCAGCGCCTACAGCAGTGCTTGACACATAGTAAACAGTTAATAAATACTATTTATTATATAATTATTATTATCATCATTATTATTATATTACATCCAAACAGCTCAGCATCAAACTGGGGAGGGGTCGGGATGTGGGGTCCCCTGGGTTCAGTGGGAGTTAGAGCTATATCCAAGGCCTGTCTTTCCCAAAGGCCTGATAGTGGAGCTGAGATAATGCTCATTAAATCTGCCAATGATGTCATTGAGTGAGTTGGTCAGTCCTTTATAAAATAGGAATTAGGCTTCAAGTGACCATGACCGATTGGAGAAATGGCCATAAAATAGGTTGACTTCCCATGAAGACAAGTTTAGGGGAGTACCTTAATGGACATTAAATTAAATTACCAGATTTGAGATGGGAAAGACAGTCCAGACATAAAAGACTTGGGTCTTATAGTGGATCACAAACTGAATATGAGTTAACAATACATAGTTATACTGAAAGAGATATTGGGCTATGAAGAGTGGAAAAAGAAATAAACTTTAATCCTTTAAAGATAAATCGACCACTGCATTAGGGTTAGGGCTAGAGATGGGTTTAAGGAGATGGTTTGGGTTAAGTTTAGAATTGGAACCAGAGTTGGAGTTTAAGGGAATTGTTTACGAGGGGTATCATGGGTTGGATATCATCAGTGATCGGAAGGATGATAAATGAATGTGAAAAGCTGATTAGTCAGTGATTGGCTTTCATTCAATAGTATTTATTGAGCACTTACTATGTGCAGAGCACTGTACTAAGCACTTGGAATGTTCAAATCAGTAACAGATACAGACAGTCACTGCCCTTTGACGGGCTTATAGTCTAATCGAGGGAGACGGACAGACAAGAACAATAGCAATAAATAGAATCAAGGGGATGAACATGGTCTACGTCATTAGCACCATTAGCAGCAATAGCAGCTCTGCCACTTGGCTGCTTTGTGATCTTGGGCAAGCTACTTAACTTCTCTGTGCCTCAGTTACCTCATCTGAAAAAGGGAGATTAAGACTTGAGTCCCATGTGGGACAGGGAATGTGTCCAACCTGATTAGCTCGTATCTCCCCCAGCGCTTAGTACAGAACCTGACAGATAATGAGCACTCAACAAATACCAAAAAAAAAGCATTTGAATAGTGGAGTTCCTGGTTGTGGGCAGGGAATGTGCCTGTCAGTAATAATATTGACTATGGTATTTGTTAAGAGCTTACTAGGTTTCAACCACTGTTCTAAGAACTGGGGTGGATACAAGTAAATCAGGTTGGACACAGTCCCTATCCCACATGGGGCTCATAGTCTCAATCACTATTTTCTAGATGAGATAACTGAAGCACAGAGAAGTTAAGTGACTTGCCTTTCTAGACTGTAAGCTTGTTGCGGTCAGGGAATATGTCTGTTTATTGTTGCACTCCGCCGAGTGCTTAATATAGTGCTCTGCACATAGTAAGTGCTCAATAAATACAATTGAATGAATGAAGGTCAAACAGCAGACACGTGGCAGGCCCAGGATTAGAACCCACATCCTTCTGACTCCCAGGTCCATGTGCTATTCACTAAACCACACTACTTGTTTCGTTATATTGTTATGAGAGCCCGTGCTCTTTTCACTAGGTTATGCTGTTTCCCAACACATAGAAACAGTAGCATGGCCTACCGGAAAGAGCAGAGGCCTGGGAGTCAGAGGACTTGGATTCTAATCCCAGCTCTGCCATTTGTCTGCTGTGTGATCTTGGGCACATAACAATAATAATAATAATAATTATGGTATTGGTTAAGCACTTACTATGTGCCAGGCACTGTACTAAGCACTGGGGTGGTTACAAAGAAATCAAGTTGGACACAGTCCCTTGTCCCACATGGGGCTCACAGTCTCAGTGTCTCTTAACTTATCTGTGCTTCAGATACTTTATCTGTAAAATTGGGATTCAAAACCTGTTCTCCCTCTTATTTAGATTATGAGCTCCATATGGTACAAGGACTGTGTCTTGTATTCTCTTGTATCTACTCCAGTGTTTAGTCAAGTTCTTGGCATATAATGAGGTCTTAACAAATGCCACTATCATTATTATTGTATTCCTGTATCACTCTCATGGCCTCCTCCTCCTCCACTTCCCCATCCTCCTCCTTCTCCTCCTCTTCTTCCACATTCTCCTCCCCTTCTTCTTCCTCCTCCCCCTCTCCTTGTGCTGCCACCCACTTAATTCCACTGTTCCAGATCTGATGTATGTCGGGGTTAGCTTTCTTCTTCTCCAGCAGCCATGGGAATTGCTATCGGCTCCACTTGCCCCCTCCCCTGCAGTTCCCCTTCCCTGAGATGTGTCCCCCCACTCCCTGACACCAACCCCAACCCCACTGCTGCTCCTACAGAGCCCCGTCCCAACAGGCCCTGAGGCTTCTGAGAAGTATGTTGGAAAGGGAAGTAGCTTGGATCCAACTGCTACATTGTAAATTCCATGAGGCCACATGACCACAAGGTTAGAATTAAAGATGAAAGAATGAAGCCTGTAGGCCAAGGAGGAGTGTGGTGCCTGCTCCCCGCTTCCCCACCCCAGCCCTGGACCCAGTTCCCTAGCTCTTCCACCCATCATCACCATCCTCTGCCCCCCAAACACCTGCTGTCTGCCACTTTCCACCAGTCTCCTGGCCCCCAGAATGCTCTGCTTTCCTTTTCAATCTGTGGCTCTCAACTGAATGGTGTTTTGGGTTTGAAACTCTTAATGCTCATGACGCTTGGCCTCTCCTGTTTCAAGCTGCCCTTCATCCAGATCCTCTGAATATTTCTCTAGGCCTGTGGCAATTTCCTTTCCCAAAGTTCATTTTCTTTATCTCTTAAACTCCCCCACTAGACTATAAACTTGTCTCTAAACTGTAAACTTCTTCTGAACAGGGTCAGTGTTTACCAACTTCTTGTATTGTTTTCTCCCAAGTACATGAATGTTAAATAAAAAACGTGTTCAGTAAACACCTATGATGGATTGATTTATCTGGTTAACTTCTCTCCTTCCCTCCCTTTGTGTCTTGAACATAATTATCTTGCAATCTCTCCCAAGATATATTCACCCACCATTTAGATCCTTGCCCATTTATGCCATTATTAAGGATCTACTCAATAAGGGGATCCACTCTGGTTGGCTTCTCCTGTTTTTGCCCCAGGAAATCATCTCCAAAATCTGGGTGACAATTTGTGACTTGCTGAATTGCTTTATGGCAGATATCAGGTAAGGTCCTCTAGACTCTAAACTAGTTGTGGGCAGGGAACTTGTCTACCAACCCTGTTATATTTTACTCTCCCAAGATCTTAGAACAGTGTTCTGCACACAGTAAATGCTCAGTATACTACTGACTGACTGATTGACTATTTGAAGTCAAAGTTTCCCCATCACCTTCCTATCCTGGCCCAAACCAATTTGGTGAGCTCACTAAAAAAGGCCTCAACCATCTTCTCTTCCTGATCTGGATATCTGTTAAAAGCCTCCTACCAAGACATCACCCTGTTTCTTTGCCCCTTTTGCTCTATCTCAGACTTTCTCTCCCCACTGGCCTCCTTCTTTTTCTTAAAAGCAATTCTTTGTAATCGTTTTCCCCACTATTTATCTTTCCCTAACAACCAGGGCCCTTCTAAAACAGTATTCCAATTAAGAGTATTATCAGTGTTATTCTAATTAGATCATGAATTATAGTCCTGAGCCAGGACTTCCATTTCCTTCTGCTTACTTCCCTTCCTCCTTGCATGTATAAGCTAGGTTTTCAGGTAGTCATGGGTTATCCATTCTGTTTTCCTCCCATTAGAAGGGCTATACTCTAACACGTGTTTTCATTTCATGATTTCATTCATTCATTCAATCATATTTATTGAGCACTTACTGTGTGCAGAGCACTGTACTAAGAGCTTGGAAAGTACAATTCAGCAACAGGTAGAGACTATCCCTATCCAACAACGGGCTCACAGATTAGAAGGGGGAGACAATCAACAAAACAAAACAAGTAGACAGACATCAAGAGCATCAAAATAGAGTCATAGATATATACACATCATTAATAAAATAAATAGAATAATAAATATGTACAAATATACACAAGTGCTGTGGGGCAGGGAAGGGGATAGAGCAGAGGGATGATTTGGGTATTACATGATGGAAGTATGAAGGAACTTTCTTCCCAGAACCTGAATTTGTTCTATTATAATTTATTGAGTGCCTAATGAAAGTACTAAGCACTTGAGAAAAAAACAATAAGTCTAAAACATAAAATACAACATAAACCCTACCTTCAAGAAGTTCACAGTTTAGTGGCAAGCCAGGCAAACACAAAATCATTTATAAAGAGTAGAGGAATAGGGAAGAAATTAAGATGCAGCTGATAGTTGCTGAAGTGTGGAAAGAAGAATCACTAAAGAGATAAGTGAATAAAAAGTAGAATGCATGAATTGTTATTTAAATAAGTGTGAATGATGATTATATACCCATAAGTGCTCATGATTGCTTTATAAATATAAGCTCAGTCAATCATATTTATTGAGAATTTACTGTGTGTTGAGCACTGCACACTAAGTGCTTGGACGTTGGTATATATAACAGTATAACAGAGATGGTAGACACGTTCCCTGTCCACAATGAGCTTACAGTCTAGAATAGCTGTTGGGATGTTTCTTCGTGGAAGAGGTGGGGATTCAGGAAGGTTTTGAAGCTGGGGAGAGCTGTGGCCTGACAGATTTGAAGGGGGGGAGGTGAATCCCAAACTTGTGGGGGAGAATTTGAGCAATAGAGATAATGCAGGCCAGTTGATAGTGAGCGTGGTGAGAAACGTAGGTGACGAGGAGTGAATAGCATGGGCTGGCTGATATCGATTGATCTATCAATGGTATTTATTGAGCGCTTACTGTGTGTGAAGCACTTGGGAGAATATGATATAACGTATAAATGTAGACACGTTCCCTGCCAACAGCGAGCTTACAGTCTAGAGGGGGAGACAGCCATTGATGCAAATGAATAAATTATGGATATGCACATAAGTGCTGTGGGGCTGAGGAAAGGGTGAATAAAAGGGGCAAAGCCAAGTGCAAATGTAACACAGAAGGGAGTGGTAAAAGAAGAAATTAGGGCTTAGGGAAGGCAGTTGAAAGAGATATGCTTTTAATAAGGCTTTGAAGATGTGGAGAGTGAATATTGGAATATGAGGAGGGAAGGTGTTCCAGACCAGAGGCAGAAAGTGAGTGAGGAGTCGGAAGGATGGTAAACATGACCCAGGTATAGTGAGCAGGTTGCCATTAGAAGAGCGAATTGTGTGGCCTGGGCTGTAGTAGGAAATCAGGGAGGTTAGGTAGGCGGGGCAAAGTGATAGAGCCTAAAAAAACCTATAGTAAGTAGTTTCTGTTTGATGCAGAGGTGGATGGGCAACCACTGAAGGTTCTTGAGGAGTGGGGAAAGATAACCTGAACATTTTTGTAGAAAAAATGATCTGGGCAGCACAGTGAAGTATGGACTGGAGTAGGGAGAGACAGGAGGCTGAGGAAGTAATGAAGGCAGGATAGGATAAGTGTTTGTATTAACATGGTAGCAGTTTGGATTCATTCATTCATTCATTTGTATTTATTGAGTGCTTACTATGTACAGAGCACTGTACTAAGCGCTTGGAATGTACAAATCGGTAATTGGATGGAGAGGAAAGGGAGGATTTTAGCGATGTTGTGAAGATTGAACTAACAAGATGTGAGAAACAGTGTGGCCAAGCGGATAGAGCATGGCCCTGGTAGAAAGAAAGACCTAAATTCTACTCCCCGCTCCACCATATGTCTGCTGTGTGACCTGGGCAAATCACTTAACTTCTCTGTGATTCAGTTGCCTCATCTGTAAAACAGGGATAAGAATGTGAGCCCCATGTGGAACAGGGACTGTAGCCGATCTGATTAACATATCACCCCAGTGTCTTGAACAGCGCTTGTCACATAGTAAGCGCTTAATAAATACCATACTAATAATAATAATAATAGTATTATAATTATGTGGGTGGAATAAGAGAAGGAACAGAGAACTGCTGGAGAGTCTTGCAAGTGGTCATGAATTTCTGCTTGTTGCAGAGAGATGGGTAACCATTGGAGCTTTTAGAGGAGAGATGTGCGGAACAGGATTTTAGGATGATTGATGGATGGATTGATTGACTGATGGTATGGGCAGCAGAATATAATTTAAACTGTGGAGGTGAGCAGCTTGAGTCTGGGGAGGCCAATGAAGAGACGGATACAGAAATCTAGTCGCTATATGATGAGGGTCAGTGGTGGCTGTTTGGAAGGAGAGGAAAGGAAGATCCTGAAATTCTATATTCATTCATTCAATCGTATTTATTGAGCACTTACTGTGTGCAAAACACTAGAATCAATCAATCAATCGTATTTATTGAGTGTTTACTGTGTGCAGAGTACTGTATTAAGTGCTTGAGAGAGTAAAGTATAACAGAGTTGGTAGACACATTCCCTCCCCACAAGAAGCTTACAGTCTAGAGAAGGAGACAGACATTAATATACATAAATTACAGGCATGCATATAAGGGCAGGGGGCTGAGGGAGGAATAAAGGGAGCAGAAATGCCTGCACTATTATGTCAAATATGCGATTAAATAGAAGAGTTCAAATAGACCGAGGAGTTGGGGATGATACCCAGGTTTCTGTCTTCTGGGTGGTGTTGACTGCAATGGGAAAGTCAGGAGGTGGTAGGAGTTCGGCATTTCCTTGGAAATGTTACTGCAAAAGTGAAAGGCTCATTGTTTTCTTTCTATCTTAAGCCTTTTTAAAAGTGTATTGTAATTATGATCTTCATTTCCCCGCTAACAAAGCCCTCATTAAAATATCTTTGTATTTTAACGACATACAGCCCATTTCCAAAATCTTAGTTCCTTTTTGGGTGCATTGTATTAACCGTTCTCTCTTTTTCATGGCTTCCTGCCAATTGCCCCTAACACAAAATTGCTTTATGTTTTTACTAGTTGAAAAGGCAGTCTAGATGAAATGGGAGATGAATTCTCTGCAAAGCAAAGTAAAATGTTAACTTGGAGGATAAAGAAGTGGGTGGGTTTGAGCAGGAAATTACACCCTTAAGGTTCTTTTCCTTGCTCTTTAACAATGGATTTTAGGAATACAAGGGTCTTTGTGGGGTTTTCCATTTATTGGATACCATCCACCAAAGAATGCAATCGATGATTATGTGAACATAAAAGAAATCTAGATGCTTTAAGCAGGATTTCTGTTTTCATAGACCTAGTCTAGTTTGATAATTATTCTTATTCACCCCAGGCTAATTTGCTGCAATTATACAGCTAGTTACTCTTTTGCCCAGTGAGAAACCTTGCCTCTAATATCATAATAATTGGGATTTTTGTAAAGTGCTTACTATATGCCAAACACTGAGGTAGATACAAAACAATCAAATCAGACACAGATAATAATAATAATAATGTTGGTATTTGTTAAGCGCTTACTATGTGCCAAGCACTGTTCTAAGCACTGGAGTAGACACAGGGGAATGAGGTTGTCCCACATGGGGCTCACAGTCTTAATCCCCATTTTACAGATGAGGGAACTGAGGCACAGAGAAGTTAAGTGACTTGTCCAAGGTCACACAGCAGGCAAGTGGCAGAGCCAGGATAGGAACCCCTGTCTTGTGCTATTCCTTTCATTCATTCATTCAATTATATTTATTGAGCACTTACTGTGTGCAGAGCACTGTACTAAGCACTTGGAAATTAAACTACTCCCTCAAGATGTTCCTTCAATCCCTCAGCCCCTGATTTTCAGATCAAATCTATGAGATGGCTCTATAAGGTCCCTAGCAAAAGGGAAAAAGAAAGCAGGTAGGACATTGTGCCTATCAAACCTGACCTGACCTAACTACTTTTTAGAACTGCTTTCATAGGGTTCTTTCAATACAGAAAAAAAATGTTTTGTTCTCATCTAAAGCATGCAACAACCTACCTCTGGGTCACAGAAACAAGCACAAGGATTCCCTCCTTGTCCTTCTACTATCACTCTTACTACACTCTTCTAAGCTATTGGGACATGTCTTCCTCCTCCTGCTGCTCACTCACTCAGTAAATACAACGGAGTGGAATACACTCTGCTCTTCTGCCGCTAGCCTCCTCACTGTGCCTTGTTCTTACCTGTCCCCCCATCGACCTCTGACCCATGCCCTACCACTAACCTGGAATGCCCTCCCTCCTCACATCTGCCTAACTAACTCTCTTCCCCTCTTCAAAGCGCTACTGACAGCTCACCTCCTCCAGGAGGCCTTCCCAGACTGATCCCTCCCTTTCCTTCTGCCCCTCCTCCCCTCCTTAATGCCCCTACTCCCTCCCTCTGCTCTACCCCTTCCCTTCCCCCTCTCCTTCCCTCCCCTCAGCACTTATGTATATTTGTATATACTATTTACTGCTCTATTTTATTAATGGTGTGTATGATTCTATTTATCTAATAATAATAATGTTGGTATTTGTTAAGTGCTTACTATGTGCAGAGCACTGTTCTAAGCGCTGGGGTAGACACAAGGGAATCAGGTTGTCCCACGTGGGGCTCACAGTCTTAATCCCCATTTTACAGATGAGGTAACCGAGGCACAGAGAAGTTAATTGACTTGCCCAAAGTCACACAGCTGACAAGTGGCAGAGCAGGGATTCGAGCCCATGATCTCTGACTCCAAAGCCCGTGCTCTTTCCACTGAGCCACACTGCTTCTCTATGGTATTCATACCTGACTACTTGTTTTATTTTGCTGTCTGTCCACCCCTTTTAGACTGTGAGCCCGTTGTTGGGCAGGGATTGTTTTTTATCTGTTGCCAAATTATACATTCCAAGAGCTTAGTACAGTGCTCTGCACACAGTAAGCGCTCAATAAGTATGATTGAATGAATAAATGAAAGGAGGGATTTGCTTAAAAAATAGAGTTTTCCCTGACTCCCCATTTCTCATCCAGGTTTCCTTCCAGGGGAACACAAGACCCTTTATGGATCTCTGTCACATGTGTGTCACAGGGCTCTGGGACATTAAAGGTGGAATAGGCCTCTTTAGGAGCCACCACAAGAACTGTCTGGCTCAGGTAGTTCTCCCAAAGCTACTACCTGGGCGATTTGGGCAGATTTGGGTGACTACTCGTACCACTGGGATTTTCCCCAAGCTTGCCTTGCCTGTCATCTTTCAGTTTCTTAGATTGGGGTACTTAGATGGGGCATTCAACCGGGATCCTGCATTATTATTTTCGATTAGACTGTAAGCCCTTCACGATTAGACTGTAAGCCCGTCAATGGGCAGGGATTGTCTCTGTTGCCGAATTGTACATTCCAAGCGCTTAGTACAGTGCTCTGCATATAGTAAGCACTCAAGAAATACTATTGAATGAGAAGTAGTGTGGCACAGTGGCTAGAGCATGGGCCTGGCAACCCGAAAGACCTGGGTTGAAACCCCAGCTCTGCCACTTGTCCTCTCTGTGATTATGGACATATCACTTCACTTCTCTGTGCCTCAGTTACCTCATCTGTAAAATGGGAATTAAGACTGTGAGGCCCATGGGGGACAGGGACTGTGTCCAACCTGATTTGCCTGTATTGATCTCAGAGCTTAGAACAGAGCTTGGCACATAGTAAATGCTTAAATATCATTATTATTATTATCATTATCTTTATCAACTCCCATGTCATGGGAAGACACTCACACAGACTAGAAAGGCAGGAGGCAGTGGACACAGAGGAGATGCAATTAGGTGTTCTGAGCCTGAAAATTACTAACATTATTGAAGGACTCTAGTTAGCCTCTTAACTCTATGTTAATAGAATGAAAATTGAAAGAGCAGTGCTCAATGAAGTAGGATTTCTGATAGAGAAATGTAAAGGGCATTAATGTGCTCCCAAGCCCCACCACCCCCACCTAAAATGATTACCAGCATTAACATTAAAACAATATGTTCATTCATTCATTCAATAGTATTTATTGAGCGCTTACTATATGCAGAGCACTGTACTAAGCACTTGGAATGTATAATTTGGCAACATAGAGACAATCCCTGCTCATTGATGGGCTTACAGTCTAATCGGGGGAGACAGACGGACAAAAATAAGACAACTTAATCGCAATAAATAGAATCAAGGGAATGTGTACACCTCATTAACAAAATAAATAGGGTAATAAAAATATATACAAATGAGCACAGTGCTGAGGGGAGGGGAAGGAAGAGGGGGAGGAGCAGAGGGAAAGGGGGGAAAGGGGGCTTAGCTGAGGGAGGTGAAGGGGGGGCAGAGAGGGAGCAGAGGGAAAAAGGGAAGCTCAGTCTGGGAAGGCCTCTTGGAGGAGGTGAGCTCTCAGTAGGGCTTTGAAGAGGGGAATAGAGTTAGTTTGGTGGAGGTGTGGAGGGAGGGGATTCCAGAACAGTGGGAGAATGTGGGCCAGGGGTCGATGGTGGGATAGGTGTGAATGGGGGACGGTGAGGAGGTGAGCGGCAGAGGAGCAGAGAGTGAGGGGTGGGCAGTAGAAAGAGAGAAGGGAGGAGAGGTAGGAGGGGGCAAGGTGATGGAGAGCCTTGAAGTCCAGAGTGAGAAGTTTTTGCTTCATGCAGAGGTTGATAGGCAACCACTGGAGGATTTTTAAGGAGGGGAGTGACATGCCCAGAGCATTTCTGCAGAAAAATGATCCGGGCAGTGGAATGAAGAATAGAC
This sequence comes from Ornithorhynchus anatinus, assembly GCF_004115215.2. NCBI lineage: Eukaryota > Metazoa > Chordata > Mammalia > Monotremata > Ornithorhynchidae > Ornithorhynchus > Ornithorhynchus anatinus. The sequence goes on along the minus strand of NC_041729.1, from coordinate 70,481,570 downwards.
TGGAGCGGGGAGAGACGAGGAAGGGAGATCAGAGAGAAGGCTGACACAGTAATCCAGTCGGGATAATATGAGAGCCTGTACCAGTAAGATAGCCATTTGGATGGAGAGGAAAGGGCAGATCTTGGTAATGTTATAAAGGTGAGACCTCCAGGCACTTGGTGATGTTATAAATGTGAGACCCCCAGGCATTGGTGACAGATTGGATGTGTGGGGTGAATGAAAGAGCTGAGTCAAGGATGACACCAAAGTTGCGGGCTTGAGAGACGGGAAGGGTGGTTGTACCATCCACAGTGATAGGGAAGTCAGGAAGAGGACAGGGCTTGGGAGGGAAGATAAGGAGCTCAGTTTTGGACATGTTGAGTTTTAGGTGGCGGGCAGACATCCAGGTGGAGATGTCCTGGAGGCAGGAGGAGATGTGAGCCTGAAGGGACGGGGAGAGAACGGGGAGGAGATGTAGATTTGTGTATCATCTGCATAGAGATGATAGTTGAAGCCGTGGAAGGGAATGAGTTCACCAAGGGATTGTAGATGGAGAACAGAAGAGGGCCAAGAACTGTCCCTTGAGGAACCCCTAGAGTTAGTGGATGGGAGGGGGAGGAGGAGTCCACGAAGGAGACCGAGAATGAACAGCCAGAAAGATAAGAGGAGACCCAGGAGAGGATGGAGTCTGTGAAGCCACGGTGACATAAGGTGTGGAGGAGAAGGGGATGGTCGACAGTGTCAAAGGCAGCTGAGAGGTCGAGGAGGATTAGGATAGAGTAGGAGCCATTGGATTTTGCAAGAAGGAGGTCATGGGTGACCTTTGAGAGAGCAGTCTCATTAGAGTGGAGGGGATGGAAGACAGATTGGAGGGGGTCCAGGAAAGAGTTGGAGTTAAGGAATTCTAGGCAGCGAGTATAGACGACTCATTCTAGGAGTTTGGAAAAATGTTAAAAAGTGATACACATATAGGAATATTTAAAATTATTTAACATAATAATTATGACACTTAAATGCCAGAATTATTATTATTATTGTTACCTTTAAGTGCTCACTATGTGTATAAAGCACTGTTCTAAGCACTGGGGTAGATCCAAGTCAAGCAGGTCGGTAAGGCACTTAGTACAGTGCTCTACACACAGTAAGTGCATAATTAATATGATTGAATGCGTGAAAGACAAAGTCCCTCTGCCCCACCAGAGTACCCAGATACAATCCTTGCCCTCAAGGACTTTGCAATCTATTCCACCACAGCTATATTCAGCAACATTTCAAATCATTAATAATTAGGGATTAAAGCAGGTCAGAACAAGGAGTGTGCTGGTGGCTGAATCAAAGAATGGGGGCAGGGGAATAAGTGGTAGTGCCATTTGAGAAACAGAAGTTCATTTAAGCATGTTCTCTAGACTGTAAGCTCTTTATGGGCTGGGAACTTGTCTGCTAATTCTATTGTTTAGGCTGTCAGCTCTTTTTGGGAAGGGAATGTGTCTGTTTATTCTTATAGTGTACTCTCCCAAGTGCTTAGTATAGTGCTCTGCACACCATAAGCACTCAATAAATTTGGCTGACTGACTGACTGATCCTCCCAAGGGCTTAATACAGTGCTCTGCACACAGTAAGTATTCAATCAATACTTTCATCTGGCCATTCTGCTTGGCACCAAACCAAAGGAGCCCTCTCTTCACTGAGTAAGCAGCTCCTGGTAAGTTCCGTTGATGTTTTTTCTCTGTAATGGCAGTAGTAGCTATGGTGATGTATTTGAAGTCATGATCATGATATATTGTGCTGTTCTATTGTCCCTAGGGCTAACTACACTGAGAAACACAGCAGGTTTGTGTATTGGTGCACAACAGCTCTACAGAGGACCTGTGTTTGTCCAACACTTAAAACGCATTTGTGGCAAAATCAAAGCACTTTGATTGGTCAAGTCTAGAGCACTACAGGAAACACTGTCCTTAAAATTCAGTGGCCCTATGATGTGTGCCTAATGAAGAAAAAATGAATTGTATAATAACTATATAAAGAGCCTAAGAAAAGAAGCCAGGAGATATGGATTCTAATCTCCGTTCTACCTCTTCATTCAATCGCATTTGTTGAGTACTTACCGTGTGCAGAACACTGTACTAAGTTCTTGGGAGAGAGCAATATAACAATAAATAGACACATTCCCTGCCCACAACAAGCTTAACTTGGACAGGTCACTTAATTTATTTCTGCCTCATTTTCCTCATTGAAAATGTCAGTCAGTCAATCTTATCTAATGAGCACTTACTGAGTGCAGAACACTTCTAAGTGCTTAGGAGAGTACAGTATAACAATAAAAAGACCCATTCCCTGCCCACAATGAACTTACGATCTAGAGGGGAATTAAAATGGGATTTAAATACCTGTTCTCCTTCCCACTTAGACTGTGAGCCCTGTGTTGGGCAGGGACTATATCTGATTTGACTGTACGGCACTTAGTACAATGCTTGGCACATAGTAAGCATTTGACAAATACCACAATTATTAATAGTATTGTAAAGTGGAGTGGCTGCATATCAAAAGGTGGCACCTCATGAGTTGAATGACCCAGATAAAGTGCATCTCCAAGATGTACATTTTGGCAGAAGAAATTCTAAGTGAACTAAGAGAGTAGATTCAACATCATTTTAAGAAAGCTACTTAGGGGTGGATGGAGAAAAACTGGGACTAAATGGCGTCTTACTCTCCAGACAATTAAAATAGCAACATGATAGTCTTTCAAGTAGCTGCGAGGTTAAGAAGAGGATCCTGGTCTTGAACTGTAGAGGCTCAGTTCCTCTCCCACTTAGATTTCTCCCCATCTTTCCCTTTTGCCTCACTTTCAGAATATAAAAGGTATTGACATTTTTTCAGTGAATAGCATTTTTCAGGGAATTTTATCATTATCCTTTAGGCCAAAATCAAGCAAGAACACTGGATTGTAATCAATCACTGGCATTTATTGAGCACTTGCTGTGTGCAGAGCTTGCTACTAAATACTTGGAGGAATACAACACTGCAGAATTGGTTGACATGTTCCCTACCTACAAGTACCTTATAGTGTAGAGGGCAAGACAGACTCTAAAATAAATTATGGGTATTCATTTAAGTGCTGTGAGACAGAGGGTGGGGTGAATATCAAGTACTTAACGGGTATATGTGATGCATAGGTGATGCAGAAGGGAGAGGGAGTAGGGGAAATGAGGACTTGGGGAAAGCTTCTTGGAGGAGATGTGGTTTCAATAAGGATTGTCTCTATTTGATGCTGAATTGTACTTTCCAAGGGCTTAGAACAGTGCTCTGAACACAGTAAGCACTCAATAAATATGACTGAATGAATAATAATAATAATGCTGGTATTTGTTAAGCGCTTATTAGGTGCAGAGCACTGTTCTAAGTGCTGGAGGAGATACAGGGTAATCAGGTTGTCCCACCTGAGGCTCACAGTCTTAATCCCCATTTTACAGATGAGGGAACTGAGGCACAGAGAAGTGAAGTGACTTGCCCACAGTCACACAGCTGACAGGTGACAGAGCCGGATTTCAAACCCATGACCTCTGGCCCCCAAGCCCGTGCTCTTTCCACTGAGCCATGCTGCTTCTCTTAAGGCTTTGCAGGTGAGGAGAGTGGTGATCTGTTACATACAAAGGGAGAGGGAGTTCCATGCCAGAAGAAGGATGAGGACAAGTGGTCAGCAGTGAGATTAATGAGATGGAAGTACACTGAGTAGGTGGGTGTTACAGAAGTGAAGTGTGCAGGCTGGTGGTAGTAGGAAATCGATAAGATAAGGGAGGAGGGAGAGAGCTATTGAGTGCTTTAAAGCTGAGGGTAAGGAGTTTCTGTTTGAAGACAAAGTGGATGGGCAACTACTGGAGGATCTTGAGGAGTGAGGCAACATCAACTGAACATTTTTTTTTTAGAAAAGTGACCCAGGTAGCAGAGTGAAGTGTGACAGTAGTGGGAGGAGACAGGAGGCAGGGAGGTTAACAAAGAGGCTGATGCTGTAGTCAAGGAAGGATATAAAAGCTTGAATCCGCATAGTAGCAGTTTGGATGGAGAGGAAAGGACAGATTATAGAGATGTTGTGAAGGTAGAAATGACAGGATTAGGTGAGAGATTGAATGAATTTGTTTGAATGAGAGAGGTGAGCGGAGGATAATGCCAAAGTTACAGGCTTGTGAGACAGAAACAATGGTGGTGCTGTTTTCAGTGATATGAGAGAAGGACAGGCTTTGGGTTGGAACATGAGGAATTTTGGTTTGAACATGTTAAGTTTGAGGTGTCCATGGTACATACAAGCAGAGATGCCCTGAAAGAAGAAGGAAATGTGGGACTGCAGTGAAGGAGGTAGTCCAGGGCTGGAGAGGAAGATTTAGGAATCATCCAAATAAAGATGGTCACTGAAGCCATGGCAGTGAAAGAATTCTCCAAGGGAGTGGGTGTAGATGGAGAATAGAAGGGGACCCAGAAATGAGCCTTGAGGGACTCCCTCATTTAGAAGGTGGAAGACAGAGGAGTAGTCGAGAAAGGGACTTAGGAGTGGCTAGAGAGATAGGAGGGGGACCGGAAGAGAACAGTATCAGTGAAGCCAAGGTTTGATAATGTTTCCAGAAGGGGATGGTTCACAGTGTCGAAGGCAGCTGAGCGATCAGTCAATCAATACTTCTATTTATTGAGCAATTATTGTGTGCAGAGCATTGAACTAAGCACTAGAGAGTACTATATAACACAGTTGGTGGACATGTCAAGGGAGATTAGGATGGAGTAGAGGCTGGTGGATTTGACAAGAAGGCCACTGGTGATCTAAGAGAGGGCAGTTTTTGTTGAGCAAAAGGGGCAGAAGCCTGATTAGAGGGGCTGAAAAAGAGAATGGAATTTAAAATAATTCTCCCCCACCCCTAGACTGGAAATTCCTTATGGACAGAGATTATGTCTACCAATTATATTTTACTCCACCAAGCACTTAGTGCATTGCTGGGTCCACAATAAGCGCTTAATAAATACTATTGACTGGCTTGACCTAAAACGCTCAAGCTCTCAGAGTAGATTTCTTCAGGTGTTAATTACTCTGGAGTATTTCAAACTATCGCATCAAAAGGAAACAGAGCAACAAGGGAAAAAAAGGCCAAGATTCTGTAACTCTGCTAAATCTCAGTCTTAAAAAAACAAAACCTTCAACTATAGGAATATTGCGTTGCACTTCGACCCCAGAGAAAAGTCTCAAATCTATATACAGCCACTCTTCATAACTCTTCAGTGTTATATGAATTACCTCCCTTCTAGTTCATATGAATTACCCTCTGGTAATTTTTTTCCTGTAGTTTATCCTGGTACATTTTAGGGAATGAATTTCAAAAATGAAATGGAAATATGGACTGTATATATGTGTATATTTAAATCTATTTGCACATACTGCCACCATCACCCTTATAATCAATAGCATTATTTGACTACCTATTGTGTTTAGAGGACTGAACTAGAAACTTGGGAATTTACAATATTAGTGAAAGATCTAAGCCCTACTGTCAAGGAGTTTAGTCTCATCATAATGAAGACAAACGATTTAAAATGCCAAAAAAGTAAAAGAAGGAGCGAATAAGCATGCAAGATAAACAGCACAATCAATTAAGCGATTAAAATCAGTAAAAAGCATGGCCTAGTGGAAAAAGCAAGGTGTCAGAGGTCCTGGGTTCTAATCCACACTCTGCCATTTACCTATGTGACCTTGGGCAAGTCATTCAATTTCTCTGCATCTCAGTTTCCTCAACTGTAAAATGGGAATTCAGTACCTGTTCTCCCTCCTAATTAAACTGTGAGCTCCATGTGGGACCTGACTATCTTGTATCTATCCCGGTGTTTAGTACAGTGCTTGACACATAGCAAGCACTTGATAAATACAGTTATTAATAATAAACTCTACACGTGGGAGGGCTGAGGAGATGATGTGTTTAGGAAGGGACGGGAGGAGTCAGGAATGGGGATTTTTTGGAGGGCTCTAAAGGATAGGAAGGATGTGGTTTATGAGAGAAGAGGTGGGAGGTTATCCCATGTAGAGAGAATTTACCTGAATACTTTGAGCCTCCACCTCTGATATCACTGTAACTCAGCTACCCAGAAGATAGGAAAGGTCATATCAGCCAATCATGTGCAACTTAATAGCCCTGTTCATAAAGCTGCTTTGTGTTTTATGAGGCTATTCATTCACCTTAGGGGAAATCCTGTCAAGCCATCATTTCCTTCCATATCTTCAACTGTCCTCATTGTACAGGGACTCTTTTATTACTAAAGATCCCCCTGTGTCATAGGAGTTTGGATGTAGCCCTCTTTCATCTTTGCTGGCTGTTTAAAATGATTGCTAGAACTTCTACTCACTGGAATCTGAAGGCTAATCATTTCTTTCAGCAGGTGTGCCCCCAGATTGCTTTTCCTTTATTTGATTTTGCCATTGCCACATGGAACTGATTAGCAGTCAGCAAGCTTCTCACGGAGCAAAATCCTCATCCTCTGAATTCACAGTCAGATAATGAATCAGTGAAAATCGGGATACACCCTCCCCCTGACACAGCTCTGATATACTCTGCTCCTTATGTGGCTGGCTGTACTTTTATGGGAAGTTCAGTCTGGAGAAAAAGTAAATAAAGGGTTTAATTGGAATCAAAATGTGATAGGATGGCTCCAAGGTCTCTTAGCACCAAGGACCCACATCAAATCATGGGCCTTATCCTAGGCCTTATCCTGGGCTTTCAACTATGGAGTGCTAAAACATCAAGGAAGGGAGGGAAAGAAAAATAGAGCGCTCCAAGGCCTAGAAGTGATTCCTAGTGAGAAGATCACTGGCTTGGGAATCACAGGACCTCGTTTCTAATCCCAGCTCTGCTACTGGTCTGCAGAATGACCTTGGGCAAGTCACTTAACTTTAGTTCAGTAGCCTTAGGCTGTGAACCCCATGTGGGACGGGGCTGTGTCTGACCCGAGTATCTTGTATCTGGATTAGTGCAGTGCTTGGAACATAATAAGTGCTATAATAATAATTATTATTAAATGTTCTCCTCGCTATAACTTTGACTGCCACCCTCTTCCCTGCTCCTCCCTTCTTCTCTCCTTCCTCCATCCCATGTCAGGAAGTTGTGGCCACAAGAAAGACATCTTCCACATCCTTTGTTATTTTAATGCTGAGGCTCTTCCCTAACTCGACCTCGAACTTTCCCCCTTGCCCCACATTATCTTGCCACTCCCCCACACAAAATGGGAGCCAGAATTTCCAGCTATTGAGGAGAGCCATGAGCACACATTTCCTTTGTTTCATTCCTGGAAGTAAGGGTAGTTTCAGTAGTAAGTTCTTACTGTGTGCAGAGCACTGTACTAAGAGCTGTGAAAGAATACACAGCTGAGCATTAAGCAAGGTCCCTGGTCCTCACGGCTCACAATCTAAGAATAAAGGGGAAAGGAGACAGGCGATGGACACACAAATTGCAATAGAGAATGGTGGAAATTGACTGTTCAGGTTCCAAATAGAACTGTGGAATATGCTAGAACTGTTTTTTAAAATAAAATAAGTTTCCCTAAGGCTTTCCCCGAAACTTCAGACATTCTATATTCTATCAGAATTTTGCCCTTTAAAGATCTTCTGAAGTCACGTGGATGACAAAGCTCCCTTCTGACTAGAACCTGGCCTTTCAGCCCTACCCTGAATGTGCTATTGACTTGCTGTCAGGAAGTCCAGTTGCGATAACAAAGGAATGAATGATTCAGCAGTCACAGGAAAGCCTCCCTCGATTCCACAGCTGCCAATCTGTCCACTTCCATAATTTCCATGCCTTCTAAGCTGCCTTCACATGAGGGGAGTTTCCAGCATTGTTTTAATCCCTTTCCCCTGTCCCCCCCACCCAAACCCCCCACCTCCTCCCCTTCTCTGAATACGTTACAAATTTTCCACACAGCTGAGAAACAAAAAAAAGGGAAAAGGGGAAGTTTTAAGAGCCTCAGCTAGCATGCAACTGTGAGCGTGCAAAGAAAAAAGGGGAAAACCCCAGTAAAATAAACCCCACATTGAAAGCCTAACTGAAGCTTCAGGGTTCTTGTAAATCCACTTCAAGCTTTCCTTTGATAGTCAGCTCCTAGGCCTGTCTATGGCTTCTGCCTTGGGCATTTTGAAAACAAGGAACAATTTTGACCTTTTGTTAATTCATCCATCCAGTGGATCTGGATTGGTCTTTGCTGGGCCCAGGACAGAAACCCAGCTTTTCCAACCCAGGACCGGGCCACTTGCCCTTAGCTCTGGAAACTCCTCCGCCCTGCAGTTCTCCAAACTGTGGACCCCGGGGGCCTTTTGTAGCCCAGCAAGGTTTATGGTGAGCTCAGGGCCCTTCACCCCATCAATCACTTCCCCAAGGTGCTAGGTGACTGAGGAACTCTTCTGGTAAAGAGATCACGGTAAGCACTCAATAAATACAATTGAATGAATGAACAATCAAGCATCTCCCACTTGACTCTTTGCCTCTGTCCGACCTGTAGCCGGGAACTCCCTCACCCTACATATAAGATAGACCATCACTAAATAATAATGATAATAATCGTAGTATTTGTTAAGTGCTTACTATGTGCAAAGTGCTGTTCATAGAACTACATAGGTGCAAGGTAATCAGTTTGGGCACAGTCCCTATCCCACATTGGGTTCTCAGTCTTATTCCCCATTTTACAGATGAGGGAACCGAAGCACATATAACCTAAGTGACTTGCTCAAGGTCACACAACAGACATGTGGCAGAGTGGGATTAGAACCCATGTCCTCTGACTCCCAGGGCGGTGATCTTTCCACTAGACCATGCTTTAAAGACTTCCTAAAGCCACATCTCTTCCAAGAGGTTTTTCCGAGCTAAGGCTTTTATTTTCATTCATTCATTCTATCTTATTTATTGAGTGATTACCGTGTGCAGAGCACTGTATTCCCCTATCTCCCCTCCCCACCGTGCCGACTATGCAATTAGCTGTGTACGCTTTAAGCATTTTGATACCCCCATTCCAATGGTACTCGTGTCCATATCTTTACACTCTACTATTTCCCCTATCTGTAAATTATTTTGATGTCTGACTCCCCCTATAGCCTATAAGCTTCTTGTGAGTTGCTGTCATATCTACCAACTCTCTTTTATTTTACTTTCCCAAGCACTTACTACAGTGCTTTGCTCACAGCTATTGACAGGTATTGAATTTTCATTTTATTGAAGAGGAAACCAAAGCACAGAGAAGTTAAGTGACTTGCCCAAGGTCACACAACAGGAAAACAGCAGAGCCGGGATTAGAAAGCAGGTCCTCTGACTCTCAGGCCCATGCTCTTTTCGCTAGGCCAAGTGGAATTTTGTTAAACACTTACTATGTGCCAAACACAGACATAGATAATAATAATAATGATTGTGGTATTTGTTAAGTGCTTACTATGTGCCAGGCACTGTACTAATGCTGAGGTAGATACAAGCAAATTGGATTGAATACAGTCCCTGTTCCACATGGGGCTCACGGTCTTAATTCCCATTTTACAGATGCAGTATCTGAGGCACAGAGAAGTGAAATTACTTGCTCAAGGTCACACAGCAGCCATGTGGCAAAGCGGGGATTAGAACTCAGGTCCTTCTAACTCCCAGGCCCGTACTCTATCCATTAAGCCATGTTGCTTCTCAATACCATCATATCTGACACACACTGTGTCCCACATAGGCTCCCATTTTACTGATGAGGAAACTGAATCACAGAAAAATTGTGACTTGCCCAAAGTAACATAGCATTTCAAGGGTTGGAGTGGGGATTAGAATCCAGGTCACCTGACTTCCAGTGTGACCCTAGTTCCTCTAGACCAGACTGCTTCTCTAGTTCTTCCAGGGTAGATGATTCAGGTCAATAATGTGGGAGGGGCAGAGTAGAGCACTGAAGAAACCCTCAGTACTGCTAGCTCCTCTGTAACCCTTGAGTGACAAGACTGGCATCTTGCACAAGCTCAGAACTGCAGAAATGAAGCAAGTGATATTTTCTTTTGGGGGAGGATTTCCAATGAGAACTCTGGGTATATGCCAAAGGTTTATGGCAGCCAGCTGTTGCTCTTGGTAAATTGCAGTAATCAAAACCCAGTGTGACACCCGTCTTCACATGCCAATTTGGCAAGTTATGATAAGTATGACCTAGACTTGTGTGCAAAGTTTTAGTTTCAGATTAGAACTCAGCATAAAGAATCAACAGTTCATATCTGAGATTGATTGAGCTGTAACAGGGCCCTGGGCAATCTGTGACAGTTTTTTAGTACCTTGCTTAGGATCATACTGACAACATCCTGCCACATATTATCCTTCCAAGATATACCTAATGTCCCTTACCTATAGTTTACAAATGGTCAACACTGTTGGTCTAGCTATTCTGAGCACAAAAAGATAGTCTTGGAACTAAAGGGCTGGACAGGACCTTGATTCAATCAATCCATCAATCATATTTAACTGTGTGCAGAGCAATGCACTAAGCACTTGGGAGAGCACAGTGTAACAGAGTTGGTAAATATGTTCCCTGCCCACAGTGAGCTTACAATCTAGAGGATGAACTTACAGTCTAGAATGGTCAATTCGATGGCTTTTGGAGTCCAGTTTAAACAGGGGTAATGTGGTTTTCTTCCATTCATTGAATCACGTTTCATTCAGTGGTATTTATTGAGCAATTACTGTGTGCAGAGCACTGTACTAAGCACTTGGTAGAGTACAATTCACCAATGAATAGGCACATTCCTTGCCTAGAGTAAGCTTAACATGTAGCTTCTTACCAGACAACCTGGCCACCAATGAGATAGATAGAATAGCAATTCTTGGGGAGGCATACTGGAAAGGATTTGGAGTTTACAGTGCTTTACATAAAAATATTAAACTACCCTGTACATTTTAGTAGTCCACTGAGATCAAAATTTTTTTTAATGGCATTTGCTAAGTGTTTACTCTGTGCCAGGCAATGTACTAGGTGCTGAGGTAGATACAAGCTAATCAGTTTGGAAGGAGTCTGTGTCCCATATGGGGCTCACATTCTTCACCCCCATTTTACAGATGAGGTAACTGAGGCACAAAGAAGTTAAGCGGAGAAGCAGCACAGTGTAGTGGCGAGAGCACAGACCTGGGACAGAAGGTTATGGGTTCTAATCCTGACTCTGCCACATGTTTGCTGTGTGACATTGGGCGAGTCATTTAACTTCTCTGTGCCTCAGTTACCTCATCTGTAAAATGGGGATTGAAAATGTGAGCCCCACATGGAACAGGGATTGTGCCCAACCTGATTTGCTTGTATCTACCTCAGAACTTAGTACAGTGTCTGGCACATAATAAGTGCTTAACAAATACCACAATTATTATTATTATTAAGTGACTTGCCCAAGGTCACAATGCAGACAAGTGATAGAGATGGAATTAAAACCCAGGTCCTTCTGACATTCAGTCAGTGCTCTATCCACTACTGTTAAGCAGGGCTCACAGCCTCAATCCCCATTTTACAGATGAGGTAACTGAGGCACAGAGAAATGAAGTGCTATGCCCAAGGTCAGACAGCAGACAAGTGGCAGAGCTGCTACTAGAATTTATGACCTTCTGATTCCCAGGCCCATGTTCTATCCACTACACCATGCTGCTTCTCTGACTAGTCCATGCTGCTCAGATCAGGAAAGTAGGGGACCTGTAGGAATGATTGAATTGTTGAACGAAAGATTATCTGCGCCTCTAGCAAGTGCCTGCAGAAGTAAGCAGGAAAGTGTTACTGTCATTAGGAGGCAACTTCAGGAAATCAGGTTGGAACGGGACCTAGTTAAGACCAGGATGCGTACTGCTGAGGAGCTATTTTCCATTTTAAACTCAATGGGAAGGAAACCAATCTAATGACAGTCTCAGCTAAATCTAAATGATCTGCCGTCTTTTGTTTAACACCAGAGGTTATTCAAACATATTTTTAATATATGCCTGGTATGTAAACAAACTTTAGCCCTTGTTTTACTTAGCTAACTTTCTCTGATCCACAAGAAGGCTGACTTGAACTTCTCCCCTTTATGACCTCCTAACAAGTGAGGATCATTTCTGCATTCTTCTACTTAGACTAGTTTTCAAAGCTTAAACAAACACACTGGTCTTCAGACTCAGAGAGAAGCGGCGTGGAAAGAGTATGGACCTACGAGAATCAGGGTTTTAATTCCTCCCCCGATTAGACTGTAAGCCCGTCAAAGAGCAGGTACTGTCTCTATCTGTTACCGATTTGTACATTCCAAGCGCTTAGTACAGTGCTCTGCACATAGTAAGCGCTCAATAAATACTATTGAATGAATGAATGAATGAATGCTTCGCCATTTTTTTAAACGCTGTGTGATCTTGGTCAAGTCACTTACCTTCTCATGTAAATGTGAGCCCCATGTGGAATATGGACTGTATCCCACCTGATTATCTTGTATCTACCCCAGCGCTTAGTACAGGGCCCGGAACTTAGTAAGTGGTTAACAAATACTAAAACAAAATAAAGTAAAAAATAAAGAGGGCTGTGATTGGCAGTGTAGGTTCTAGATTCCTTAGAAAACCATTAGATGGAGCTATACTGTAACAGAGCAAGCACGTGCCTACGACTTCAGCCTGGCCAGCTACTTAATTCACTTATCACCAGGATAGAAGTATCACAGGGATTTAATCACCTCATAAAATTTAAGAAAACGAATCTCTTAATAAAAGCTCCGACGACATCAGTGCACCCTCCTCTCCCCCGTCCTAAAGTGACAGCTTTCCTTGAGGAGACGGTTCTCTTTGTACCCCCATTAGAAAGGTGGTGGTACTTAAAGTCACTGCTTTCCTCTGCCCCCTTGTAAGCCAAAATGAGGAATCAGCAAGAATTAGCAGGGCCAAAGAGTGCACGGCTGGACAAGACAATATAAAATCAAAGCAAGCATCAAAGTGTGTGGCTTGTGAATCACAGGGAGCATCATTCAAGGAATGTTTTGGAATCTTCTCTTGGATTGAGAATGAACTCATTCATTCATTCAATCCTATTTATTGAGCCTTTACTGTGTGAAAAGCATTGTACTAAGCACTTGGGAGAATACAATATAACAATAAACAGACACATTCCCTGCCCGCAACGAATTTACAGCCTAAAGGGAGAGACAGACATTAATGTAAATAAATAAATATACATGATTATTTTCCTGAGAAGTGAAGGCATACTTAAAGGCAGGGAGAAAGATGATGTGTACCTCGAAGTCTCTTCCACCTCTGTAATTAAAAAAAAACTACTAGACTGTAGACTTCCTGAGGTTAGAGTCTGACTTAATAAGCGCTTAGTACAGCGAGAAGCAGCATGGCTCTGTGGAAAGAGCCCGGGCTTGGGAGTCAGAGCTCAGGAGTTCGAATCCCGGCTCTTCCACTTGTCAGCTGTGTGACTGTGGACAAGTCACTTCACTTCTTGGTGCCTCAGTTACCTCATCTGTAAAATGAGGATAAGACTGTGAGCCTCATGTTGGACAACCTGATTACCCTGTATCTACCCCAGTGCTTAGAACAGTGCTCTGCACATAGTAAGTGCTTAACGAATACCAACATTATTATTATTACAGTGCTCTGCACATAGTAAGCGCTCAATAAATATGACTGAATGAATGAATTTATTCTTTTAAGTTATGTCCCTAGTAGCAGGCATCTTCCGCTCTGAGGATCACACCTGGAGAGTTTCCCATACTCTACCAGTCTTGACTACAGGAGGGAAGAGTCAAGCAGAGGCATATCCATTCCATTCCTAGCTTGGGCAGTAGTTAGCGAGTGGAAAGCAATCTGTGACAAGTCTTCCAAGGCAGCAGCAGCATGGAAGAGAGTCGAGGGCAAAGTCTCAAGCTCTGTGACCTTGGGTAAGCCAATTAACTTCTCTGTGCCTCAGTTAATTGATTGATTGCATTACACATCCTGCAAGCTCTCAGTAAATTCATACTAAGTGACAGATTACAGTTTGTGAGCAATACCCCAAATTCAAACTCCCATCATTTAAGAGGATCATTTTTCTAAATTCATTTACAATCAACTTGTCCAAATACCAGCATTATTTCCCTTGCATAGACTTGGCCTTTATTTTGAATGGACTGAATTTCCCATGTGCTTGACTGGGACCCATCTCACTTGGTTAGTGTTCAAATGAAGATGAATTGTGTACATTTCTCTTGGGGGAAAGAGCATGTTTCTTTCCCAGCCTCTAATTTGTCCAAAAATAAATCTGGATCAAGGCAAAGTCCCAAGGACATACACCTTGCATCCAAAGGCAAAGTAAAGTGGAGAATTAAAGCAAATATCCAGACTTTCATGATTTAAAAATCCCTACAAATGAGAAAAAAGCAGGATATTTTGATGAATCATTTAGATTAGATACCTAGTTTAGACAAATTCAGCGTAATATTGCTTAAATATCCCCTTCACTTGAACCAGGATAAAAAGAACCTTTATTTTATTTATGCTACCTTGGATTCATGATTGGAGGAAATAGGAGAATTTAGCAGCAGGTCTAACAAGATAACAGAATAGCTATATAGCACTAGATTTCCATCTTGTCTATCTTGCCCTGGAACAGCTTTATAGCACCAGATTTTGATCTCATCTATCTCGCCCCAACCCTTTTCCCATTTCCTCCCCCTAGCCTGGAACTCCACTCTCTTCACCTTCAAAAAACAATTAAGGTTTCATCTTCCTCAAGAGGCCTTTCCTGATTAAACCCTCTTTTCCCTGGCTCGCTCTCCCTTTCGCATCATCTACACACTTGAACCTGTGACCTTTGGACATTTGATATTCATCCCCCCTTCCAAACCCACAGCCCTTATTATCTTTAAATATTTTCTATAAAATACTTACTTATTCATATTAAATGTCTTCTCTCTTTCTAGATTGTAAGCTCATTATGGGCTGGTAACATGTCCACCGATTCTATTTTACTGTACTCTTCCAAGTGCTTAGAACAGTGTTCTGCACATAGTAATCACTTAATAAATTCTACTGATTGACTGACTGATAGATTTCCTTGCCAAACAGCTAATCTGCTGATACCTCTTCCTGCTGGAGAATGAAGGATTTTTTAAACAGGGAATTTAAGTAATTTTGTGAGGCTTTCTGCTTTTTTCCTTCATTAGCTTTTTGTAGTTGCTGATTAAAGTGCAAATCACATTTTGATGATGTATTTACTATTTTTTTAGCTCATTGTGGGCAGAGAATGTATCTATCAACTCTGTTATATTGTACTCTACCAAGCACTTAGTACGGTTTTCTGCACACAGTAAGCACTCGATAAATACAACTGATTGATTGATTGGCTTTATAACATGTCAAAAAACTTATGCTGTACCTGAGGTAGGGAAGAGTAAACTGTATATATTGCCTTGTAGCAGACAATTTCAAAATGCTCTTTGGACATTTCACATTACACCATCATCATCATCAATACATCACCACTATGCTATGGAGAAGCAGCGTGGCTCAGTGGAAAGAGCACGGGCTTTGGAGTCAGGGCTCATGAGTTCGAATCCCAGCTCTGCCACTTGTCGGTTGTGTGACTGTGGGCAAGTCACTTAACTTCTCTGGGCCTCAGTTCCCTCATCTGTAAAATGGGGATTAAGACTGTGAGCCCCACGTGGGACAACCTGATTCCCCTATGTCTACCCCAGCGCTTAGAACAGTGCTCGGCACATAGTAAGCGCTTAACAAATACCAACATTATTATTATTCATCCAGCATCAGTGGTGCAGAGCATCTGAATTAAAACTGTTATTTCCCATACTATTCAATTGATAAAAAACTGTGGCACTGGGAAGCCCATCTCGCAGAGTTTATAGCAAAAGCAGAAACTCTGGGAAAAACATTATCAGGCACTCTTTCACAGGTCCTGTCTACCAATCCCATGCTATTTCTATAACAAACACAGAATTATATACTATAAATTATTTATTTTTATCAATGTCTGTCATCTGTCTCCCCCTCTGGACTGTAAGCTTGCTGTTGTCAGGGATCATGACTGCTAACTCTCTCTTCCAAGCACTTTCTTTTTTTTTTTTTTTGGAAATGATATTTTTTAAGTACTATTTGCCAGGCACTGTACTAAGCACTGTGGTGGATATAAATTAATCAGGTTGGACACAATCCTGGTCCCAAATGGGGCTCACAGTCTTAATCCCCAATTTATAGATAGGCACAGAGGAAGTGAAGTGACTTGCCCAAGATCTCATAGCAGAGCTAGGATTAGAAGTAATTCCTTCAAACTCCCAGATCTGTGCTCTATCCACTACGTCAGGCTGCTTCTCTTGGTACAGCGCTCTGCCTAGAGTAAACACTCAATAAATACCATTGATTGATTGATTCATTGATTGACAAACAAAAAATTAATTCAATCATATTTATTGAGTGCTTAATGTGTGCAAAGCACAGTACTAAGCACTTGGAAGAGTACCATACCACAATAAACAGACACATTCCCTACCCACAACAAGCTTACATGCTAGGAGGCAGACATTAATATAAAAAAAAATTACAGATATGTACATAACTGCTGAGGGGCTAGGGATGGGCGGAGTACAGAGGGAGCAAGTCAGGGAGACTCAGAAGGGAGTGGGAGAAGACGAAAGGGGGGCTTAATCAGGGAAGGCCTCTTGGAAGAGATGTGCCTTCAATAAGACTTTGAAGATGGGGGGAGAGTAACTATCTGTCGGATCTGAGGAGGGTGAGCATTCCAGGCCAGAGGCAGGACATGGGCAAGGGTTTGGCTCCAAGACAGGCGAGATGGAGGCAAAGTGAGAAGGTTAGCATTAGAGGAGTAAAGTGTGAGAGCTGGGTTGTATTAGGAGAATCCTGAGGTGAGGTAGGAGGGGGCAGATACTGGGGAGTAGTTTGATTGCAACCAAGAGGGTGTCTGAGCTGAGTTTGCTTGCTGCCACTTGTTCTACACTGGAGCCTGGCTCGATGCCCCACCCTGCCAGATGAGGATGGGGAGAGGAACACATCCAGAGCCCAAAGTGGGGCTCTCTGGAGAAAAGGAGCAAGAAATCCCCTCAGTAGATCCGAGGTGCCAGTCTGAACCCCAGACTGCCCACCCCCCACCTAGCTACGGAGGGAGACCCCCCCAACAAGCCCTCAATCAATCAATCAAAGGTACTTATTGAGTGCTTACTCTTTGCAGAGCACAGTACTAAGCGCTTGGGAGAATACAATGCAACAGAAGTAGCAGACACATTATCTGCTCACAACAAGCTTACATTCTAGAGGGGGAGACAGACATTAATATGAACAAATAAGTCATTTAAAATATATAATTAAAAGATATTTAGATAAATGCTGTGCAGAAGCTCTTCCCCCTCTTCACTAGAAATGTTGAAACTGAGTTTTAATACATTTGAAACAGCCGGCTTGAAGATGGCCCATCTTTGAGGAATTCAACCAATAGAAGGATCACCGTCCATTAGGTTGTATTAGCTTCATGGGTCCTTTGTGAGCATGATCATGTTTAGGTGATGTGGTGCTCAAATGGCAGTTGGCAACTATAAAGTTGAGAAAACATCAGTCAGTCAGGACAGGCCTCTTGGTGGAGATTGATTTCAGGAGGGCTTTAAAGATGGGAAGGAGGAGGAGTTGCAAACAAGGAGGGAGGGTGTGAGCAAAAGATCAGAAGGCAGGAGAGATGAGAACTGTTGCCCCAGAAACCACCTCCTCTCCTAGTCTCTCTCTCCCCCTCTAGACTGTAAGGTTGTTGTGGGCAGGGAATATGCCTACCAATTCCATTATATCATAACATTGTACTCTCCCTAGTGCCTAGTATAGTGCTTTGTACACAGTAAGTATTTAGCAAATATGATTGATTGATTGATTGACTAGATAGCTTCAGATCAGGAAGCCCCATCAGGAACTGGATATGGGACTTTCATTGGCCTGGGTCTTTCTAATCCCAGCTCAGCTCCTAGTCTGCTGTGTGTGAACTTGGGCTAGTCACTTAATTCCTGGACCTCAGTTTCCTCATCCCTACCTCTTAGAATGGGAGTTCTGGGAGACCTGTCCACTTGTTTTGTTTTGTTGTCTGTCTCCCCCCTTCTAGACTGTGAGCCCACTGGGTAGGGATTGTCTCTATTTGTTGCCAAATTGTCCTTTCTAAGTGTTTTGCACAGTGCTCTGCACACAGTAAGTACTCAGTAAATATGATTGAATGAATGAATGCTCTGAAGGAACAGAACTGTAAATGGCCAGATCATTTTGTTTCCACTCAGTGCTTATCATGATACTCTATTCATAGTATGTGCTAAATATTATAACTAACTACCAAGTGACATACAGAATTGGATCCAGGCTCGCCTCTTTCACAGGCAATTCTACCAGCAAAGGAGATTCCATTCCAGAAACTTGGGTACAAGAGACATCATTTCTACCCTGAATACATGAACAACAAACTCTCTGAGTAATGAATAATTAGTTAGCATTTCGCCAGTAATTGGAGGGCAGAAATTGTAGAGTCGACATTCCAAATTAGGTTTATTAAGGATTTCAAATTAGGGATCGCCAGAGAAAGAACACCTTTGTCCCAAGGCTAATGGGAGTGGCAAACTATGTTTTGGGATTAGGGCATAGAAACTCCAGAGTGATATTATTTTCCTCCTTACTTTGAATCTGGAGGATCGGTTTGGTTTTCTGAGATCTCTCTAAAAGAGAAACCAGAAAATCCCTGCTAGCTAGTCCCTCTAGACTCATTGGTAGACTCATTCCATGCTCACTGTGGACACGGAATGGAGTCTACCAACTCTACTGTATTGTAGTCTTCCAAGTGCTTAGTACGGTGATCTGCACACAGTAAGCACTCATAAATGCATTGATTGATCAGTCAATCGAGCTTACTGAGCACTTATTGTGTGCAGAACACTGTACTAAGAGCTTGGGAAAGTACAACAAAACAATGTAAAGAACATATTCCTTGCCCACATTGAGCTTACAGTCTAGATTGATCGACGCTAGAATATAAGCTCCTTGTGGGCAGGGATCATGTCTACCAACTCCGTTGCATTATTGTCTTCCAAATGCTTAGCACAGTGCTTTGCACACAGTAAGTGCTCAATAAATACTATTGATGATGATGATAATGATGACTTGAGTATATCCTCAATTGAACAAGAGAGCAAAAGAGAGATTCCTCTTTCTGTGTGGGTATTTTTTGAAGAGAGGATCTCCTATCTATTCAGTGGTATCACAACTCTCTCCCTTTACCAAACAAACCGCAGGTCAAATTCCAAGTTAGAAGGCAAGGGGAAACTGCTGTACGAAAACCATCACACAGATGCCCTTTTAGGCCACCGCTTCTGAGTTGGCTGAGCCATCACAGGTCATGAAAAACAATCAGCTATAGCTCCTTAGTTTCAGTTGTTGTCCAGTGCTGACTGCATTTAACCCAATCCACATGCAGACAGTGAATCATTGTCGTTGGCCTTGACAGTGAAAACAGAATTCGAGTATGTTCACTTGTGCAACACAAAGGCTCAGTAACAGATGGGCTGTTTTTAATTTTCCCTTTGTTTTGACTTTTTTTCCAACGTTGCAAATGTTCCCAGTGGGTTTCCACCCAGTGTTTTGTTCGTGCAGTTTAAAAAAAGACTCTTTAATGGCAAGAGTCCATACCATCTTTCAGAATTTCCATTTATCTTGGATTAATTGTTTTTGTAGGCTTTGTTGCAAATTGGAGCATAAGAAATACCTAATTAAGACTCTCCTGGTGCTGACTGAAGAATCACAGGGAAGATCTGTCATAAAGCACCCCACCAATCAATCAGTGGTATTTATTGAACGCTTGCCGTGTGCAGAGCACTGGACTAAGCATGTGGGAGAATACAATATAACAACACAACAGACTGATTTCCTGCCCACAAGAATGTTACAGTCTACTCAACTAACTAGCTCAGTTGAATCAATCTTCTGTTCCCCCAGAGAAGCATATCACACTACTCTGAGGCTGGCATCAGATGGTAAGTAAGAGAGGCAACCATCTCAGAGCACACCAGGAGAGGCGAGAGCTGCAGGGCAGCTGCAGCGGTTAATTATCCTGCCTGAGACGGAAGAGACATTTAGGTTAACAGAGACCCCGGAGGGGAACGCATTGGCTCTGGAGATGTGGAGGGGGAGGCCAGCCACCCAAATGTCTAAAGCCCACTCCGAGCTTCTTCTTCCCTGACTTTTAAAAATCGCTTTCCTCTACAAATATTAAAAAAAAGATAGAAGGGTCACAACTAAGGTTGAGAATGCACTTCAAAGTTCGACACAGTCTCTACATTGTGTTCCTATCGGTGACTGAGCTTGCAAATGCACTACGCAGTGCCATTTTCTATTTCTGTCTTTTGTGAGAATGAACTTGAAATATTAGCTTTGAAAATTGTTATTGCATTCCATAGATTGCTCAGCACCTGCTGTTACAGAATCTTTAATTTATCTAGTTGTTTAGTCACTGAGTAAATGTAGGTTTTTACATTTCATAAAACTGTATTTCAGAGCAAGGTGAAAAATAGGAGGAAAATGAAGTAAACTTGAATCACATAAAGTGTCCAGTGATAGATATACTTTTCCAGTAAATGTTTCGGGTCACTTCATAACAATGATGGTGAGCTTAAAGGAAGAGTAAATCAATTGTAACAACAATAATAATTGTGGCATTTGTAAAGTGTCACAGACTGTATTAATGCTAGAGTAGATACAAGGGGTTCCACAAGGGACTCACAGTCCAAGTAAGAGGAAGAACAAGTTTTGACCCTCAATTTTGCAGATGAGAGAACTGAGGCACAGAGAAGTGAAGTGACTTGGCCAAGGTCACACAGCAGGCATGTGACGGAGCTGGAATTAGAACCAAGGTGCTCTGACTCCTGGGCCTGTGCTCTTTCCATTAGGCCATGCTACTTCTTTAGGTCCAAAATGTTAAATTCACATTCTTAGAGAAGTAGAATGGCCCATTGGAAAGAGCACAGAAATGAAAGTCAAAAGACCTGAGTTCTAATTCGGGCTCTGCCACTTCCCTACTTTGTAACCTTGGGCAAATCACTTTTCTTCTCTGAGACTCAGTTTCCTTATCTGTAAAATGGGGATAAAATCTGTTTTCTCTCCTTAGATTGTGAGCCCCATGTGAAACAAACTGAGTGTGACTTGATTATCCTGTATCTAATGTAGCATTTATCACAGTCTTTGGCATGTAGTACGTGCTTATCAGATACCATTATTAATTTTCTTCTTCCTGGCAGCTGACCTGCTTATCCTAGCAATGGGCAAAAGTTTTAGTTAAATAACAAAAGCACGGAATCTGAAATGCTGAAGATAAAACCATCTTGATTTAACAAATAAGGACCTCAGTGAGGCGTTAATAAAGATTAACTTGACTAATCATAAATATCTAGTGTGATATCAAGTTGAAGATTGTCTCCACTCATTTTATTTCGAAATAGTGTCTTAAAGGTAGTTAAAATACATAACAGGTAGCAGAAGCAACAAAGGAAAGTTATATATGTATACTATATATATGCTATGGGTTTAGAAGGTGGGGAGTGATGTGAGTACATAATGCCCGGCTAGACTACTGTGTCAGCCTTCTCTCTGACCTCCCTTCCTCCTCTCTCGCCCCGCTCCAGTCTATTCTTCACTCCGCTGCCCGGCTCATCTTCCTGCAGAAACGATCTGGGCATATCACTCCCCTTCTTAAACAACTCCAGTGGTTGCCTATCAACCTCCGCTCCAAACAAAAACTCCTCACTCTAGGTTTCAAGGCTCTACATCACCTTGCCCCTTCCTACTTCTCCTCCCTTCTCTCTTTCTACCGCCCACCCCGCACACTCCGCTCCTCCGCCGCCCACCTCCTCACCGTCCCTCGGTCTCGCCTATCCCGCCGTCGACCCCTGGGCCACGTCCTCCCGCAGTCCTGGAACGCCCTCCCTCCTCACCTCCGCCAAACTGATTCTCTTCCCCTCTTCACAACCCTACTTAAAACTCACCTCCTCCAAGAGGCCTTCCCAGACTGAGCTCCTCTTCTCCCTCTACTCCCTCTACCACCCCCCCTTCACCTCTCCGCAGCTTAACCCTTTTTTCCCCCCATTTCCCTCTGCTCCTCCCCCTCTCCCTTCCCATCCCCTCAGCACTGTACTCGTCCACTCAACTGTATATATTTTCATTACCCTATTTATTTTGTTAATGAAATGTACATCGCCTTGATTCTATTTAGTTGCCATTGTATTTACGAGATGTTCTTCCCCTTGACTCTATTTATTGCCATTGTACTTGTCTGTCTGTCTCCCCCCATTAGACTGTAAACCCGTCAAACGGCAGGGACTGTCTCTATCTGTTGCCGACTTGTTCATTCCAAGCGCTTAGTACAGTGCTCTGCGCATAGTAAGCGCTCAATAAATACTATTGAATGAATGAAGAAGAGTACAATACAAAAGAGAGTATGATACGAGAAACAGCATGGCTTAGTGGATAGAACACAAGCCGGGCAGTCAGAAGGACCTGGATTTTAATCCCGGCTCCACCACTTGTCTGCTGTGTAATCTTGGGCAAGTCACTTCACTTCTCTGTGCCTCAGTTACACCATCTGTAAAATGGGGATTAAGACTGTGAGCCCCATGTGCGTCATGGACTGCGTCCAACCTGATTAGCTTGTATCTGCTCCAGCGCTTAGAATAGTGCATGGCACAAACAACTTAAAAAATCCCAATAAAAAAATTACAACTGAGCTAGTCCTCACTTGTCAGAAAATTAACTTAAAAGTTTAATGTATCCATCCATCGCTGTACTCTCCTCTAAGGAGGAATCCCTTGGGGTAGCATTTCTGTAATGGGTGGGGGGTCCTGGGTTCCTTCTGCCAAGCAGTGGTTGCCTATCAACCTTGGCATGAAACAAAAACTCCTCACTCTTGGCTTCAAAGCTCTCCATCTTGGCCCACTCCTACCTCACCTCCCTTCTCTCCCCATCGTTCTTGCCTGTCCCGCCGTTGACCCCTGACCCACGTCCTACCACTGACTTGGAATGCCCTCCCTCCTCACATCCGCCAAACTAACTCTCTTCCCCTCTTCAAAGCTCTACTGAGAGCTCACTTCCTCCAGGAGGCCTTCCCAGACTGAGCCCTCCCTTTCTCTCTGCCCCTCCTCCCCTTCCCATTCCCCCTACTCCCCCTCCCTCTGCTCTTCTCCCTTCCCCTCCCCACAGCACTTGTGCATATTTGTATATATTATTTATTACTCTATTTTATTTATGAGGTGTATATATCTTTGATTCTATTTATCTTGATGTATTGATGCCTGACTACTTGTTTTGTTTTGTTGTCTGTCTCCCCCATTTAGACTGGGAGCCTGTTGTTGGGCAGGGATTGTCTCTGTTGCTGAATTGTACATTCCAAGTGCTTTAGTACAGTGCTCTACACACAGTAAGCGCTCAATAAATGTGATTGAATGAATGAATGACTGTAAGCACTGGACAATCAACCAAACAGTTGATAAACTGTATTTATTGAGCTCTTACTGTGTACATTTGGGAGAGTGAAATAGTACATGTGATTCCATCCCTCAGAGATCTTATATCACTGGGGAAACAGACATTCAAATACATAACAAGTAGGAGAAGCAACAGAGGAAAGTTATATATGTATAATATATATACACATATGTATAATTATATATATGCTGTGGGGATAGGAGGTGGGGAGTGATGTGAGTACATAAATGCTTAATGGGTACTACTAATAATAACGATAGTAATAATATTTGTTAAGCACTTACTATGTTCCAAGCACTGTACTAAGTGCTGGGGTAAATGCAAGGTAATCAAGTCCCATATGGGACTCGCAGTGTAAGTAGCAGGGAGAGAAGGTATTGAATCCCCATTTTGTAGATAAGGGAACTGAATCATAGAGAAGTTAAGTGACTTGCCCAAGGTCATACAGCTGACAAGTGGCAAACTCCCAGGTCAGTGCTCTCTCCACTAGGCCATACAGATTGAACTCCATAGGTGATGCAGTAGGGAGGGAAAATAGGATAAGGAGGTGAGAGATTAATCAGGGAAGGTTTTTTGGAGGAGAAGTATTTTAGTAGGGCTTTCAAGATGTGGCGTGCCACATTGGATGTAATGTAGGAAGGAGTTTCCAGGCAGTCAGGAGGGCATAAGCAAGGGGTCATTGGTGAGAAAAACTAGAATGAGGCACAATGAGTAGGATAGTGTTAGAAGAGTGAAGTGTACTGCTGTGGTTAAAATGGGAAAGAATCAATTAAGTGCCTTAAGGCCGAGCGGGAGGACTTTCTACTCCATGTGAAGGTGGCTGTGTAACCCCTGGAGGCTTCTGAGGAGTAACCCCTGGAGGCTTTTGAGGCGTGGGGAGACGTGTTCTGAATGATGTTTTGGACAAATGATCCAGATTGCCCACCCCTACCTCACATTGCTCCTCTATTTCTACACCCCAGCCCACACACTTTGCTCCTCTAATGCCAACCTACTCCCCGTACCTACTCAATGATTTATCTTGCCCCCATTCTGCTTCTGGCCTGAACACCTTCCCTCTTCATATGTGGCAGATAATCACACTCCCGCCTTCAAAACCCCATTGACGGCACATCTACCCCAAGAAGTCTTCTCTAACTACACCTTCATTTCCTTTTCTCCCACTCCTTTCTGCCTGTCGCCCTGATTTCCTCCCATTATTAACCACTCACTCCAGCCCCACAGAACTTATATATCCTTAATGTTTTAAATTGTAATAATGTCTGTCACTCCCCTGTAGACTGTAAGCTTGTTTTGGGAAGGGAATGTGTCTACCGACTCTATTATATTGTATTTTCCTAAGCACTTAGTGCAATGCTCTGCATGCAGTAAACATGCAGTGGAGAAGCAGCATGGCTCAGTGGAAAGAGCACAGGCTTGGGAGTCAGAGGTCATGGGTTCTAATCCCAGCTCCTCCACTTGTCAGCTGTGTGACTTTGGGCAGGTCACTTAACTTCTCTGAGCCTCAGTTACCTCATCTGTAATATAGGGATTAAGACTGCGAGCCCCACATGGGACAACCTGATCACCTTGTATCGCCCCAGCGCTTAGAACAGTGCTTTGCACATAGTAAGCATTTAACAAAAACCATCATTATTATTAAACACTCAATAAATAGGATTAATTGATTGATTGATCAAACAAACGCAGTCCGTATCTCACTTGGGACTCCCAGCTTAAGAAGGAAGGAGAGTAGGTATTTTGTCCCCACTTTACTGAGAGGTTAAATGACTTACCCAAGGTTACACACAGGCAAGCTAAAGGGCCAGGACTAGAACTAGAACCCAGGACTAGGATTGACTGTCTAGTCTCCTGCTCTTTCCACTAGGACATGCTGCCTACAAGTAACCTCATTCTGTAGTGTTAGCTTGGTTCCTCTATAATACACTCTCTTCACTGTAAGAGCCAATTGTTTAATTTCAAGCAGGAGTTGATCTAACCAGATCCTCTATTCTGGGAAATTCTAATCATGTTTACCTCATTATTCCACTTCTCTAGACTCTTATATTTGTATTTCGACATCATACTAGCTTTTTAAACAGCTCCATTCCTGACTCATCTTACTCATCTCGGGTGGTCAAACTGTGGCTTGTGAGCCCCAAGTGGCTCTTTGGTTGTCATAAAGTGGCTTGTAGCTTGCCAGCCAAAGTCTCTGATGCCAGACACTTTGGAGAAGAGGGCACCTCAGGGCATTATTCTGGCAATTCTCCAATCCCATAGTTTTTATTTTAAGCCATGGCCCAGGCAGTCTAGAAGGTATCGGGGTGCTGAGCATAAACAGAAATAGTGAAAATTTGGAGCAAGGCTTCAGGTTTGGTAGAAAGAGCACAGGTCTAGGAGTCAGGAGATCTGGATTTCAGTCCTAACTTCACCGCTTCTTGTAATAGTAATAATGTTGGTATTTGTCAAGGACTTTCTATATGCCAAGCACCAGGGTACATACAATAGAATAAGATCAGATAAAGTCCCTGACCCACCCAGGGAAAACAATTTAAGAGGGAGAGAGAAAAAGTAATTAAACCCCATTCTACAGATGAAGACACTGAGGCTCAGAGAAGTTAAATGACTTGTTCAAGTCATAGCAGGCCATTGGAAGAGTGGGACTTAAAACCCAGGCCCATCCTCTGTTCACAAGGCCATACTGCTTTTCAATTGCCTGCTGGATGATCTTGGCAACTCAGCATCTTTCTGCCTCAGTTTCCTCATATGTAAAATGGGGATAAAATACACGTGTCCCCTTCTATAAAGTCACGTGAGGCAGTGTCTAATCTTATTATCTTGGCACAGAGTAGGAATTTAATAAATAACCTTGTTACTTTATAAGTATCTATTTCTCCAACTTGTCCTCTCCCCATCCCATTCCTGCCCATCTCCTAGAACCTTCAGATTCCCCCTCCAAAGTCCCCAGAACTTAATGTTAATAGTGCTATTTGTTAAATGCTTACTATGTGCCTTGGTGCTGTTCTAAGTGCTGGAGTAGACAGAAGTTAATTCAGGTCGGACACAGTCCCTGCCCCGCAAAGGGCTCACAGGCTAAGTAGGATGGAGAACAGGGATTAGAGAAGCAGTGTGGATTAATGGCAATAGTTTGGGAATCAGAGGGTGTGGGTTCTAATCCTGACTCCGCCACTTGTCTGCTGTGTGACCTTAGGCAAGTCACTTCACTTCTCTGTGCCTTAGTTACTCTATCTGTATAATGGGGATTAAGACTGTGAGCCCCATGTGGGGCAACCTGATTACCTTGTATTTACCCCAGTGCTTAGAAAAGCGCTCGGCACATAGGAAGCACTTAACAAATACCATAATAATAATAATAATAATCACCATTTTACAGATAAATAAGTTGAGGCACAGAGAAGTGAAGTGACTTGTCCAAGATACCACAGCAAGCAAGTGGCAGAGCTGGGTTTAAAACCCAGGTCACCTGACTTGCATGCCTGTGGTCTTCCCACTAGGCCACGGTGGTTCCCTCTTTGAACTAATGCCAACCTCCCCGCCCCCCCCACCACCTTCACCCCTCCTGTCTTAGTTTTTCTGTCCTCCTTCAACTTCTCATGACTAATACTTGGAAAATGCAATCCTGAGGTGGAAATACCTGTGTGAAGAAGTACAGGCATCTGCAGTAATCTCTTGGGAAGGGGAATTTGACACGGATCTGGATCCTGGGAGGGACTGTGGTTGTTGAGGAGCTGCTGTCTCGCTTGATGAATGCCAACTTTCTGTGACACTCACCTCTTAGAGGAACGTGGCTGTAGTCCGGACCCTGGCAGAGCCATAACTGCCCAGGCTGAGGGGAAGAGAGGAGTCTGCCCTTTGGCGGGGGAGCCATGAGCCGAACTGGGCACAGGCAAGGACTGGGTGGAGGTGGTGGCCTAGTGGATAAAGCATGGGCCTGGGAGCCAGAAGGTCATGAGTTTTAATCCCTGATCCGCCACTTGTCTGCTGTGTGACTTTGAGCAAGTCACTTCACTTCTCTGTGCCTCAGTTACCTCATCTGGAAAATGAGGATTGAGACTGTGAGCCCCATGTGGGACAATGACTGTGTCTAACCCGATTAACTTGTAACCACCTTGCACTTAGTAGAGTGTGTAGCACACAGTAAGCGTTTAACAAATACCATAAATACTATTTTTATTATTGTTGCCTGAGAGACCCTTGGAAGGGCAGTGTTCGGCTAGATTACTGTGTCATCCTGCTCTCTGATCTCCCTTCTTCCTCTCTCTCCCCGCTCCAGTTTATTCTTCATTCCGCTGCCCGGCTCATCTTCCTGCAGAAACGCTCTGGGCATGTCACTCCCCTTCTTAAAAACCTCCAGTGGTTGCCTATCAACCTCCACACAAAACAAAAACTTCTCAGTCTAGGCTTCAAGGCTCTCTATCACCTTGCCCCCTCCTACCTCTCCTCCCTTCTCTCTTTCCCCTGCCCACCCCACACGCTTCACTCCTCTGCCGCCCCCCTCCTCACCGTCCCCCATTCTCGCTTAGCCCGCTGTCGACCCCTGGGCCACGTCCTCCCGCGGTCCTGGAACGCCCTCCTTCCTCACCTCCGCCAAACTAATTATCTTCCTCTCTTCAAAACCCTACTTAAAGCTCACCTCCTCCAAGAGGCCTTCCCAGACTGAGCTCCCCTTTTCCCTCTGCTCCCTCTACCCCCCCTTCACCTCTCCACAGCTAAACCCTCTTTTCCCCCCTTTCCCTCTGCTCCTCCCCCCTCCCTTCCCATCCCCTCAGCACTGTACTCACCCGCTCAACTGTATATATTTTCATTACCCTATTTATTTTGTTAATGAGATGTACATAGCCTTGTTTCTATTTATTTGCTATTGTTTTAATGAGATGTTCATCCTCTGGATTTTATTTATTGCTATTGTTCTTGTCTATCCTTCTCCCCCGATTAGACTTTAAGCCTGTCAAAGGGCAGGGACTGTCTCTATGTGTTACCGATTTGTACATTCCAAGTGCTTAGTACAGTGCTCTGCACATAGTAAGCACTCAATAAATACTATTGAATGAGTGAATCAGGCCAGAGGCTGTTTGGAGGGCCACCTTGGGGCACCCATGCTGAGGGTGCCAATGTCTGGTAGAACTGAGAAGCAGCATGGCCTAATGGATAGAACATGGGCCTGGGAGTCAGAAGAACTTGGGTTCTAATCCCAGCTCCAACCCTTGTCTGCTGTGTGACCTTGGTCAAGTCACTTCACTTCTCTGTACCTCTGTTACATCTTCTGTGAAATGGGGATTGAGTCTGTGAGCCCCACCTGGGACAGGGACTGTGTTCAACCCAAATTGCTTGTATCCCCCCAGTGCTTAATACAGTCTCTGGCACATAGTAAGCATTTAATGAATACCACAGTTATTACATTTAACTGAGCATCACCAGAGACTGGGTTCGATGCGTCGCTTTAGGAGCATTTTCTAGTTGTGGAAACTTAGGCCTGATCCACCGGCCAATCTATCAAGAATTGTTAGTGTACATCTACTGTGTGAAGAACACTGTACTAAGTCCTTGGGAGAGGACAATAGAGGTAGATTCCTGCCTACAAAAGTTGACAGTCTAATGGCTTGCAGGGGGTGCTCACTGAATGGCTGGGGATATTCTGATGATGGTAAAAAGGAAAGGTTGGCTTCTAAGGCTTACAGAAGTAAATACGTCAGGAAGCAGCATGACCAAGTGGTTAGAGCAAAGGCCTTGGAGTCAGAAGGACCTGGGTTCTAATGCTCTGCCCCTTGTCTGCTGTGTGACCTAGGACAAATCACTTCACTTATCTGTGCCTCAGTTACCTTATCTGTAAAATGGGGATTAAGACTGTGAACCCCATGTGGGACAGGGACTGTGTCCAACCCTATTAGCTTGTATGTACTCTGAGGGTTAGTACAGTGCCTGGCACAAAGTAAATGCTTAACAAATTCCATAAAACCAGAAATTAAAATGATTGAAATTAAGAACTCCTTCACAATGAATTCTCCTATCTTCTGTAAGATCATTTCTCAAATGTTCTCTCCTTACTTCCATCCCAGCAGAAGATGGGGATACTAATTTCATTCTGAATGAAAACTGAAAGGGACCTCAGGATTGTAAGCTCATTATGGACAGGGAATGTGTCTGTTTATTGTTATGTTGTACTCTCCCAAGCATTTAGTACAGTGCTCTGCACACAGTAAGTGCTCAGTACATATGCTGAGTGAATGAATGAATGAATGAAAGGAGACCATTCACTCCCAACCCTGCCTCTAGAGCAGATGGGGTGGGACAACTCAATTACCTTGTATCTATCCCAGCACTTAGAATAAGTCAGCACTTAACAAATACCATAATTATTATTATTAGAGTACTTTTAAAGATTTTCACTAACGAGATGCCAAAACCCCTCTGGCAATCGGTTTTAGGGCTTTAGCCTCTTTACAGTCAAGATGTCCTTAATTTAAACTGAAATTTCCTTTTACTGTAATTTAAGCCAAATCACTGTTGTTTGGCTCTCTCATGGCAGAGTCCTGATGGGTCAGTAGCCTCATAAAAACGTTTTATTTGCTTGAAGATAGTTATTAAGTCACTCATTAGCCTTCTCTTCTCTAGACTAAACAGTACAAATTCCTTTATTCTTTCCTCATAGGACCCATTTTCCATTCCTTTAACAGTTCTCTTCTCTAAGTCTTTTTAAAATTCCACTGAAAAATGTGATACTAAAACCTAACACAGTAATCTACCAAGAGTCCAATAAAGGACGAGATCTCAGAGGTAACTTGCTCCCTCTGACAGACTGTATGCTCATTAATACATCCAAACCATGGTCAAACGTGATTTCAATGTCCACTTGGTATAATGATAATACTACTACTACTAATAATAATGGTATTTGTTAAGGGTTTTCTATGTGTCAGCCACTGTTCTAAGCACTGGGGTAGATACAAGATAATTGGAATGGACACAGTCCCTGTCCCGCACACGGCTCACAATCTTAATGCCCATTTTACAGATGAGGGAACTGAGGCACAGAAAAGTGAAGTGACTTGCCAAAGGTCACAGAGCAGACAAGTGGCAGATCTGGGATTAGAACTCATCACCTTCTGTGAGTTTGCCCGTCAAATAGTAATAATAATAATGGTATTAGTTAAGCACTTAATATGCACAAGGCACTGTACTAAGCACTCTCAACCTACTAGTAGTAGTAGCATTTATTGAGTTCCCATTGCTGCGGTGCATTGTTCTAGGCACTTGAGAAGTATGTAATAACAAAGTGACACATTCTCTGCCCAGGGTGGAGAGAGTACAGGCCTGGGAGTCAGAAAGACTTGGGTTCTAGTCCCGGTTCTGCCACTTTTCTGTTGTGTGATCTTGGACAAGTCACTCACTTCTCTGTGCCTTAGTTACCTCATCTGGACAATGGGGATTAAAACTGTGAGCCCCATGTGGGACAGGTACTGTGTCCAACCCAATTTGCTTGTATCCACCCCAGAGTTTAGTACAGTGTCTGGCACATAATAAGCATTTAACAAATACCATTATTACTATTATTATTATTATTATATAATCAACCAATCAGTGGTATTTACTGTATGATTTCTTTATACAGAGTCCTGTATTAGGCACTTGGGTGAGTATAATACAATGGAAATGGTGGACACGATCCCTGTTTTCAAGGAGATTACACTCTAACGGGGAAGAGAAACATCAAAATATCCACAAAATATCCCTAGGAGGTCAAAAATAAATCAAGTGGACATATACAAATGAGTGCTAAGGAGAGTGCAAATGAATTCAAAAGTGCTAGAATAGGCTGAAGGGGTAATGTGGCTCAAGGTGTTGGGAAATTAGTCTGGGAAAGCTTGTTGAAAGAAATGGGATTCTGGTGGTAGGTTTTAGGAGGTAGGTGCGATTTGAATGTTTGGGGAGCTGTGGTCTGTTTGATGTGGGATGGGAGGGAGTTGGCTAGGGAAGAATGAAGACAGAGAATTAGGGGAACAGTAGGAAAGAAGAACACAGATAAATAAGAAAAGCAGCGTTGCCTAGTGAATAAAGCACAGGCCCGGGAGTCAGAAGGTCCTGGGTTCTAATCCCAGTTCTGCCACTTTTCTCTGTGTGACCTTGGGTAAGTCACAACTTCTCTGTGCCTCAGTTACCTCACCTGTAAAATGGGGATTAAGACTGTGAGCATGTGGGTCAGGGACTGAGTCCAACCTGATTAGTTTGTATCTACTTGAGCACTCTTTATGGTGCCTGGCACAAAGTAAGCACTTAACATATACCATAAAAAAAAAAAGAAGCAGGGTCAGAAAGATGTGGCCCATAGGGGAGAGTTAGGGTTGGAAGGGATAGGGTGGGTTTATGTAGTTTGAGAGAAAGAGGTCACGCAAGGATTGTCTGAAGATCCCAGCATGGCAAATTTTGCTCCTCCGACAGCTAACTCTAAACATTGTAAAATGTTGCTTTTGTTTGCCACTGGGTAAGTAATCAAGGACATAATAGCAGAACATGACAAGTTGGTTTCTCTTTTATATTCTTTAATCCCCACCCAGCCCTCTAATGTTACAGATTAAGTTAAAAATTAAAACTTGAGCTTTTCATTCACAGAGCAGTAGAAGCAGCGTGGCTCAGTGGAAAGAGCAAGGGCTTTGGAGTCAGAGGTCATGAGTTCGAATCCCAGCTCTGCCAATTGTCAGCTGTGTGACTGTGGGCAAGTCACTTAACTTCTCTGTGCCTCAGTTCCCTCATCTGTAAAATGGGGGTGAAGACTGTGAGCCCCACATGGGACAACCTGATTCCCCTGTGTCTACCCCAGCGCTTAGTACTCTGCTCTGCACATAGTAAGCGCTTAACAAATACCAACATTATTATTATTATTAGAAATCCACCAGGAAGCTTGGATCTAAAAACAAGCAAACAAACAAAAAAAACTAAAAATGAAGTCCAACTAAGCAGTGGGTGGCCTCATGTCTGTTCTGGCAACTACTTCATTCTCAGATGACAGAATTTATTGGAATCTCTTCCTTATGATTGAGCAATGAAACTAATGTTACTTATTCTGTGTTCCTAACTCTGTGTTCAAGACTCTGTGTTCCTAACAATGATAAGAGATAATGGAACTTTTACATGGGAGTAAAGCAAAATATAGGTTTGCTATCTCTTTGTTGTGAAACTATCACTTTGAAACTTATACCTAGGGAAGTCTCCATTTGAAAGCTCAAGACGAATGTTTGTGTGCAAGCCTCTAAGCAAATCCTAGAATCTTAGGCACTGTGTCTTATCCCAATAGAAATTTCATTTCCATTGTTTCCCAGAATAAGTGGATTTTCTTGGCTTCCACTGTTGAAGAAAATGGTTTGGATTTAGCATACTTTCTAGCCTATACACAGCAAAATCTTCCAAAGTAGGGAAGGAGCTCTGTGTGTGTGTGTGTGTGTGTGTGTGTGTGTGTGTGTGTAGGTGTGTGTGAGTCTGGGGCGGGCAGTGCTTTGGACAAACATTAATAGTTTTCAATTCAGAAGGGTGTGGGAAATGACTTTTATGGAAAAAACTAACAGTGACAGAAAGCAAGTCAAAATATCGCTGGATCCTTACTCCACTTGGAACTAGTGGTACCAAGACTTTGGCTGCCTTGACTTCAAGATTCACTAAGTACTGTTTGTTAATTTTTCATAGACTTCCCGTGTACAACCATTTAGCTGCATATTTGGAACATGAAAACCTTTCACGACTTGTGCATTGCATCCAGGTTGGGCATTATAATAATACTGCTTGTACTGAACATTACAGTGCTTTACTGAACACTTTAGTAAATGATGCATTCTTTGGCAGATAAACAATTGGCCTAAGATCAGAGGAAAGCTCAGCACAGATCATCATTATACATCAGGACATGGCTGGCAAGAGCAGAAGTGGCTTGGGTGTTTTTGGAGGACTATTTCTGATCTCAAATGACAAGATAATGAAAATAAGAGTAATAATACTAATATTTGTTAAACCCCTACTATGTGTCAAACACTGTCCTAAACACTGGGGCAGATACAAGTTAATCAGGTGGGTCACAGTCCCTGTCCCATCTGGAGTTCAGAGTCTAAGAAGGAGTAGGATACAATCCCCATTTACCGCCGAAGAAGCTGAAGCCCAGAGACATTAAGCTTGTGGGCAGGGAATATGTCTGTTTATTGTTGTATTGTACTCTTCAAGGTGCTCTGCAATCAGTAAATGCTCAATAAATAAAATTGAATGAGTGAATGAATGAAGTGAGTTGCTCAAGGTCGCATAACAGGTGAGTAACAGAGCCAGGATTAGAATTCGGTGGTCTGGCTCCCAGGGCCCATGCTCTTTCCCCTGGACCACACTTCATCCCAGCTGAAGAAAACTAAAGGATCCTTAATAATCTGGTGTGCAATAGCTACTTATTCACCTTTCCTGGCTCAGTTAAGCAGTCATGGTATGTATTTAGTGCTTAGTATTTGCAGAGCACCGTCCTAAACTGCTAGGCAAAAATGTATTCTTGGTCTGTTCCTGTAACCCTTGCTTCCTCTTTTAATCTTTGCTATAAGATGCTTTAAAACATGTATTTTCTGAAATGATTTGTGCAGGAGGAAAAGTGCATAGACATCAACTAAATAAAACCACTTCATAATATATCTTCAGAAGCCAACAGATGTGGAAGTCATCAAGCTGGAAGTATGAGGTTTTTTTCAACTCAGTAAAAATTCATTCTTGCTTCTTATACAGAAAGTAGTGGTATTCAAGTAGATCTAGAGTACTGAGGTTTTAGCAAAACACAGATATTTAACTTTATTAGGTAATTAAGCTGCCCTCTTAATAAATAACTGTTTAAGTTGAGAGGACCAGATCTCACCTTGTGGGATAGAGTGATTCTTTGGGAAGAAGGCCATTGCCTAGTTGAGCATATACTTGAAAACTCTCTGGGAACTAGTACCAAATTACAAAGTTGAACGGTTTTAGCAGATTCATAGGACTTCAAATCAGAAGAGGGAGGGAGTTCAGCCTGTAGAGGGAAAGAGCTAAGCTAAGAGCTAAGGGAGGGAGGAGAAGCCGGGTGGGAGAAGAGCCAATTTTCCTTTCAACCTTGATTGATGTTATATGCCTGTAATGAGAAAATATGAAAATGCAGGAGTAGTAATCCATTTAAAAATCAGACTTTTCCCCTCTAGACTGTAAGTTCCTTATGGGCAGGGAGTATGTATATCAACTCTGCTGCATTATACTCTTCCAAGCACTTAGTACAGTGCTCTGCATACAGTAAATGCTCGGTAAATACCATTGATTGATTACAACTATATTGGGCATTAATGCTACCATTACTACAAATGATACTGTTATTCAAAATGCTATACAGGATTTTGCCCTACTGTGGCAACCAGATGAGAGAGAGGAGTAACTAACTGAAATTTTCCTAGCATACATCTACTGCCTGCCCCTGCTCCTGCCCCTCCTCTTCTTACATTTATAGATTCTGAGCCCTTCAGGGACAAGGGACTCTGCCTATTTTTTTATAGTTTTTGCTAAGCATTTACTAGGTGCCAAGCACTGTTCTAAGCACTGAGGTAGATACAAGTTAATCAGGTTGAACACAGTCCCGGTCTCACATTAGGGTTCACGGTCTTAATCCCTATTTTACAGATGAGGTAACTGAGGCACAGATAAGTTTAGTGACTTGCCCAAGGCCACACAGCAGACAGGTGGCAGAGCCAGAATTAGGACCCAGGTCCTTTAAACTCCCAGGCCTATGCTCTATCCACAAGGCCAAGCTGCTTCTCCCATCTCTCTACTCTTTCCTAACATGTAGTACATTCCTCTACGCACAATTAGAACTTACTAAATACTATTAGTAAATATTGCAGTAGGTTTGGTCAAGCCTCAGGAACTAACAAGTTGCAAGCCAAAAACATAAGTTATGCTGAGATTAAAAATTTTTCTTCAACTAGAAAGGCGAGTAGGCGTTCACTTCCCATGGATGGAAGGGCAGGGAGGTAACACCTGCGATCTGCCTGTTTCCGGGAATGTTGTCAGTCTGATACTATGAGTGAATAAATTACTAATGTCCCTGAAAAGGAAAAAATCCTGTACTCATTTTACTCCTAGTATTCAAGAGCTGACCATCTGTAAACTATATTGAGCCCTACAAAGTACATTTTAACCAAGAAGTATTATTAGTATCCTGAGCAGACAGAGACAAATGATATTTTGTTCGGTAGCTTATTGCAGAATTCTGATTTGAGAGCCAGCTTTCTGAACCAGGAATTCAGGGAAAGAGAGAGTGGATCAGCTGATGCTGTTGGTGGTGTGATCTACTGATGGAATGAGAAGAATCTTTTTGTTCTCCAAATGGCAGGATTAGCAAAGGATTAGAAGGAAAGAAAAAAAAGATATAGTGTGGCAGCTTCCAGTGCTGCTACTGGAAACCAGAGCCATTTTGAGCCTTTCCCAAACTGGAAGATCGCATCTCTTTCTTTTCCTTTTGCAGCCAGGGAGATAGTTGAACTTGAGGTATTTCTTTCTTCCTTCCTTCCTTCCATTCTCCATTGTCTCTTCCATAGCTCTACCTTCCTCTATTTTTGTTCATGGATGCAGTGCCAAGCTTAGGGAGAAGGCAAGACAGATAACCTGGAGTTGGAATGTTACTTGCCACACAGAAAGGATAGACACTTAAAAAAGGTGGCTCATGACCCTATCCAAGATGCTAATGAATGCCTCAACCCTCTGGCCAATTGCCAGTCAAAGGAGTGGTGAGGAGGCTGTTGTTGAAAACTTGAAAACTTTCAGAAATTTCTCTCCAGGACTATAGATCAGAACTGGGGAAACCAAAAACAAGGAAAACCTAGTGACCTAGTGGATTGACATCAGTCTGGAGTCAGGGGACCTAGGTTCTTTTCCATGCTCTGCCACTTGTCTGCTTTGTGATCTTGGGCAAGTCACTTAACTTCTCTGTGCTTATGTTTCCTTATCTATAAAATGGGGATTAAAAACTACTCCCTTCTACTTAGACTGTGAACTCCCATGTGGAACTGGGGTAATGTCCTACCTAATTATCTTGAATTTCCCTCAGCACTTAGTACAGTGCCAAAGCACAGAGTAATCACTTAACAAATACAATAATTATTATTAAGGAGTGTAGAAGAAAATGTAAGGGCACAGTAAAACAAAGGCTCAGACAGTGCTGCATCCCAACTAAAAACTGGGAATCCGTTGCTGAGGGGAGGCCTGCATAGGGTCTTGGTATCAAGAAGGAGAGGCCTCTTCAAGAAAAGACTTAAGAAACAAGAAACAATGAAGCAAAAGAGAAAACAGCATTAAGCACTGCCAACATTAAGGATGATCAGACAACAACGGACCGCCTATTTATGTGCATAATGTGGTGGGACTTGGATCCCACATTGAACCTTTCAGCCCCATGCCCAGTCATAGGTGAACTTCACTACTGTCTTCCAATACAAAGGACAACTATACATTCAAGAGTTTATGAGAACAGAAATTTTGAGATGTTTAAGATCAAATTGTTAGTAGGTCATACTTTTGATTCATTTTTACTATTATTATATTTTTGATATTTTGATAGGATATTCTCAAGAGTTATTACTTTGATTTATATTTTTCCCTTGATACCAGTATTTTTTCCTGTTATGTGTTAAGCACTTACTATATGTCCAACACTGTTCTAAGTGCTGCGGTAGGTTCAAGTTAATTAGGACAGATATAGTCCCTGGCCCACATGGGGCTCACAATCTAAGTAGAAGAGAGACCAGGAATGTAATTCCCATTTTACAGTTGAGGAGTCTGCCTCAGACTTGCCCGGGGTCATACAGCAAGCAATTAGCAAATCCGGGATTAGAACCCAGGTCTTCTGACTCCCAGCCCATGCTCTTTCCACTAGGCCATGCTGCTTTTTCATCAAGTTCAGTGATACCAGTATTTTTATGTTTATTTCCAATTCCTGTAGCTGATTCTTGGGGTTCAGAAGCAGTGCCTGTTACCAGAGACCCACAATGTCTCTGGAGCAAGGGGATAATGATCAAGGCCTCTCTCAGAGAAATGCTCTCAATCTGAGTAGTCTCGGGCACAGTTCTGTACGGTGTCTGATGTAATTCATGCAGGGTCATGTTCACATGAACAAGGCCTAGTGGAAAAAGCACGGGCCTGGGAGTCAGGACACTTGGGTTCTAATCATGACTCCGCCACTTGCCTGCTGGGTGGCCTTAGGTAGGACACAACTTTTTCTGAGCCTCAGTTTTTTTACTTGTAAAATTGGGATTAAACTTGTTCTCCTTCACCCTTAGACCGTGAGCTCCATATAGGACAGGGGCTTGGTCTGATCTCTTTCTATTGTATTTACCCCAGCATTCACTGCTTGGCACACAGTAAGTGCTTTACAAATGCCACTAGCATATGGCTGTCTGATATATGCAAATGTTATAATAATAATCATAAATGTGGTATTTGTAAAGTGGTTACTATGTGCCAGACACTGTATTAAGTGCTGGGTTAGGTACAAGACAATCAGGTTCATTCATTCATTCAATAGTATTTATTGAGCGCTTACTATGTGCAGAGCACTGTACTAAGCGCTTGGAATGAACAAGTCAGCAACAGATAGAGACAGTCCCTGCCGTTTGACGGGCTTACAGTCTAATCGGGGGAGACGGACAGACAAGAACAATGGCAATAAATAGAGTCAAGGGGAAGAACATCTCGTAAAAACAATGGCAACTAAATAGAATCAAGGCAATATACATTTCATTAACAAAATAAATAGGGTAATAAATATATACAGTTGAGCAGACGAGTACAGTGCTGAGGGGATGGAAAGGGAGAGGAGGAGGAGCAGAGGGAAATGGGGGGAAAAGAGGGTTAAGCTGCGGAGAGGTGAAGGGGGGGTGGTAGAGGGAGTAGAGGGAGAAGAGGAGCTCAGTCTGGGAAGGCCTCTTGGAGGAGGTGAGTTTTAAGTAGGGTTTTGAAGAGGGGAAGAGAATCAGTTTGGCGGAGGTGAGGAGGGAGGGCGTTCCGGGACCGCGGGAGGACGTGGCCCAGGGGTCGACGGTGGGATAGGTGAGACCGAGGGACAGTGAGGAGGTGGCTGGCAGAGGAGCGGAGCGTGCGGGGTGGGTGGTAGAAAGAGAGAAGGAAGGAGAGGTAGGAAGGGGCAAGGTGATGTAGAGCCTTGAAGCCTAGAGTGAGGAGTTTTTGTTTGGAGCGGAGGTTGATAGGCAACCACTGGAGTTGTTTAAGAAGGGGAGTGACATGCCCAGATCGTTTCTGCAGGAAGATGAGCCGGGCAGTGGAGTGAAGAATAGACTGGAGCAGGGTGAGAGAGGAGGAAGGGAGGTCAGAGAGAAGGCTGACACAGTAGTCTAGCCGGGATATAACAAGAGCCCGTAGCAGTAAGGTAGCCGTTTGGGTGGAGAGGAAAGGGCGGATCATGGCGAGGTTGGACATAGTCCCTGTCCCACAAAGGGTTCCAGGTTATTACTGCCACTTTTTGGAGCGGGACAGCAATTCATTTTTTGTCTCCAGGTAGTTCAACATCTGAGGTTGACCCTAAAGCAGAGTTGGCCAAGAAACAACTGACAAACTGTAGTTTCAAGGGCTGCTTCACTCTTTCCCACAACAGAGTGGATGATGCAGTGATTAATGGAGTTTGTAATTCTATCCTTTTGAGAAAGGTGGTACAGGGGATGGGTAGGGGAGAAGGGATTGGGAGAGCATGAGTTATGGTGATTCCAATTTCTTCAAAAAATAACTAGTGTCGCGTATGTACAATAGAATAGGGGTGAGGACGGGAGTAGAGAATGAATGGTAAATATTCTCTTTAGGAAAGCATACTGCCATAGCACTATGATATTTTCATTTTTTTAATTTAATCGTATTTATTGAGCGCTTACTGTGTGCAGGGCACTGTACTAAGCACTGGGAAAGTACAATTAGGCCATAGATAGAGACAATTTTCATTCATTCATTCATTCAATCTTATTTATTGAGCTCTTACTGTGTGCAGGGCACTGTACTAAGCACTGGGAAAGTACAATTAGGTGACAGACAATTTTCATTCATTCATTCATTTAATCCTATTTACTGAGTGCTGACTGTGTGCAGGGCACTGTACTAAGTGCTGGGAAAGTACAATTCGACAACAGATAGAGACAATTTTCATTCATTCATTCATTCATTTAATCGTATTTGAGTGCTTACTTTGTGCAGGGCACTGTACTAAGTGCTTGGAATATACAATTCAGCAACAGAGCCAATTTTCATTCATTCATTCAATCGCATTTATTGAGCGCTTATGGTATCTAATTGCAGAACATTCAGTCACTCAATCAGTGGTATTTATTGAGTGCTTACTGTGTGCAGAGCACTGTTTGCTACTAAGAATTTGAAAGAGTTCAAGACACTAGAGTTTTTTATGGTATTTATTAAGTATGTACTATGTGCCAGGCACTGTTCTAAGCACTGAGGTAAATAACAATATAATCAGCTTGGACACAGTCCCTGTCCCACATGGGTCTCACACTCAATCCCCATTTTATTATTATTAAATGATTATTATGCCAAAGTGACTCAATTAAAGCATTTGGGAGAAGGCTGGATTGCTGTTCAGAATTTAGCAGGTGGACACACTATTTTAAGGGAAAGAGACAGAGGGAAAGGGACTGGGGTTGTGGTTCTAAAACGCCTCAGTACCTCAATCACCCCTCCTTTCTTTTCTGCTAACTTGGAGGACCTCATTGGAAAACTGGTTCTAAAGACAACTCCACAAAAGCAGAGATTTCTGATTAATTTTTTTTTTCTGGGTTACTGGAAAGTACCAGAACAAGTCTTGAGAAAAGAAGCATGTTAAATTGATTAAACCTTGACCACCTCCTGCTGCTTCTCTTTTCATTCAGGGGCAAAGAAGCCTGGACCTCTTTAGACCCTACACTACTAGCATGTATTGATTTTAAATTAGGTCACCAGATTTCGGGAGGGCAGAGTAGTATAGGAGGCAGGGCCTCTAGAAGTGCCTCCCCCTCCGAAATCAGAAAGGCAGAGATACCATTATATAGGGAGAGAGAGTCAGTGGCAGATGAACAGAGAAAGAAAGAAAGAGAAAGGAGCAAAGAGAAAAAAGAGTCAAAAAGAAGAGCGATCCAGAGGTGGAAAGGAAAGGAAAGGGCCAGTCAGAGGTAAAGAAAGGAGAAAGACATTGAGAGAGGGACAGGAGAACTTGTGGCAGGAACAACAGAAACATCCCTAAAATACACACACACTCCATCACACCCATTCTCTCACACACATAGCACACAAAAATAGATGCACAGACGGTAGCACAGCACCACCACTGCGGGTGAAGCTGCAGCCAAATGTTTCATGTGGTTTCACTACAGCTGCCTTGCAGGCATAACCCCAGTGCCAGAAATCTGCAGAAGATGGTGTGTGAAAGGACAGACAGACACGGTAGAGGAATGGGTCAGAGAAAAAGTAAAACGCTACCTATACGGTTTCTATAGACTGATTGATGAAGGAATGTAAAGTTACATGAACTCTGGGAGGGTGCTACTCTAAGTGCTGGGGTGGATACAAGGTAATAGGGTTAGACAAAGTCTCTGTCCCAGAGAGGGCTCACAGTCTCCATGTTGCCGATGAGGGTATTGAGGCACAGAGAATTTAAGTGACTTGCCCAAGGTGACACAGCAGACAGGTGGTGGAGTACTGGCAACCCCAGCACTGATAGCAATGGCAAATGTTTCCAAAAAAAAAAAAAAAGCAAATCTCATTTTCTATCAGTGATATCAATCAATCAAACAATCATTGGTATTTATGAGCACTTAGTGTGGGCAGAACCTTGTACTGAGTGCTTGGGAGAATACTATAATAATAATGTTGATATTTGTTAAGCGCTTACTATGTGCAGAGCACTGTTCTAAGCACTGGAGTAGATAGAGGGTAATCAGATT
Organism: Ornithorhynchus anatinus; assembly: GCF_004115215.2. Taxonomy (NCBI): domain Eukaryota; kingdom Metazoa; phylum Chordata; class Mammalia; order Monotremata; family Ornithorhynchidae; genus Ornithorhynchus; species Ornithorhynchus anatinus. The sequence goes on along the minus strand of NC_041729.1, from coordinate 70,440,121 downwards.
GTCCCACATGAGGCTCACAGTTAATCCCCATTTTACAGATGAGGTAACTGAGGCACAGAGAAGTTAAGTGACTTGCCCACAGTCACACAGCTGACAAGTGGCAGAGCCAGGATTCAAACCCACGACCTCTGACTCCCAAGCCTGGACTCTTTCCACTGAGCCATGCTACTTCTCCTATTACAACAGAGTTGGTAGACTTGCCAAGGGGAGTAACTTGATCTAAGATACCTGTGCATATTTTTTCAGTGGCAATTTGTGCTTCTCATCTATTTGAGCCCATTGCAATAGTTACCAATATAACGAGATCCCTTAAACAACCACAGAGCAGCCAGGAATGGCATGGGAAAACACTTTAAAAAAACAAAAGACAAAGCAGAGAGGTAAGCTTAAGTGCATATGTGTAGCAAAAGGTCAAATTCATCACTGACTAGTTCAAAATGCCTTGAAAGTAAGCATATCATGAGATGTACATCCCCTTGATTCTATTTATTGCTATTGTTTTTGTCTGTCTCCCCCGATTAGACTGTAAGCACATCAATGGGCAGGGACTGTCTCTATCTGTTGCCCATTTGTACATGCCAAGTGCTTAGTACAGTGCTCTGCACATAGTAAGTGCTCCATAAATACCATTGAATGAATGAATGAATGAACTCTCAGGTTTTCATTCTTAAAGTGGACAATAAGTTCTGCCCTGTTCATTTTCAAACTAATTTACATATTGCTTCTGGTTATCCTTTGGAATAAATCCATATTTGGCATTTTCATGTTTTTAATTATTTTTCCACCTATTTATTTTCCCAGACTTTCAGATTCAGTTACTCTAAGCATTTCTCTTCTTTTAGTCATTGGCTTCTTAGCATTTGTTCAGTCAACTAATCAATCAGTGGTATTTGTTGAGTGCTCATCTTATATAGAGCACTGTACTAAGCACTTGGGAGAGCACGATCCCACAGAGTTAGCAGACATGTTCCCTTCTCACGAGGAGCTTACAGTCTAGAGGGGGAGGCAGACATTAATAAATATACATAGTTTACCATATATAATTTAAAGATATTGTACATAAGTGCTGTGGGGTTGAGGGTGAGGCAAATATCAAATGCCCAAAGGTCACAGATCCAAGTTCATAGATAACACGGAAGGGAGAGGGAGCTGGGGAAAAGAGGGCTTAAGTTGGAGAAGGCCCTCTTAGAGGAGATGTGACCTTAATAATGCTCTGAAGGCAGGCAGAGTGGTGGTCAGGCATATAAGATCGCGGAGGAAGTTCCAGGCTAGAGGAAGGATGTGGGAAAGGAATCAGCAGTGAGATAAACAATATCCCACAGTAAGTAAGGTGGCACTAGAGGAACGGAGTGTGCAGCCTGGGCTGTAGTGGGAGATCAGTAATAATAATAATAATAAAAATAATAATTGTGGTACTTGTTAAGTACTTACTATTTGCCAAGCACCATTCTAAATGCTGGGGTAGATACTAGTTTATCAGATTGGACACAGCCACTGTCCCACATGGATCCACACTCTTAATCCTCATTTTACAGATGAAAGAATGAGGCCCAGAGAAGTGAAGTGATTTGCCCAAGGTCACACAGCAGACATGTGGCAGAGCAAGGATTAGAACATGGGTTCTTCTGATTCCCAGGCTCATGCTCTATTCACTAAGGCACACTATTTCCCTGCCCAGTGAGATGAGGTAGGAGGGCGTGAGCTGTTTGGGTGCTTTAAAGCCTATGGTAAGGAGTTTCTATTTGATGCAGAGATGGATGGGCAGCTATTGGAGGTTCTTGAGGAGTGGGGAGATATGGACCGATTGTATTTTTTTTTTAGAAAAATGATCTGGGCAGCAGGGTGAGGTATGGACTGGAGTGGGGAGAGATAGGAGGTAGGGAGGTCAGAGAGGAGACAGTAGTCAAGGCAGGATAGGATAAATTCTTGGATTAACGTGGTAGCAGTTTGAATGGAGAGGAAAGGGTGGATTTTAGTGATGTCGGTAAGATAGAACTGACCAAATCTGGTAAGAAATTGAGTATGTGGGTGGAACAAGAGAGACGAATCAATGACAAGGATGAAATTACAGGCTTATGAGAGAGGGAGGATAGCGGTATTGTCTACGGTGACAGGAAAAGAAAGGGAGGACAGGGTTTGGGTGGGAAAATAAGGAGTCCAGTTTTGGACTTGTTTAATTTGAGGACTCAGAGGGATATCCAAGTAGAGATGTCCTAAAGCCAGGAGGAAATGAAAGATTTCAGGTAAGGAGAGAGGTCATAACTGGAGGTGTAGATTTGGGAATCATGCATAGAGATGGTAGTTGAAGCCAGGGCAGCTAAGGAGTTCTTCAAGGAAACGGGTGTAGATGGACAATAGAAAGGACCCAATACGGAACCTTGAGTGATTCCCCAGTGTCAGAGGGTGGGAGGCAGAAGAAGAACCACCAAAAGAAGCTAAGAAGGGGTCAGAGAGATGAGGAGAACCAAGAGAAGACAGTGACAGTGAAGTCAATGCTGGGTAAAGTTTCAAGAAGGGAATACTTAAAAAATGGCAATTTCTATATTAACTAGGGTCAAATTATTAGGATTTATTATGTTTTTTGCAAGGATCCAGGAGAAAGAAACTCTATATTATATGAGCAAAGAGAAAACAATTTTTTTTATGGAAGATCTCATAAACCCAAATCTTTTGCAGACGTTAAAACTTTATATAGCAGAAACAAGGGACCTATGTTTCCAAGCAAATAGTTTGGCTCAGAGTTGGAAAGTGGAGAGGGTTGAAAAATTTGTCATTTAGAGTGAAACATGATAAATTTAGACACTGCTAATCTGGAATTTGGGATAATTTGGACATTACTCAATACCTGGTGTTTCTTTCTTTCTTTTTTGTTTAAATGGTATTTAAGCTCTTACTATGTTCCAGGAATTATACTAAGTGCTGGGGTAGATACAAAATAATCAGATTAGCCACAGTCCCTGACCCACACAAGGTTTACAGTCTTAATGACCATTTTACAGATGAGGTAATTGACTTGCTTCAGAAGCAAGTGACTTGCCCAAGGATATAGAGCAGACAAGTGGTAGAGCTGAAGTTAGAACCCAGGTCCTTTGATTCCCAGGCCTATGTTCTTTTTGGGAGGTAGTGCTACTCCTGTCTCCCTCTCTATTCCTTTTTTTTGTTGAAATGGTATTTGTTAAGTACTAAACCCTGAGGTAGATACAAGTTAGTTAGTTAGTTCTTGTCCCACATGGGGCTTGCAGTCTTAATCCCCATTTTACAGATGAGGTAACTGGCCACAGAGAAGTGAATTAGTTGCCCGAGATCGCACAGCAAATGGTGGAGCCGGGATTAAAACGAAGGTTCTTCTGACTCCCAGGCCCATGCTCTATCCATTAGGCCATGGTGCTTCTCTTTTTCCTCTCTATTCCTGCCAAAGGACAGATTTGATTTTACAGAGTGAGTTTTGATCTAGAGTGTGGTTAAAATCCTGCTTTGGTAAAATATGCAGGAGAAATAAAGAGACTCCCAGGCCCATTCTTTTTCCACATATAATAGTTTTTAATATTTGTAGTACAACCAAACTAACCACAGTGAAGAACAGCACTCTAGTGCCTAGGAGATGCAAGCTACTGACAGGGCCAGGCCTTCCCCAGCTTCAGAGTAGCAGCAGTTTGGAGCTTTTCCTCCATGTTTTTCCTTCAGAAAGCCATCACAATCCATAAACAGGACTCTTGGGATTTCAGAAACTAAGCTTCTGATATTTCTTTTATAGATTTTTATATATTTTTAAATGATATTTGTTTAGTGCTTACAATGTGCTGAGCACTGTGACAAATGCTGGGGTCTTATCCTGTCGAATCATTCATTCATTCAATCAATCGTATTTATTGAGTGCTTACTATGTGCAGAGCACTGTACTAAGCTCCTGGAATGTACAATTCGGCAAGAGATAGAGACAGTCCCTGCCCAACAATGGGCTCACAGTCTGAAAGGGGGAGACAGGCAACAAAACAGAACAAGTAATCAGGCATTAATACCATCAAGATAAATAGAATCATAGATATATACACATCATTAATAAAATAAATAGAATAATAATATATACAAATATACACAAGTGCTGTGGGGAGGGGAAGGGGGTAGAGCAGAGGGAGGGAGTAGGGGCAATGGGGTGGGAGAAGGGGCAGATGGAAAGAGAGGGTTCAGTCTGGGAAGGCCTCCTGAAGGAGGTGAGCTCTCAGTAGGGCTTTGAAGAGGGGAAGAGAGTTAGTTTGGTGGATGTGAGGAGGGAGGGCATTCCAGGACAGCGGGAGGATGTGGGCCAGGGGTCGATGGCGGGACAGACGTGAACTAGGGACCGTGAGGAGGTTAGTGGCAGAGGAATGGAGTGTACAGGGTGGGCAGTAGAAAGAGAGAAGGGAGGTGAGGTAGGAGGAGGCCAGGTGATGGAGAGCTTTGAAGCCGAGTGAGGAGTTTTTGTTTCATGTGAAGGTTGAAAGGCAACCACTGGAGGTTTTTGTGGGGGGGAGTGACATGCCCAGAGTGTTTCTGTAGAAAGATAATCTGAACAGTGGAATGAAATATATTCATTCATTCAATAGTATTTATTCAACGCTTACTATGTGCAGAGCACTGTACAAAGTGCTTGGAATGTACAATTCGGCAACAGATAGAGACAATCCCTGCCCAGTGATGGGCTCACAGTTTAATCGGGGGGAGGCAGATAGTAAAACAAAACAGAACAAAACAAAACAAGACAACATTATCACGATAAATAGAATCAAGGGAGTGTACATCTTATTAACAGAATAAATAGGGTAATAAATAATACATATATAAATGAGGACAGTGCTAAAGGGAGGGGAAGGTGGGATGGGGAGGAGCAAAGGGTGGGTTGGGGAGGGGAGGGGGAAGTATAGACTGGAGCTGGGAGAGACAGGAGGATGGGAGATCAGAGAAGAGGCTGATGCAATAATCCAGTCGGGATATGATGAAAGATTGTACCAGCAACGTAGTAGTTTGGATGGAGAGGAAAGGGCGGATCTTGGCCATGTTGTGAAGGTGAGACCGGCAGGTTTTGGTGACAGATTGGATGTGTGGGGTGAATGAGAGAGCAGAGTCAAGGATGACACCAAGGTTGCGGGCCTGTGACATGGGAGGTATGGTAGTGCTGTCCACAGTGAGGGGTAAGTCAGGGACAGATAAAGAGGCATCTCTGACCCATAGTGACGTCATGGACACATCTGTCCCAGAACTCCCCACCTCCACCTGCAATCATTCCAGTAGTGTATTCATAGACTTTTCTTAGTAAAAATATGGAAGTGGTTTACCATTGCCTCTTTCTGCTTAGTAAACTTTAGTCTTCACCCTTGATTCTCACCCATGCTGCTGCTGCCTAGCACAGGTGAGTTTTGACTTGTAGCATATTGCCTCCCACTCACTAGCCATTGCCCAAGCTAGGAATGAAATGGATATGCCTGTGCTTGACTCTCCCTCCCGTAGTCGAGACTACGTAAAGTACTGGAAACTCTCCAGGTGCAACCCTGAGTGGGGAATTCTGGGGTAGATACAAGTTAATCAGTTTGGACACAGTCCACATCCCACATGGAGTTCACAGCTTTAATCCCGATTTTACAGATGAAGTTACTCTGGCACAGAGAAGTTAAGTGACTTGCCCAAGGTACACAGCAGGCAAGTGGAAGAATTGGGATTAGAACCTAGATCTTCTGATTCCCAGGCTTGGGAATGAGCAATTCTATTGTTTTCTTCATTAAATGGAGCAAATGAACTCATTTTATGAATGTGCTTTTTTCTATTTAGAGAATGAGAAATTTGCTGGCTATTAGGAAAGACTGTAAGCTCCTCAAAGACCGGGACTAAGTCCTCTATCTCTGTTGTAAATTCCAAGGGCCAAGAACTGCACAGTTAAGCCCTCAAAATCTTTTCGGTGATGATAGAAAGAATGGTTTAAGATTGCTTCTGTTGGAAATGGGTGTTCAAAGGCTGGGGAAAGAGTTAAAGTGTTATCCCCTCATTGACTCTGAACCATCTTCTACCCCCAGTTCTTACAGAAATACTTTACTAAACAGCTTGAGCGGGGAGAGAGAGCAAGGAATTTGAGAGCCCAGAGCCAATCCTTGGAAAGAGTTCTGTTGGATAGCTTTTATCTAACAAACAACTTGAATTACTGATCCCCAGCCAGGAAACCTCTCTTCATGCTGTCCTCTCTAAGGGGTGTTAAATTGCAATGCAGCAAGGGAAAAATGTCTGATTTTAATGGCGTTCAGGGTCTTGGTTGCTATCAGATAGATGGCACGTCTCTGGAGAGAACTGCATTCTTAAAAAAAAAGGGCTCTTTGAGTATCACAGGCTAAGAAAAGTAAATGATGCAAATAGAACGTCTGGCATGATGTCCTGGGCGCCTTGGGAGCATGGAGAGGCAAACATAATGGAATTATTGCTGAAAATGAGCCGGGTGCCTTATAGGGGGCGCTGATCCTATGTAATTTAAGTGTAAGAAGAAAAAAAGTCTAATTCCCCACAAGTTTCCCGAGGGCAACCAAGTTGGCTTGCTCTAAAATCCCTTTGAAAAGGTCTTCATAGTTTGGATTTCAAAAGCTTGGGTAGCAAGCATTATCCTGTGTCTGGTGGTTTAAGGTTTTCAGATGCTCAGACTTAGTGGCATAGATTGGTTAGCTCTGGAAGTGCAGAAAAATTCAAGTTTCCAATGAGTGTCCAGGTCTTTGTGGAAGAAGCAATTAAGTGACAATGGCCAAATGACCTCAGGGAAGTCATTTCAATTTAAAGATGAGGAAACTGGGATACAGAAGGGTCAGGAGTAATAATTAGTTTGATGGTTCTGAAGAATAAATAAGAAAAGAGTTTGTGGACTGGATGTAAAAATGATTCAAAAATATCAATTTTTTCAAAAATACCCATTTTTCATGGTATTTGTCAGCACTTACTATATGCCAGGCACTGAGGACAAGATAATCGAGGTGGACACAGTCCTTGTCCCACAGAGAGCTCACAGTCTCAATCCTTATATACAGATGAGGTAAATGAGGGGTAGAGAAGTTACTTGCCCAAGGTCACACACCAGACAAGTGGTGGAGGCAGCATTAGAACTCAGGCCCTCTGACTCCCAGGCCCGTGCTCTTTCCATTAGGTCGCACTGCCTCTCATTTTATATGATCTCTTCTGCCACAAGTAACCTTTAATAGTACAGCGTGGCTCAGTGGAAAGAGCACGGGCTTTGGAGTCAGAGGTCATGGGTTCAAATCCCAGCTCGGCCACTTGTCAGCTATGTGACTTTGGGCAAGTCACTTAACTTATCTGTGCCTCAGTTTCCTCATCTGTAAAATGGGGATTAAGACTGTAAGCCCCACATGGGACAACCTGATTCCCCTGTGACTACCCCAGCACTTAGAACAGTGCTCGGCACATAGTAAGCGCTTAACAAATACCAACATTATTATTATAGTACATATTTGAACTAAATGACTGAAATTTGTGTAGGAAAGCTCAAAAGAACAAATACATTTATCAGAGAACAGATGATGATAATAATAATAACAGCAATAATAATAATTGTGGTAGTTGTCAAGAGCTTACTGTGTGCCAGGCACTGCAGCAAGCACTGGGGTGGATATAAGCTAATCAGTCAGTGGACACAGTCCCTCTTTCATCTTATAGATGAGGTAAATGAGACACAGGGAAGTTAAGTGACATGGCCAAAGTCCCACAGCAGACAAATGATGGGGCCGGGATTAGAACGCTTCTAAGGAGTTCCTTCTGACTGCAAGGCCCATGCTCTATCCAATTGGCCATACTGCTCGAAACATTAGCTCAATTTATGTAGAATTACAAAGTAAATGTTGCCTCAGAAAATTTTGGCAAGGATCAAGGGTCCTTGAAATGTAGTAACGGATTACTTTGTGGCCACTACTGCATTTTTGAGATTTCTGTTTTTCTCCAGGCCAACAGAAAGTAATGACAGCAGATTATAATAATAACAATAATAATAATATTTGTTAAGCATTATGTGCCACCCAATGTACTAGGCATTGGGACAGACACAGGACACTCAGGTCAGAAACAGTCCCTGTTCCACATGTGGCTCAGAGTCTAAGGAGGAAGGCTGAAAGTATTTAATCTCCATTTTACAGATGAGGAAGCTGAAGCACAGAGAAGTTAAGTGATTTGCCCAAAGTCACGCAGCAGGCAAGTGGCAGAGGTGGAATTAGAACCCAGGTCCGCTGATTCCCAGGCCCATGCTCTTTCCACTAGGCCATGCTGCTTCTCAGCCTCTAATTCTTTGCCTCTGCCCTCTCTCATGGACATATTTTCCTGCATTTTGAGTCATACTGTAAACTAGACTGTAAACTCATTGTGGGCAGGGAACATGTCTGCCAAATCTGTTTTATTGCACTCTCCCAAGTGCTTAGTACAGTGCATCTTCTCTTAGCACAGAGTAGCAGCATGGTGAAGTGGATAGAGCATAGACCTAGGAGTTAGAAGGTCATGCGTTCTCATCCCAGCTCCGCCACGTCTGCTGTGTGACCTTGGGCAAATCACCTCATTGTCCGTGCCTCGGTTACTTCATCTGTAAAATGGGGATTGAGACTGTGAGCCCCATGAGGGACAAGAACTGTATCCAACCTGATTTGTTGGTATCCAACCCAGCTCTTAGTACAGTGCTTGGTATATTGTAAGGGCTTAACAAATATCACAATTATTATTACATTATTATACTTTTCCTTTCAATCAATCATATTTATTGAGCACAGACTGTGTGCAAAATACTGAACAAAGTGATTGGGAGAGTACAATACAATAGAGTTGTACGCTCCACTCAAGGGTTTTACATTCTAGTGGGAATTGGCATTCTAGGGGGATTGAAAAGAGAAGGAACAAATTAGGACTCAAAATACTGAAGAAAATACTGAGGAATACTGAAAAAAATACTGAACTAAGTGATTGGGAGAGTGCATTACAATGGAGTCCTATGCTCTCTTCAAGGGTTTTACGTTCTAGTGGGAACTGACAATCTAGGGGGATTGAAATGAAAAGGAACAAATTAGGAATCATCTTTAAAGATAAACAAAAGTCACTGTCAAATCAAAAATGCTCTCATCCTCTATGTTGTCTATGTCATGCTCTCTTTATTTTCTGGATGAAAAGATTATCTTGTATCTCCCCCAGTGCTTGGTTCAGTGCTTGGCACATCGAAAGCACTTAAATACCAAAATTACAATTTTAGTATTGTTAGTAGTAGTAGTAGGAGGGTCTTCTTCTTTCCTCTTTTAGACCCTATTTGTTGAGGCCCTACCCAATGGTCCCACTCTGTACTCTGAAAAAATATGATCACTTTATTTTAATGCCTTGAATATCCATGCTGAATTAGAAACTAGCCCAAGAGAAGAGGCTTTACGGTTAATAAGGAGAGAATAATAAGTTTATCTCCCCTCAAGACTGTAAGCTCATTGTGGGCAGGGAATGTGTCTGTCTATTGTTATATTGTACTCTCCCAAGTACAGTGCTTTGCACACCGTAAGCACTCAATAAATACGACTGAATGAAAGAATGAATGAAGAAGGGAAAGGTAATGGAGATACAATTTCTATGATGAAGTGAGTGCCCATAGTCAGCAATATTTTTCTGGAAGTACCAATAACTTAGTGAAAGAGAGACTGAAATTCCAAACTAGTGCTACTTATGGAACAAGTCTTCTGAATGGCCCAGCTTGTGCCTGACTCCAGCTTAATTGCATCAGGTTAGTGAGACAGCTTCTGCCAGAATCATGGTGTAATGGATAGAGCACAGGTAATGGGTTCTAATCCAGCCTCTGCTACTTGTCAGCTGTGTGAACTTGGACAAGTCACTTAACTTATTTCTGCCTCACTTACCTCATCTATAAAAAATGGGCATTAAGAGTGTGGGACAGCAGGACTGATTAACTTGTATCTACCCCAGTGCTTAGAACAGTTCTTGGCATGTAGTCAACACTTAACAAGTACCATAGTTATTATTATTAGTAATATTATTATTCATAATAATAATAAGGTCCATCATGGCAGAGGGAGAGGGCAGGGGTGTTGAGTCTTCTAACTCCACTGTCCCCTCCCAGCAGGCTGGCACAGTGCTCTGCCCACAGAAAAAAACTCAATCTATTTTCTGGATTGATGGAGGGGCATGAGCAAGCCCATCTCTGATTCTGGGGCCTGGGTTGCAATGTGTTCCCCCTCTAGACTGTAAGCTAATTATGGGCAGGGAACATGTCTGCTAATTTCCTTGTATTGTACTCTCCCAAGGGCTTAAAACAGTGCTCTATGCACACAGTAAACGCTCAATAAATACCACTGATTGATTGAGCGACTGACTAGTCCAGCCAGGCCTTATCTTGGCATCTTACCTATCTGCATAGGGTTTTGAAGAGACTCTGGGGTCCTTACTGCCTCATATAAATTGCTGGTTTCACTCTACTCAAATTGGTCTCTGACCCCAAGTTAACCAATTAAGAACTCATGCTTTTTCCCTCTTGTGCCCTTGTCTATGGCCTTTTTCTTTATAGAAATGATGATTCTCACCAGATAAGGCAATTGGAACTTTAATAGGAATTTTATTTTAATGGTGTTTGTTAAGAGCTAAACTATGTGCCAGGCACTGTACTAAGTTCTGGAGTAGATGCAAGTTAATCACGTTGGACAGAGTCCCTATCCCACATAGGGCTCAGAGTCTTAATCCTCACTTTACAGATGAGGGAACTGGGGCAAGGAGAAGTTAAGTGGCTTGCCCTAGGTCTCGCAGAAGATGAGTGGTGGAGCTGGGGAAAGAACCCAGGTTCTTCAGACTTTCAGGCCCGTGCTTATTCACTAGGCCATGCTGCTTTCATTTTGAAGATGAAGAAGAGCATCCTGGGTAAAGTGTAATGCAGTGGAACTTATAACCAGGAACTCACAACTTCAGGATCACTACTGAGGAAAGCAAATCTTAACAGTTAGTGGAGAATGAATTAGGGGATTAGCATTCTCCATTAAGCATACATATCTGATTTCTAGCCATTCGGTAATGCAGGTAGGCCTTCCTTTGTCACAAGCCTGATCCTACCTGACAGATCAACTTCTTTGGAAGCTGAAACTGGATCCTCTTTGCGTATGTCTTTGGCAGCTTCCAAGTTAAACTGAAACTGGGCCCAGGTGTTTGTGAAATAGTTCTCATCCCACGGCAGAAAGTGAAGGTAGGAGGTAGGAAAGTGTGAGGGGAAGAGGCAAAGTGGTAGCAGCAGTGAAGAGGGGAATGCTTATTTGCAGGGGACAGGTCTGGAGCTTTGGCAACTATATATTCTAATATTTTCAGCCCCTGTTTCTAACACTTCAAGAAACTCCATAAAACAGGGAATTTCAGGCAATAAAAGTGAATTTTCCCCTTGTTAATAATTGGTTGGAAGGAAGAACTTGACTGTAAAAATTCCAGTGAAAGTGCCTGAAAAGAACTCAAATGTATTGTTTCAATTAGCTGTAGACTAAGACATCTGTGGTCTTCTCTCCCTGATTTCCATTAATAAAGAGGGCACTGCTTCTGCCTCTGGTGATTTTCAGAGAGAGTTACACCATTGAAATTAATCCGTTTTAAATGAGCTTTTGCTTATCTAAAAGGGATCAGTAAATCTGTCCAATAGTCACTTCACATACTTAAAACCTTTTGCTTTAAAATAGCATGGCCTAGGGGAAAGAAGATGGAATCGGGATTCAGAATGGGATTGGGCTCTGCCACTTGACTGCTGTGCTATCTAGGCAGGACACTTAACATCTCTGTGTCTCAGTTTCCTCACCTGTAGAATAGGGAATCAATACCTGTTCTCCCTCCCACTTAGACTGTGAGCACTATGTAGGACAGATACTGTGTCCATCCTGATTAGCTTGTCTGTACCCCAGCACTTAGTACAGTGCCTGGCACATAGTAAAAGCTTAAGAAATTAAAATAATAATTTTATTATTATAATAATTATGGTATTTGTTAAGCTTTTACTATGTTCCAGCAGCTGTTCTAAGTACTGGGGTAGAGGCACGTGGTAATAATAATAATGGTATTTGTTAAGCGCTTACTATGTGCCAGGCACTGGTAATCAAGATGGACATTGTCCATGTCTCATATGGGGTTCACAATCTTAATTCCCATTTTGCAGTTGAGGAAACTGAAGCACAGAGAAGTTAAATGACTTGGCCAAGGTCACCCACAATTTAGATCTCCTGGTTTCCAGTCCTATGCTCTTTCTACTAGGCAATGTTGCTTCTCATGCTTTTGGCAGAATATGTGCCGGTTGCTAATCCTGCAGAATATCCAGACTTTGTGACATAGGAGCTAGTTGAGTCTAGAACTGAGAAAAAGAGTTGTTCCACAACAGAAGGAGACTCTGTTACCAGAAGGGCAAGAGGTGGTATGGGTGGGGCCTTCAAATGCACCACAGGAGGAGAAAGGGGGGAGAGATAGAGAGAGATGATGAGGAGATGGGGAGAGAGATGAGGAGGAGAGAGAGAGAGGGATAGAGAGGTATAGACAGGGAGAGGAGAAGGAAAGAAAGAAACAGAAATCAGAAGAGAGAAATACAGTGACCGAGAGGGAGAGTGGAAGGGACAGTGAGAAAGAGAGGGAGAAACAGGCAGAGGAAGAGTCAGTCAGTTAATCGTATTAATTGAGCTGCTTACTGTGTACAGAGCTCTGTACTAAGCACTTAGGAGAGTGCAATTTAATGATATCACAGACACATTCCCTGCCCACAATGAGCTTACAGCCTAGAGGACTCATTGTCAAGCTTTCAGGTGATTTAGCAATGTTCAGATGTTTCACGTCAGAACAGTAAAAAAATCATTCGAGGGAAGGATCTGAACATCTTCCTTGTGTCTTACTCATCAGTGATATCTATTGTGTTTGTTGAGCACCTCCAGTTGCAGAGCACTCTACTTAGTGTTTTGGGAGAATGCATTAGAAGTAAAAGGTATGAGCCCTGCTTTCAAGAAGCTGACAATCTTAACAGGTGAGACAGAGAGAAAATAATTCAGATTGGGATTGGGGTACTAATTCTGGCTCTGCCACTTGACTGTTGTGTTACCTGGGCAGGACACTTAACTTCTCTGTGTCTTAGTTTCCTCACCTGTAAAATAGGGAATCAATGCCTGTTCTCTTACTAAATAGTAAGCTCCTTGAAGATGGGAATCATATCTACCTACTCTACTGCATTGTCCTCTCCCACATGCTTAGCACAGTGCTCTGCACAAAGTAAGTGTTCAATAAATACCACTGATTGATTGATGTGTGCTCTGGGTTGCTGTGACTGCATAAGTGTTGAGGTGATAGTTGGGAGGATATGACTTGAGGCAGGGGAAAAGTAATTGGAGAAGACCACAGGAGGTGGGGAAAATTCAGGAAGACATTGATGATGGACAAAGTCGAGGTCTGGGGTATTTGAAAGGGGTGGGAATTCTAGACATACTGAAGGGTCTAACAAGGTGTCAGAGGTGAGAGAGTCAAAACTGGGGCACAGCTAGAAGCTTAATTTAAGAGGAAAAGTCATGTTCTTTTACTGTAGAAAAGTAGTTGGAAATGTTTAAATGAAAAAAAGTATCCTCAAACCATCCAAATTTCCTCCTTTCTTCAAAACTCTTTCCACACCCAATACAGAAATGGTATTCCTTGTGTCTTCTTTACTTGTTCGGAAGAAATCAAAGTATCACTGTTGTCTCTATTTTTTGCCAATCTCTTTTGTGTTTTGAAAATAAAATACAAGGCCCCCATTCTACTCCCTTCTTTTTAGCATAATTCCTGCTTCTTTGCTGGAATTAACACAGTTAGCCTCCCTAAGGACTGAACTTTACCTAGGGTTGACACTTCTTTACTCTTCTCTGCCTGATACTGCCTTTTGTATTTAAAGCTACTGTTGTCCTCAGTATTCCTAGGGAATGAACGGCCCTATTGTTGATCCAGTGAAAAGACCACTGCTCTGGGAATAGGAGGACCTGGTTTATATTCCTGTCTGGGCTATGCATCAGAGATGAAGCTTTCTGACCGAAAACCAAGTAGGGCATAAGTAAGATGGATAAGCCTGGATGAAATCCTAAAAATTAGCGGGCCAATTTGGTGGCAAAGACCAAGGCAGCTACCTTCAGTCAAGGAATTGTACTTATGGAGCACTTACTGCTTGCAAAACACTGTACTAAGCACTTCGGGGAGTACAATATAGTAAAGTTGGCAGGCACATTCCCTTCCCACAAAGGCTTCAGGCTATGATCTACCCAGGCAACTCACCTCTGAATCCTGAAGCCTGACCTAGGAGTGGCATTCTGTTGCCATCACTCTGGCTGTCAATAAGGTCTGCATACAATAAACATTTCGTGCCCTTTTCAAGAGGCTGCATCATTGCCTTCCTACTCACTCTTGGCACTCTGTGCTCCAGTCGGAACATGACTGGCAGGAGCTAGAGAGGATGAGAGATTCTGCACAAACCACTAGCACTGTAATCAACTCCTTCACACAGGTTCTAGGTCCTGAAGCCTCCAAATTGAGGTGCAACCGTTGTTTGGTTCAAAGACGATGCTATGGGTGGCAAAATTGAATGAAGTGTAGATGACAAGACCAGTGGGTCTTGGCAAATGCTTTCATGTAATAATAATAATTATATTTGTGGTATTTGTTAAGCTCTTGCTCAGTGCCAGCCACTGTATTAAGTGCTGGTGTGGATACAAGCAAATCAGGTTGCACATGGTCCCTGTCCCATGTGGGCTCACAGTCTTAAGTCCCCATTTTACAGATGAGGTAACTGAAACCAAGAGAGGTTTAGTGACTTGCCCAAGGTCACATAGCAGGCAAGTGGCATGTGGCTGGAAAGAATTCCCCAACTCTCTCTGTAGCAACTCTTACCTACAGTGCCTGTCAGTTTTTTTTTCCTCCCTCTTGGTGGCATGATCCTTCCAGACTGCCCAGCAGAGCTGCAATAAATGAGTCACACAGGATTGTGTCCACTATGCATGCCTGCTTTACCCCTTTAGCTGTAGGAAATGGATTAGACAGAGCACCACCAACTGTGAGATGGCCAGCTATGCCTTCACAGCTAAAATGATAATAATAATAATAATAATTGCAGTATTTGTTAAGGTTTACTATATGCCAAGCACTGTATTAAGTTCTGGTAAAGAAACAAAATAGTCAGGTGCCACATGAGGAACAATGGGTATTGAATCTCCACTTTGCAGATGAGGAACCTGAGGCACAGAGAAGTGAAGTGACTTTCCCAAAGTCACACAGCAGACAAGTGGCAGAACTGGATTAGAATGCAGATCCCATGACTTCCAGGCCCATGCTCTTTCCATTAGGCTAGCCTGCTTCAAAAAGAGGCTACTGATTCTTTTATTGCTACATGTTGCTACCTACCATGCCCCTAAGAGCTTTAGGGATAAAGTTAATGACTATCCCCACTAGAACCTATGGGGACAATGCCTTTCTAAAGTCTTTAAGAAGAAGGCAGTCATGACTAGGTGAGCTCCCTAGTTATTTTTATGAATACTTCATTATACCTGGCAACACATTCTGGGGAAAAGCAATGTAAAACAAATCTGTGTGAAGTGGGCCCTGTTTTTTATAGGAAAAGGAAAGTTAGGTTCTGGGCCAAAAGTATATTTAACTCATTTACATTATAGAAACTAAAAGCATAGTTTGTGTTCAATTTATGTAAAGTTAAATTTTAAAATTTAACTTTTAAATATTTAAATCAGAGTCTTAAATTCACAAAAACCTCCACCCTTCTCCCACTTGAGAAAGAATTGAAAGTGTAATCCCCTGGGCTACATCTTCTGAGAGAAATCAAAATCGAAATAATTTGAACTCAAGTTGACTTGGTCGAAGGTTTATGTTCCACACAAACACGTAATTGCTCATATACAGAGCAAGAGGATAGCATAATAATCAAATCAGTATTTAATGAGGAGTATTTGTGTGTTTTTTACTGGCTTCTTTGCTCTGACTGTCCCATGCTGAGTTAGTGTTAATGCTAGGTGAGTAGAAGAGAAAACAGATTTTAATTTATTTTATGTGGGAGCTTTCTGTGAAGGTGGGTGGCATGGAGGGAATTTTGGTTTGGGCTATTGCATCTTTGTATTAGTTTGCAAGACTTATCAAATGGTGTCTTAAAACATAGAAGATGCTAAAGTTCATGCCCAACCATGATAGCTGCTTTTTTGGTCAATTGCCTGAAGTCTCTTTGGCATAAGAAGTGTGCTATTTGGACTTTACTTTTAATTTAGTAGTTCAAAATTGCCTAAGTGCTGCCCTTATTGTGAGTCCTAACAATGTTTTAAAGTAGAACAAAGAGAAACTTTACTGCATTTCGCATTCATTAAATTTTGGTTGCTTCAGTAGACTTCAGGTCTATTCTCTGCCTAAAAACTCAAGACAAAGCAGCTCCCTCTTTGGAAAAAAACACAACCCTTTTCCTCCATTTCATGCAAAAAGTGAAAATGGCACTGTCAGGAATGGGAAAGCTGGATTCTGGTCCAGTTTCAAGAATGCAGGAATTTAGGGCTTCACCTGAAAGCATGAAACTATTTTGTACATAGAGCAGCAGCTCTTTTTGGCAAATGGAAAGGCTGAACTCCTTACTCTGGAGATGTAAGATGGGCAATAAACTTACAGGTTACAAGATATAAGCAAGGAGGGAGGAGGTAGGGTGTGTCTTGGGGGCATGGTACGGTTTTGATATCACAGTGAAATGGATTTGGTAGCAGCTGGAGTTGCTAAAAGTTTGAAGTCCAACAATCTGGCAAGACTCTTTGAGAAAGACATATTGTTTTTCCTTATTGACTCCAATTAAGGCTTGGCTTTAATATAGTTCCCCTCTTGAATCCAAGACCTGGGCACATAGGTTAATTCCATGAAGAAATTTCAGCTACCCAAGAATTCCAATCTAAATCCTGTTGGAATCAGTGCAAATCCAACCTCCATTGGCTCAAATGTTACCTTTCTGGTGGTACAAGGTAGTTTCACAAAACACTCCTCCCACAAATCCACTTTTTAGGTGACAAGAGCAGAAGCTTGCCAGAGAGATGAACTTGTACCTAGGAAATATGGACATCCTGTTCCTAATTCTGCATTATAGAGCATAATAAATTCCTGACTACCTATTTCTTAAAACTATGAGCCAAAGTTGGGTTCTGAATATTATAAACAGGTCAGAAAATCCTACATCTTGTTTGAGAAAATAACTTCTAAATTGATCCTTACTTGATTTTTGAGACTGCAAGAAAAAGAATTGTGTTTTTTGTTAAGCATTTACAGTAAGCCAAGCACTGCAGTAAAACACAAATAATCAGATTGAACGCAGCCCATGTTCCAAATGGGGCTTGGTCTAAAGTGGAGGCAGAAGAGATATTTAATCCCCATTTTATAGATAAGGAAACAGAGTCAAAGATTAATGGATTAACTTGGATGTACTCAAGTGACTAGTTCAAGGTCTCACACATAGCAGCAGGCAATGGTGGAGCCAAGTTTAAAACCCAGGTGTCCTGGCTCCCAGTCCTGTGCTCTTAAATGAGAAGAAGTGTGGCTTAGTGGAAAGAGCATGGGCTTGAGAGCCAGGAGAACTGGGTTCTAATCTCGGCTCCACCACTTGTCTGTCTGCGACCTTGGGCAAACCACTTCACTATTCTGTACCTCAGTTACCTCATCTGTAAAATGGGGATTAAGACCGTGAGCCCCTAACAGGACAACCTGATTACCTTGTATCTACCCCAGTACTTAGAACAGTGCTTGGCACAAATTTACCACAGTTTTTAAGAGCTTAGTACAGCGCTCTGCACACAGTAAGCACTCAATAAATATGACTGAATGAAATAATCACAGCCTCTCTTCTAGCCACTATCACCTTTATTCTATTTCTGTAACATACATTACTGTGTTCAGAGTCTGGGACTTTGCTACTCTATTTTAAGGGGGTGTTAAACAGAAACAACAGTGAGGCCATTTCATGTTGACTTTCATGAAAGGATTCTGTCTCTTCTTACAGAGACAATCAATCAATCAGTGGTGTTTCTTGAGCACTTACTGTGTGCAGAGCATTGTACTAAGCACTTGGGAGACTACAGTAAAGCAGAGTTGGTAGACATCTTCTCTGCCCACCATTTTTTATGGCATGTGTTAAGCATTTTCCACGTGTCAAGCACTGTTCTAAGCGTTGGGGTAGATTAGGTTATTTGGGTTGGACATAATCCCCGTCCTACACGGGGCTCACAGAAGCATTTCATCTCCATTTTACATTTTAGGAAAGTAAGACACAGAGAAGTTAAGTGATTTGCCCAAGGTCACATGGCAGGCAAGTGGCAGAGTCGAGATTAGAACCAGGTCTTCTGACTCCCAGGCTATGCTCTCTTTTTTATAGTATTTGTTAAGTACTTACTAGGTGCCAGGCACTTTATTAAGTGCTGGGGTAGATATAAACTGATCAGATTGAACACAGTCCCCATCCCGCAAGGGGCTCACAGTGTTAATCGCCACTTTACAGATGAGGAAACTGAGTAGCAGAGAAATTAAGTGACTTGCCCAAGGTCATGCAGCAGACAAGTGGTGGAACTGGGATTAAAACTCAGGTCCTTATGACTTCCATACCTGTACTCTATCCATTAGGCAACACTGCTTGTCCTTATGACTTCCATACCTGTACTCTATCTACCAGGCCACACTGCTTATCTTTGCACTAGGCCACACTGGGGGCATTTTATTTAGTGTTCAATAGTAGAAATGTGTATTTATTTCTTTGGATTTACCTTATTGCTCTGGATTTCTAGCCTATACTTCACACACCCTAAAACTTCATGCATTCTACTCTACTTGCACTGACTGCTTCCATCATCATTGAGTATTTTATACTCTAAAAGAGTGAAGGTAGTCAAATTAATACATGTCAAGTTGAACCATTGGAAGCTTAGAGGTAAAGCCCAAGTACAGCCTTTTCCGTGACCGAGCAACTCAATTCCAAGGGTTGGCATGTAGGATTTTCCAGCATAATCAGGAACAGTGAGACACAGCACTTGCTATGCCCTCCTCAGTTGCCATTTTGTGATGCCCCTATCTGTCCTGTGAACCCAAGACAAATACTGGTAGATGCTGATTAGGAAATGCATCTGCTAATTCTGTTGTATTGTAATCTCCCTAGTGCTTAGTACAGTGTCTGCACTTAGTTAGCACTCAATTAATTAAAATTAAGACTGTGAATCCCATATGGGACAGGGACTGAGTCCAACCTGTTTAGCTTGTATCCAACCCAGTGGTTAGTATAGTGCCTGGCACGTAGTAAGCACTTAACAAAGAAAGAAAAAAAAAAAGAAAGAGTGAGAGGGAAGGGGAAGAGAGAGGAATTGAGGGAAGGAGCGGGGGAGAAAGAAAAAAAGGAAGAAAGAAATGATGAATTAACTGATTGATTGATTACTGTCTGTGCTCACAGGCCTAGATCATGACTTTGAAAGAATGTAGATGACTTTTCATTCCAGTGAAGTTACTGGATTAAAAAAATAAATTGAATTAATCGGCTGGTTGAAGTTGAATGCCCAGCAGGTGTGTCTCCTGAGGACATGCAGTAAGAGCTAGAAAACAAGGAGAACCTCAGTAGAAGGCATGAAGGAGGATGCCGGGGAGGAACAGGAATCCTATAAACACTTTGGGGTGAAGGTATGTTGTAAAAACGGGTTCAGGTGAAGTGCATAATCTGTCAAAACAGAAACAGGAGAGATGACTCAGTACTTGAGGAAATCTTCCTCGATATTTGAATGTCTGATAGCCAGTCGGTCCTTAAATTAAAACTAATTAAGCACCCACCCTATTTTAGCAAAGGGATAGTTAAAGGAGGGGTGTGAGGTACTCCGTGTTGATGCAGTATAATCCTGATAGTCTTTGGGCAGTTTAGCTTGGTGGGTCCCCCCATCAATATGACTTCAGTGCATTTTTTAAGATGATGCATTCTTTAATAAGAATATTTTGCTCTTTTATAATGTCTTTCATCTGAGGACCTGAAAGCACTTTATAAGACTAATTAAACCTCTCAATACCTATGAAGAATAGTGGAGAGTTAATATACCTATTTTAGAGCAGAGCATTCTGAGGGTAATATATTTGCCTGGGGCTAAGCAGACTGTAAATAGCAGAAAGGTTAGAATCTGGAAGACTTGCTCCCCTCCACTAGCAGACTATTATATATACAATTATGATTGAGGGAAGGAAGAATTATGCTACTTCTTGAACAAATTAAATGTAATCCCATTAATTAGTTAGGGTTAAAAAAATATCCAAAGCCTCAGAGAACAACGAACACTTCCCAGATAAGGCCAAAATGTGTGCTGTAGTATGAAAGATGCTCTTTACATGTTTGCCAGAATGTGTCTGCTAATTCTGTTGTACTGTACTCTCCCAAATTCTTAGTGGAGTGCTCTGCACACAGAAAGTGCTCAGTAAATACCAATAGTTGATTGCTTTGTCTTCTTGGGTCTCAATTAATTGTGGTGGAGCTCTTTTAAGGTCCTTTCTCTTCCTGAAAACTGTTTGCTGTGATCATCATCATCAGTGGTATTTATTGAGCACTTACTGTGTCCAGAGCACTGTATTAAGGGCTTGGGAGAGTACAGTGCAACAGAGTTGGTATACACATTCCCCATCCACTTTTCATTCATTCATTCAATTGTATTTACTGAGCACTTACTGTGTGCAAAGTACTATACTAAGCACTTGGAAGAGTACAATAAAACAATAAACAGCCAGGTTCCCTGCCCACTGTGAGCTCACAGTCTAGAGAGTTTACCATCTAGAAGATATCACAGTTTGAGCACTAATTACAATTCTATCATAAAATGGATAATGACTCTGTTCACAGATAGGTGTATGTTCCTGAGCATACCATATTTCGCCCATTTTGCCTGCTGAGATTAGAAGCTGAGGTCTCTTGCAGACTCAGCTGCTGCTGCTATTTGGTCATTCCATATAAAATGGCTAGTATCTCCCCTGGTCTGCCTCAAATCCAAAAAGGTTGTGGCCTCTTGCACTTACTGCCACTGCTGCATATGGCTCCCATCCCCAAAATATGGAGATGAAGGAGCTGACGAAAACAGCGATGACCAGGGTTTTCCTGACCACAACACGAAGTTAGGGGCCCTGTGTCTCAACTCCCAACCCTGCGCGTTTCCATGGTGCTGCTGCTGCAGCTTTCACACCTGGGGCAGCTACAGGGGAGCAGAATCTCCAGTAAAAATACCAGCTTTTACCAACCATTCAGGCCTCCCTCCCTTGCTGCAATGCTGAGAGGGGTGTACCCTTCACCAAGTCGTTCAAGAATAAGGATCAAATATACCGAACTGAAAATGGGGATTTAAGATTGTGCGCCCCATCTGGGACACGGATTGGGTCCAACCTGATTAAATTGTACCTACCCCAGTGCTTAGTATAGTGCCTAGCACGGAGTGAGTGCTTAACAGTTTTTTCTTTTCAACTGTGAAAGAAGGAAAGAAAACAAAAACAAAAGCACAGAACTGTGTTCCCTGAATAGAGAAGGAATCCATGCTATGGTGGCTGAAAAGACACAGTTGAGAATAGAGGATGGTTTTGTTATAGTTGGTTGTGCTTCGGATCCAAGATTGGGTTTGTTGCCAAATTGTACTTTCCCAGCGCTTAGTACAGTGCTCTGCATACAGTAAGCGCTCAATAAATATGATTGAATGAATGAATGAATTGGGTTTGAGGGAGGACAAGATGGCAACTGGGGAAGAGCAGAGGGAGGAGAGGGGGACAAAGAGAGAGGAGAGTATTCTACAATTTGTTGTGTTGTACTTTCCCAAGCACTTAGTACTGTGCTCTGCACACAGTAAACTCTCAGTAAATACCACTGACTGATTGAGAGTACAAGTAGAATTTTAAATAATTTAGAGTTTAATTTGCTACTGCTCAAGGTCCAAAGCCTAATTTAAAATATGCCTTATTGAATGCTAATTTCTTTATGTAAACCTTGGATGCTGAAAACACAAATAGGGAATTTTGTGGTAGTGAACAGGAATTTTGCAGTAGAAAAAAAGCACCATCAAGGGGTTAACTCATGGGGCTAGGAGTTTTAGGGATATTTTGTAAATATTTTCCTAAAATATTGTTCTGTGTGACTTCTGAATCCTCTGGGCACCAGTTAAGAATTCCTGATCAATGGCTTTAAGGTAGTCAATCAGCTCTCTTCCCTCTACCTATCAATTCTCTTCTCCCACTACATACCCGCTCAAATTCTTCTTCCTCTCAAGCTAAGTGACTCGCTCTCATCTCTCCCACCTCTGTCTCCTTGTTCATGCTCTCCCTCCTGCCTGGAACCTCCTCCCATTATGTACCCAACAGACTACTGACCATACAATGTTCCCATCTTCAAAATCCTTCTGAAATCGTATCTTCTTCAGCAGGCCTTCCTGAAGTAATATCTCCACTCCTTTGGTTTTATCCCTTCAATTACCACCTCAGCACTTTGCATAAACCACATATTTATGTACTCACAGCCACCTGTGGCATTTTTGGACATACTCTATTTCTTAAGCACTGACTCACCTACATGGCCATTGCTCCCTCCTACCTGTAAACTATTTTAATGTCTGTCTTCTGTCTTCCCAACTAGATTGTAAGCTTCATTCACTGAATTATCACCGTTGGGAGAGCACTTTAGAGAATGCACTTTAGGATCCTCTGAATGGACAAATAATACCTGGAGGAATAAAACGTAACAGAGAGAAACCTGGAAATTCATTACAGAATTCAACAGATGGTCAGCATACTAGGAGCGACTTAAGTATTCAGCGATAGGTGAAGTTAAGTTGAGACGAACTCGTGACAGAGGTGGTCTTGAATGGAGTTTGGGAAAAGGGGGTTGGGGAGGATGCAGTTTAAAGAGAAGATGGAAGAGTATCAAGGGAATTGCAGGAGATTCCCTTGGAGGCAGGAAGGACCATGGGGGATTGGCTTGCCAGGAACAGAGGCACAGCAAGGGGGAATAAAGGCAGATGGGGAAGGTGGGGGCAATTGCTGGAGAGTAAGTATGCTCTTCATTTCACCTTGTACTTTCCCCTAGATTTTAAATGCATTGGGGGCAGGGAATATGTCTGTTTATTGTGATATTGTTCTCTCCCAAGTGCATAGTACAGTGCTTTGCATACAGTAAGTTCTCAATAAATACAATTGAAATCCAAGAGTTCAGTGGTTAGGACTTGGAATCTGGTGTTGCCTGTAGAAATTTAGAAGAAGAAGTAGATCTGAAACAGTTTATTGAGGAAGAATCGGCAGACAGATTAAATGCAATTACCTGCCCACCCCCCAGAGCGTAAACTCATTGTGGACAGGGACTGTGTCTAATGTTATATCGTACTTTCCCAAGCACTTAGTACAGTGCTCTGCGCACGGTAAGCGCTCAATAAATATGACTGACTGACTGAATGAATAATTATTGGGACTGTTCTCTAGTCACAAAGATTTTGCAAACTAAATTGAGGTACATCAGATGAATATACAGCCTAGGGAAATGTATGCCTGTGTATATGTGTGTGGGTGACGTTTGTCCATGATTTAGTAGTCATAATAGACCAATGTATTACATCTGGAACACAGCACTCTCTGTCCATTATTTATTCATTTTTCAGTTAAAATTTGTACCTACAAAGAATCTGGTATTTAGATTGTACTAGTTCATTCCATTTATGGAAAAAGAGACCTTAAAATGCTGACAAAGAGAATTGTAAATATCTATTGGAGAGCTGCCTAAAACAAAATGAATTCTGATTTAAAATATTACCAATAATTAATTTTGCTACAGGGAATGTACTTTTGCCTCTGTCTTGTTAGCAGATGACTCAGAACTAAAATATATATATATGCCCTCTGAAAATATCAACTGGATGAAGTTAAGCTTGTTAGTAACATAAAATATTTTATGGCACTGGGGAAAAAAATTCAGACCATCTGCAAAATGACAGCTTTATGGATTTTAACAGAAACCACCACATATGGAAAAAGAAACATGGAATAAGAGCAAGCTTGAGGAATTTGGAATCTATTCTTAAACTGCATGGAGGGTGGATGCAATGTAAAAAAAGTCACGGATAAAAGTTGCATGTAAATGTAGCATGGATGCCTGTTCTCATCTTTTGTCCCGCTTTTAATGGAAAAGAGGGAATTAAGAAGACCGACTAAACTGAGCATCTGCCAAAGCCAAAATGAATACTGAAACACAGAAAATGCCATTGTGGATCAGACTAATCACCTAACTAACCCAGTTGCCTGTCTATGGCAAAAAAAGGAGGAATAATGGAATGTTCTTCCTCTTGGCTGTGCATCATCACAATCAATCAATCAATCACATTTAATGAATGCTTTACTCTGCAGAGAGTTGTACTAAGTGCTTGGAAGAGTATGGAGAAGCAGTGTGGCTTAGTGGAAAGAGCCTGGGCTTGGGAGTCAGAGGTCGTGGCCCCGGTGACTTGGAGGAGAGGAGCCAGGGGAGGTAAGGAATGGGGTGGGGGGCAGCAAGGTGATCGAGTGTGCTTGAAAGCTCATGGTCTGAAACATGGTCTGAACAGGGGTCAGAGGCATAGCCATTCCACTTCCCAACACGGACGTGGACACCTTCCCAGGCGACCAAGGAAGCTCCTCTCCCCCCCCCCCCCGACTACGATGAAGCTGCGCCACTTGTCTGCTGTGTGTCTTTGGGCAAGTCACTTTACTTCTCTGTGCCTCCGTTACCTCATCTGTAAAATGGGGATTAAGACCGTGAGCCCCACATGGGATAACCTGCTTACCTTGTATCTACCCCAGCCCTTAGATCAGAGCTTGGCACATAGTAAGCGCTTAATAAATACCATAATAAAAATAAATACAGTATAAGTACAAGTGCTTGGGGGACATGTTCTCTGCCAATTAAGATTGTCCACCTAACATTCTAGCTTCTCCTCAAATCATTTTTAATGGATAATAATAATTATTATCATTTTAAGTGCTTATGATGTGCCAAACACTTTACTAAGCATTGGAGTAGATGCAAAATAATCAAGTTAGACAGTCCCTGTCCCACATGGAACTGAAAACCTAAGAGGTTCGGAGAATAGATATGCAATCCCCATTTTACAAATGAGAAAACTGAGGCACAGAGCATTTAAATGACTTGCTCAGAGCCACACAGTAGACACATGGCAGACCTGAGATTAGATCCCAGGCCTCCTGACTCCCAGTCCCATCCTCTTTCTACTCGACCACATTACTTCTCTTCTCAGGTTTCCTTGTTTATGAGTTTTTCCAAATCCTTATTGAATACATTGATATTTTAAGGTAACAAATTACTTAGGAGTACCACTTGCTGCATGAAAACATTTTTTTTCCTACTGGTTTTAAACCTACCATGCTTAAACTATCAGGTGCTCCTTAGTCTTGGGGTTCTGTGATGTGACCCAGTCACCTTCCTCACCCCCCTCCTTCTTCACCTCACCTCTCTCTTACAGCCTGCACACTTGGCTTCTCTAATGCTAACCTACTCCCTGTACTTCGATCTCATCTATCTCACCACCAACCTCTCGCCCATGTCCTGCCTCTGGCCTGGAATGCTCTCCCTCCTCATATCTGACAGAAAATTACTCTCCCCACCTTCAAAGACTTCAAGGCATATCTTCTCCAAGAGGCCTTCGCTGACTAAACCCTCATTTCCTCTTTTCCCACTCCTTTCTGCATCTCCCTTGTTTGCTCCCTGTATTTATGCCTTCCTCAGCCCCACAGCACTTAAGTAAAAATCCGTAATTTATTCATTTATATTAATGTCTGCCTTCCCCTCTAGACTGCGAGTTTGCTGTGGGTAGGGAATGTGTCTTCCAACTATTTTGTACTGTTCTTTCCCAAGTGCTTAGTACAGTGCTCTGTGCATAGTAAGTGCTCAATAAATATGATTGATTGATGTGATGAACAACATTTCTGTGTTTGCCCTGTGTTCATGATTTTTTAAACTTCAATCAGATCATCGTCATCAAAGATATTTTTTGAATGCCTGGTATGGGAACGGCACTATAATAGGAACTTGGGAGGAATGGACAAAAGAAGTTAAAAGACAAGCTATTCATCTTCAAGAAGCTGACACTCAAATGAAGGAGAAAGTTCTTCATCTCCAGATTGCCATCCTTACAAATCTTTCCTAATTTATTCCTCCCTCATTCTTTCTTCAGAATTGGAACAGGTAGTGCCATAGGGAGGACACTGTAGTATACAGAGTTCCTGAATTGTTTCTGGCTGGGGGGAGATAAAGTGGCTTTTTTCTGTTCTTTCCTTGGGCAACTAACTGTCTTTTGTGTTTGGAGGAGCCAGACAGAGAAATTCTATTTTCCTTTGTGAATGCCTCTGTGTATTGTCTTTTTGCCCACCCACCCTTCTGTGTGAAGTGATTTTAAATGCTCTCTACAGTGATCAAAGACTTGCTCCTGGGCACTCCCCTAAGGCAGGTCAAAAAAGAACCCCCCCAGTACAGGTTCAGATTCGTTCCTCCTCCAACACAAGAATGTAAAGAGCTGTCTTTGTTTCTGGACTGAGAGGCTGCTGCTGCCCGACTGAAACGGAGAGCCTGGGCTGGAGCCGCTAATTTGTGTGGTCACCAGAAGCACCAGGTTGAGACATGAGGCATAAAAATCGATGGACCTCTCATCATAGGTAAATAAAAAGAATGCAGAAAAAAGGCTGCCCGTGCAATAGAGGGCAAGAGATAAGCAGTGTGCCTAATGGTTAGATCATGGGCCTGGGAGTCAGAAAGACCTCGGTTCTAATCCTGGCTCAGCCCCTTGTTTGCGGTGTGATCTTGGGCAATCACTTTCTTTCTCTGGAGCTCAGTTACCTCATCAATAAAATGACGATTGAGATTGTCAGCCCCATGTGGGACATGGACTGTGTCCACCCTGATTATCTTCAATCTACTCCAGCACTTAGAACAGGACCTGGCACATTAAAGGGGCTTAACAAATACCTTAAAAAAGTGACCATTTGTACTTATGGTCCAGAATGGCAAATCGACCAGGGGACATGGTGGCTATGCTACATTGGATGCCCAGAAAGGGGTCTTCTAGTACCTGGCGGTCATTACTGGGTGAGTGATTAGCCTTTAAATTAAGCCTTTTTTTTTTACATTTTTTAGCTTTGGAAGACTGACACATGGGTGGAACCTAAGCCCAGTAGTTCCAGAGAACCATCTCTGCAAGAAACAAAGCACACGTTCTTTTTTTGTGGTCTGAAATCAGAATAAGATCCCTGTTTTCCCTCCCTACCTGTTAGATTGTGAGCGCCATGTGGGACAGGAACTGTGTCCAGTCTATTCATTTTTGTACCTATCCCAGTGTTTTTGGCCCACAGTAAACATATAGTAAACACTACATTAATAAAAATTCTTAACAACACTAAGGATATGGCTGGATGTATATGACTACTGAAGGGCTGTTGCTGGGCCACAGTCTATCAGTCACTTGTATTTACTGAGCACTTACTATGTGCAGAACATTGTATTAAGTGCTTGCGGGGGTATAATGTAACAATAAATAGATACATTCCCTTCCCACAGCGAGCTTATAGTTTGACCTTAGAGTGGTCCCCAGCCCTTAGTTGGTGCCACCTCTAAGATCCCAGGTTCATGTTCTATCCACTAGGCCAGACTGCTTCTCTCTTTTTCAGAAAACACTTTAAAATTGAGCGAAAATGTTCTCGAATGGAGCTGATTTCGCCTATGAAATAGTTCAGAGTTTCCCCAGCAGTGGTGAAGTTGGGCTGGAATGCTCAGAAATGTCACTGAGAGAACTCCAGTACTAACCATTTAGCCACAGTTTAAATAATCTGTCTATCACCCTCTTGCCCCTGGGATCACTTCAAGTCCTGGGTAATAGTTTAAAGGGAAGGGGAATTTCTAGGAGTATTATTCTTTTCTTGCCCTGCCTTTCATCCTCAGTGAATCTGAACCCCTCCTTCACTCCTGCCCTTCTGCCTCCTCTTCCCCCTCCCCTTCCCACATCAACATTCCCAGGGCAGGAAAGTAGCAGAGCCCTTGGACAGCCCATTTGGGATTGAGGAGCATGTCAACACTAGAGGGACCAAATAGCCATCGGTAGAGCTGACCAATCGAGAATCATCACCTCATCCTCAAACATGGAACAGATTGTTGAAAAGAAAGAGCTCCCTGATCCTAAACTGTAGTCCATGCCCTAACTCCAATGGTCAGAACGTTGACCCCGAGTAACCCCAGGACTGTGCAGTCTCATGTCATGGGAGCAGATGGTCAAAATTTAGCCTGTCTGCTCCTCTGGATACAGGCTTCCAATCCTCAAGAGAAACACTGCCACGATCTCTAATCCTACCTCTCCTTTTCTTTTGGCCAGGATTTTGAGGATGGGGTTTTGACACTGCAGTTTCTTAGCTGTGGCACTCCTTGGGTGGCTGCCCCTTAAATGGAGCCAGCATATTTGCACTGTTAGCTTTAGAAGACTGACACACGGATCAATTATTCAGTCAATCAGTGGTGTTTACTGAGTGCTTACTGTTGGCAGAACACTATACTAAGCGCTTAAGAGAGTACAATATAAGAGAGTTGGCAGACCCGTTCCCTGCCCATAATGAGCTGGAGTGATGCAAAATAATTCCATGGACTCAAGTCTTCAAGAAACAAAGCCCACTTTCTTCTCTGTGGTATCCATTTCTTCTTTCTTTGCTTGTGTATCAGTAAAAGAAGAGATAGCCGAGTGCTAACTACAGGAGTCAGGAAATTTGAGTACATCCTCAAAAACACCCAGTGCTGAACGTGGTGCTGTTCACATCAAGTTAATCAGAAATGGCACTTGTCTCCTAGGATCCCACAAGCGAAGACCAAAAGCTGCCAAAACAGAAAATTGAACCCAGGCAGTCATAAAGAGACATACCCTCACAGGCAGCTGAACAAATATTACACACAGATATAAATTATATGAAGTGTTTCAGTATGTACAAACAATGGGGCAACTGGCTCATATTTTGGGTAGTTTAGAGCAAGCAAAGTAGTGGGAATTGCTTGTCCAGACAAGGAAAGTTTGGGGAAATCCCAAAGGCTTCCTGGAGGGGGAGAGGTTTTTTCAACCCAGCTTGGACAGTAGGTCTTTGGAAGATCCTGAGTGAGTCATTTCAGTTCTCTGAGCTGTGGTTTTCTCAGATCATTAGGTGAGGATCCTTTTCCTGTTTGCACTCCAGGATTCATGGAAAAACAGTGAATGGGATGTAGGAGAGTAAACAGTCTTTGGTCTAGAGTCCTGTTCCCTTTGGAGCCCCATTGAGTTCCACCTACCTGGGATGTATCTCCAAGTCAGGGCCTCACTTTGGGAGATCGGGCTTAGCTTATGAATTCCTAGTCCAGAGACTATGTTAGCTTTGAGTTAAACCACTAAATCACCTTTTCCCCTCCTGCCTCACCTCACCTTGCTGCTCTCCTACTACAACCCAGCCTCCACACTTTGCTCCTCTGGAGCCAACTTCTGTGTCTCAATCTTAGCTATCTCATCTGTGACCTCTTGCCCTTATTTGCTCCCTTTATTCACCCCTTCCTCAGCTCCTCCGCACTGATGCACATAGCCATAATTTATTTATTTATATTAATTTCTGTCTCCCCCCTGCAGACTCTAAGCTTGTTGTGGGATGGGAACATGTCTACCAACTCTGTTATACTGTACTCTCCTAAGCTCTTAGTACAGTGCTCTGCACCCAGTATACGATCAATAAATATGATTGATTGATTAATTGATTGGCTGCCTTAGGTAGCTGAGACTGCTGTGTGACCTGATCTTGTGTTGGTTGACCCTGGCTGGTACAGTCCCAAAAACCTTAAGGTCCGGGTTGCCTCCCTCAAACTGCTCTGGATTAGAGAGACACCCCCTTCAACTTCTACTCTCAGGGGGACAGGCTATAGGGTGAATGCACAAGTCCCTTCACCTCACCATATTTTCTTTCTTGATAAATTACCCAAAGGGTGTAGACTGGTTTTGAAATACAATACGCTATTAGGTGATGACTAAGATCTAATATTATAATAATGTTGGTATTTGTTAAGTGCTTACTATGTGCCATGCATTGTTCTAAGCGCTGGGGTAAATACAAGGCAATCAGGTTGTCCCAAGTAGGGCTCACAGACTTCAATCCCATTTTACACATGAGGTAACTGAGGCACAGAGTGCCCATGGTCACACAGCTAACAAGTGGTGGAGTCGAGATTAGAACCCATGACCTCTGACTCCCAAGTCGGGGCTGTTTCCACTGAGCCACGCTGCTTCATTCATTCAACAGAATTTATTGAGCGCTTACTATGTGCAGAGCACTGTATTAAGTGCTTGGAATGTACAATTCAGCCCCAGATAGAGACAATCCCTGCCCAATGATGAGCTCACAGTCTAATTGGGGGAGACAGATGGCAGAGCAAAACATAATGAAAAAAAAACCAAGACAACATTATCATGATAAATAGAATCAAGGGGCTGTACAGCTCATCAACAAAATAAATAGGGTAATAAATAATATATACAAATGAGCACAGTGCTGAGGGGAGGGGAAGGGGGAAGGGAGAGGAGCAGAGGGTGGAGGGGGAGCAGAGAGAAAAGGGGGGAGCTCAGTCTGGGAAGGCCTCTTGGAGGAGGTGAGCTCTCAGTAGGGCTTTGAAGAGGGGAAGAGAGTTAGTTTGGCGGATGTGAGGAGGGAGGGCATTCCAGTACAGCGGTAGGACGTGGGCCAGGGGTGGACGGTGGGATAGGCATCAACGGGGGACAGTGAGGAGGTGAGCGGCAGAGGAGCAGAGTGTACGGGGTGGGCAGTAGAAAGAGAGAAGGGAGGTGAGGTAGGAGGGGGCAAGGAGATGGAGATCTTTGACCTTCAGACAGTACAGGAAGTCAGAGGAAGTACTAAATTTGACCAGAAAAATAGGGAGGCATCATTAACCACAACCAATGTAGAAGCACATTATTGTAGAAAATGTGATCATGAAATAAAAGCATTCCACAAGCTACATAGGTTTCTCTCCCATCCAAATAAATTCAGTTTGAAAAGTCTTGGTTGATGTTACTCATCCTGCTTTGATCTTTGAAGCCTAGCTTGGTCTGGAAAGTGAAAACTGTGAATCTACAGTGACAATCTCCAAAGAAAACAGAAACATTGGAAATAGTTGTCAGGCTGTAATCTGATGCCCTGTAACACTGAAGGAAATAATATGATATAATGGCTCAATGTGATTCCTTTGAATGCTTGCCTAGATGTTCCCATGTCTGCTGTGTGAAAGGCAACAAATGAAGTTGGGAATAGTGATGAGGCATTTTGTTTCATCTGGAAAAATTATTTTTTCCCTTTGCCTGGATTAAAATTTGTATTATTTGGATTTCAAAACTACCCTTTCCTTTACCTTACTTGGGGTGAAGGTACTACAGAGCAGAAAAAAAGGTCAAATTGGCAGTTTCACATAGTCTGGTCTGAAAGTGTTCCTTGCGGAAGGAACTAAAAAGTATTTTCACCTCTAAAACTTCCCAACCCCTTTTTCTTAAAGAGCCGAGCTTTAAAAGATAACTCCTTTTGTATAACATTATAAATAAATTGTTGTCTTTGTTGGGTAACCTCTGGACATTTTATTCTTCATCACAGCCTACTATCATTCTTCAAAAATTTAGGCAATGCAAAAGTTATGGACATTTCAAGCCTTTGCAGTTTGGGCTGACCATCAGTTAGTAATTAGCAACTCCAAAGAGCTAAACTGGCATGGTGTCACACAAAGCTAATTGTGCCAAATGGACATTATGCTCTGCAAGAATGAATCTATCAATCAGTCAGTGGTATTTATTGAGTGTCTAGTGAGGGCAAAGTTTTGTACTATGCACTTGGGAAAACAAGGCCCAAGTTCTCTATCTTCCAGAAATTTACATTCTGAAGAAGAAAAAAACACAAAAATTATTTACTGCAGCAGAAACAACTCCAACATTATAACAGGCAATAGTAAAAATATATGAGGATGAAATAACTGAATAAATATTTAAATATACACATGTATAAGTAGCAATCAATCATATTTATTGAGTACTTACTGTGTGCAGAGAACTTTACTAAGTGTTTGGCAGCATATAACGTAACAGAGTTGGCAGACAAGTTCCCTGACTACAGTGAGCTTACATATATTTGTATAAAGTGCTGAGGACAGTGATAATATGTAACTATATCTAGTTTATGGTTGAGATATGCAAATATATATGTGTCTATTGTGTTGATTCCACACAAACATTTTTATCATTCATTCATTCAAATAGTATTTATTGAGCACTTATTATGTGCAGAGCACTGTACTAAGCGCTTGGAATGTACAAATTGGTAACCGATAGAGACAGCGCCCTGATGCTGGGTGAAATTTTCCACTCTCTTGTTCCACATGATGTCATTAATTACACTGCATGTTCACAGGGCATTGAGAAGCATTCCTGGGCTTAGTGGAATGAGCAGTGGCTTGGAAGTCAGAGGTCATGGGTTCTAATCCCGGCTCTGCCACTTGTCTGCTGTATGATCTTGGGCAAGCCACTTAACTTCTCTGGGCTCAGGTACCTCATCTGTAAAATGGGGATTAAGACTCTGAGCCCTACAGACAACCTGATTACCTTATATTTATTCAGCGCTTAGAAGAGTGCTTGGCACATAGTAAGCACTTAACATATACCATAATTATCATTATTATTTTATGATGTTAACATTTCAGGTTATACCTGTACAGAACATAACATGATAATGTCATATGGAAGTCTGTTTAAAGCCCCAAACCTACAGCATTTCTCCAGGGGGACCCCAACCCCCTCCTCTTGTCTCAGAACTATTGCATTCTCCTCCCAGAAGGCTGTTCCTCTAGATGTCACTTTAAAAGTTTTACCCTCCAATGACCCCAGACCCTTCACCCACTCTATCATGCCACCACTCCCTGAGGAGAACAGGCTATAGGGTAGAGGAACAGCACTTCACTACTTCACTCGCATACCAACATTGAGGAAATGCTCCTTATGATGTAGCTTCCCTGTGAGGACAATGGATCACTTTTGGATACCCAAAAGTCGGCTTTGTGGTGAGCTGAAATCAGGCATATACAAGCTAAGAAGACAGAACAAACACTGAAAGATGGAGTGAAAAACCATCTCAACCAAAAGACAGCCTGCCTAGTAGAAAAAGCCTGAAGCTAGGAGACAGGTAGGCCGGGTTTTATTCCCAGCAATGCTACTGACCTGCTGGGTGACCTTGGGCAAGACATTTAACCTCTCTGAGTCTCAGTTGACGCATCAATAAAATGGGAATAAGATACATGCTCTTCCCATCCCTTAGATTTTGTGTGTTGTATGGGACAGGGACTGTCCAAACTGTGTCACCTTAGTACATTGCTATGGTACTTAGGAAGCCTTTCATAAGTACTACAATTATTATGGTGAATGCTATGTAGCAACAGATTGTTGAGAGACAGCCATCACAGATAGACCAGCCTGGATTGAAATTATTAGGAACAGTTCATTCTCCTCCAGTGGAGGATTTAGGAAGCTGAGGACACCAAGAAGCAGGTTCAAAACCAGTCATAGGTATTGAAAGACACATTATCTGCTGGACAGAGAACATACCTGCTAATTCTGTTGTATTGTACTCTCCCAAGCACTTAATACAGTGCTCTGCACATAGTCAGTGCTCAGTAAATAAAACTGGTTGATGCAGACACCACAGGATGGATTATTGGCTCCCAGAGCATTTTCAGTCACATCTTTACACCATCATCATCATTTGTATTTATTAAGCACTTACTGTATGCACTGCTCTTGGGAGACTATAGTGCAACAGAGTTGGTAGTCATGTTCCCTGCCAACAATGAACTTGTAGTCTAGAGAGACTGACAGACATTGATATACATGAATATTTACACATGGATAGGATTTCACCTTCAACTGCGATTCTGTGAAAACAAGAAATAGCATGGACTCGCTCTCTTTCTCTCTCCAAAAATATATACAGACCCACACACTCACAAAGTTTAGCCATTGTAAATGTGCTAATGAATGAGTGCATGAAATCACTCTACCTATGTTTGGTTTTCTTTTGTAGCCCCATTAGATGCCACAGCTGTCTCTGGGAATGCAGATTTGCATATGTTGTGCCTACCAACTTGAGAAGAGGCATGGCCTAATGGATAGAACACAGGCCTGGGAGCCAGAAGGACCTAGGTTCTAATCCAGGTTCTTCCACTTAATAATAATAATGTTGGTATTTGTTAAGCGCTTACTATGTGCTGAGCACTGTTCTAAGTGCTGGGGTAGACACAGGAGAATCAGGATGTCCCACGTGGGGCTCACAGTCTTAATCCCCATTTTACAGATGAGGTAACTGAGGCACAGAGAAGTGAAGTGACTTGCCCACAGTCACACAGCTGACAAGTAGCAGAGCTGGGATTCGAACTCATGACCCGACTCCAAAGCCCGTGCTCTTTCCACTGAGCCACGCTGCTCCTCATTTGCTTTTCCACTTGCCTTTCCACTTGCCTACTGTGTGACCTTGGACAAGTCATTTCACTTCTCTGAGCTTAAATTACCTCATCTGGAAAACGGGGAGTAAGACTGAGTCCCAAGTAGGACCTACTTAAAACTTAAAACTCACCTCCTCGAAGAGGCCTTCCCAGACTGAGCTCCTCTTCTCCCTCTACTCCCTCTACCACCCCCCCTTCACCTCTCCGCAGCTAAACCCTCTTTTCCCCCTTTCCCTCTGCTCCTCCCCCTCTCCCTTCCCATCCCCTCAGCACTGTACTCGTCCGCTCAACTGTATATATTTCCATTACCCTATTTATTTTGTTAATGAATTGTACATTGACTTGATTCTATTTAGTTGCCATCGTTTTTACGAGATGTTCTTCCCCTTGACTCTATTTATTGCCATTGTTCTTGTCTGTCCGTCTCCCCCGATTAGACTGTAAGCCCGTCAAACGGCAGGGACTGTCTCTATCTGTTGCCGACTTGTTCATTCCAAGAGCTTAGTACAGTGCTCTGCACATAGTAAGCGCTCAATACTATTGAATGAATGAATGAATGACATGAAATGTGTCCAACCTAATTATCTTGTATCTATCCCAGTGCTTAGTACACTGTTTGGAACACAGTAAGAGTTTAACACCATAAAAAAAAACCCCAAAACTTGTATCCTCCCAAGAAGCACTTACAACAGTGAACACAGTTAAGCACTCAATAAATATGGCTGATTGATTGATTGCTATCATCCTTGTTAACATCGACAAAGGTGATAGAGCTCTCAGCAGTAAACTACACTTTTAGATAATGGCACTTACCGCCCTCTCACAATAAATCCTTGTACAATCCAGATGACATTTCTAGGTTTCTGGGAACTCAGTTCTGACACCCACAATAGAAAAGATGAGTCTGGGTAATTAGTGCCCAATCAATGGGTTGGACAGTTGAAATGAGGAGACATCACTGTCTAATCTTTCCCATCATCACCCTGCGCTCCCCACCCCCAGCCTACATAACCTGCCTCGTCCCTGAAAACTGGTTCGGAAAGCATGAAAATGAGCTGGGCCCTTTCTTTGCTGAAAAGATGTTGTTTATTGTCTGATGCATACACTGCACACTCAATCTTCAGTTTGCTTTTGTTTGCTGGTCAATAGTTTTTTATTTCACCTTTGTTTCCAGAGCAAAGTCTTCCCAGAACTACAACAAACACTGAACGGTTTTTAAAATGAATATTCCTAAATGTTCTCCAAGACTTAGCATTAGCAGTTTGGAAGTGTTGATCCGGTTTGACGTTACTGAGGAAATAGACATTTCTCTTGGCTGAAATAGGCTTTATTTTTCTTATTTTTAATTTTTCCAGTGGGCATCACATTTGGCCATGCCCCCTTCCCATATAAAAAGAATTGCATCCCAGCAACAGAGACCGTTTTAGTGACTTGCTCTTTCTGGCATTTTTCTTTCCCCAGGAAAGAATGCTTTTAGTGGATTTAAGCTAAAACAAATAAAACAGTTCTTTTTTTTTTCTTATGACTGCAAAAGTAAGTCAAATATATCCTTTGCTCCCTGGAATTTTCTTGGGTGCTAGGTATTTTTTTTAATGTGCTAGGAGTGCCAGACAAAAAAGTCAGTGTGTGTGTTCTGCCCAGATTCCATTAAGTAGGTACAGAATGTGAATGTAGTGTAATGAAAAGAAGCACTATAAGACAGTATGTCTTTCCACCAGTTGGAGTAAGTGATCAGTCACTGAAAGTGCTCAGGAAGCATGAAAAAGGGAATAGTACAGCCTGCTGAATTGGCATTTCCAGTTAGCTAGGGATCTAACGAACCCTCGCATACTTACCACACTTGAGATGAAGACCCAAATCCGAGGGCCAGGCCCTACTCTCTACATTTAGAGAGTGTATTATTGACAGCTCCAAGTAAGTTCTCAGGGTTCCCCTGTTCCCATATTTTCTCCTACTTCCACAAAATAAAGCAACCAGTCATATTTACTGAGCGCTCCCTGAGTGTGCTTGGGAAAATACACTACAACAGAGTTGGTAGACCCGTTGTCTGCCCACAACGAGCTTTCAGTTTAGATGGGGAGACAGTAGTATAAATAAATAATGGATACATACATAAGTGCTCTGGGGCTGAGGGAGGGGTGAATAAAGAGTGCAATCCAAGTGCAAGCGCTATGCAGAAGGAAGTGGAAGAAGAGGAAATGAGGGCTCGGTTAGTGAAGGCCTCTTGGAGGAGATGTGCCTTCAATAAGGCTTTTAAGGAGGGGAGAGCGACTATATGTTGGATAAACAAAACACAGCAATATTGCCTAATAGAGCATGGACTTGGGAGTCAGAAAGACCTGGGTTCTAATTCTGACTCTGCCACTTCTCTGCTATGTGATCCTGGGCATGTCACTTCACTTCTCTATGCCTCAGTTACCTCATCTGTAAAATAGGGATTAAAGCAGTAAACCCCATGTCGGAAATGGACTGTGTCCAACCTGATTATCTTGTATCTACTCCAGCACTTAGAACAGTGTCTGACACATAATAGGCCCTTAACAAATAGTATAAAAAAACCAATTCCTGATTTTGAAGAGCTTGAATTGCTGGAATTATCACTCAGGCGTGTGTGTGTGTGTGTGTGTGCGCGTGTGTATGGGTATGTGTGTGTGCGCATACATCTCTGTGTGTGCACGCGTGCATGGGGCATACACCTGGCATTGGGAAGGACTTGTATAGGCACAGTGTGGTGCAGTGAATGGGAGCTGTTTTATTACTGTCACTTTTCCTGTAACAAGAATTGGAAAATGGCTTGGATACTTACTGAAAATTGCAGGACAAACCTATTGTCTTGGCAAAATCAAAAGTGATGCATACTGCCACCTCACATGGCGAGGGTGCTTTCTTTAGCTGGGTTTTTTAGATTTAGTTTGGCTCAGAAAACTGAAGCAACTCTGTTTTCTGTGAACACTTCAGAAACTATGTTACTGCAGCCTTCAATCAATCAGTTGAAAAATGGCATCTATTGAGCATTTACTGAATGCAGAATACTGTACTATAAACATTCATGAGGTACAGTAAGAGTTGCTAGATCTGATCCCTGCTCATAAGGAGTTTACAATCTAGCTGGGAAGACACATGTTAAATTAAATTACAGGTAGAGGGAAGCAACCAATTATAAGGATATGTTAGTGCTGTGGATGGGGCGAGTACCTAAATGCTTAGAGGGTAGGATTAAGTGCACAGATGACAGGATAGGGAGGAGACAGTGTGCAGAGATGAGAAATTAGTCAGGGAAGGTTTTCTGGAATAGGAGAGATTTTATTAGGGATTTGAAAGTGGTGGTCCATCTGATGTGAAGAACAAAGGAGTTGAGGAGCAAAGGAGTTGAGTCAGGAGGAAGGTATTGAAGAAGAGATCGAAAGCAAGAGATAAGAACAGATCATAGTGAGTAAGTTGGTATTAATATAGCGAAAAATGCAGGGTGGGTTGTAGTTAGAGGGGAGTAAGTAAACTTGTTGTGGACAGAGAATGTGTTCACTGATTCTGTTGTATTTACTCTCCCAAGTGCTTAGTACAGTTCACGGCACAGAGTGACCACTCAGTAATTACCAGTGTTCACTGATTCTGTTGTATTTACTCTCCCAATCACTTAGTACAGTTCTCGGCACAGAGTGAGCACTCAGTAAATACCAGTGATTGATTGACTGAGAAGAAGAGGGGAAGAGAGACCCGAATGAGTGCCCTATAATTGATGGTGAGGAGTTTCTGCTTGGTGCAGAGTGGGATGAGCAATTATTGGAAGGTTTTTAAGGAGTGGGGAGACTTGTACAGAATGGCATGATGCTATCACTTGATGCATGAAATTGATGCTATCATTCCATGGGTGGTGCCTGACTACACAGAAGGAAGCTTTTAAAATGGTAGTGCATGTCAGCCTATTTTTAAAATGGCATTTATTAAGCACTTACTATGGGCCAGGCACTGGGGTAGATACACGTTAATCAGGTTGGACACAGCCCATGTCAAAATGGGGTGCAAGGTTTTAATCCCCTTTGTACAAATGAGGCAACTGCAGCACAGAGAAGTTAAGTGACTTGCCCAAGGTCATACAGCAGAGAAGTGGTAGAGGCGGCATTAGAACCCATGTCCTTCTGACTCTCAGATCTGTGCTCTATCCACTACGCCATACTGTTTCATTATCTGATTTTTCTGTGATACTTGGTCAAGAGGGTCTAGACTGAATTGGGGAGGGAAACACTTCTGCTCAAGACTGTGAGGAGAATATCCAGGATATATGACTTAACTGCTATATTTAATTTAGAGTGGCTGGAAGTTATTTATTTAACGAAGTCTACTTTGCCTGGAATTATGATTTATTAATAAAATGCCATAATTTTAAGGAATATATCCACTCAAATTAAATATTTTATTTCTCCCAAATCAGTCATGAGTCTTAACAATCAAGATCATGTTACAATTTCCGTTGCAAAAACTTGTTTAAGCAGGTTTTATTTTTTTATCAGTCATAATTATTATTGAGCATTTAGTACAGTGTCCTGCACAAGGTCAACACTTAATAAACACTATTGATTGATTGATTCAATCCTCTGACATTCTAGGATGTAGAAGGGTTGTACACTCAAGCAAAACAGCATTTGATTCTAAGTTTACCCACAGCTCCATTTACCTGAATTTACACATCCTTCAAATCACAGGAAAAATAGCATGGCCTAGCGGAAAGAGCCGGGGCCTGAGAGTCAAATCTGTGTTCTAATCCTGGCTCCACCACTTGACTGCTGTGTGTCACCTTAGGCAAGTCACTTCACTTCTCTGTGCCTCAATTACCTCATCTGTAAAATAGAGATGAAGACTGTGAGCCCCATGTGGGACCTGGATGGTGTCCATCCCTATTACCTTGTACCTACCTAAGCTTAGTACAGTGCCTGGCACATAGTAGGCACTTAACTAATATCACTATTATTATTATTATTTTAACTCAGCTTATTATTTGTATTCTCTTTCTGTGACACCTGTCAGTACTTGACCTAAACTGCCATTGAGCTGGAGGTAATAAGATTTGAAAATGGGAGGAGGCTTTGTAACAAAAGCATACACACTGAATATTAAAATGACCAGAATTGACAAGAAAAACATCTTGGTGATGACACTAATGATATGTTTTGTCTTTCTCACTAAAATGTTGTCCCCCTCTTTTTAATTTTACTCAACTTATTATGAAAAATGAGGAAAATCTATGTTTTGTATTTCCTTGTGATATGTGAAGTTGTTGCCAATAAAGGGGATATTAAAATAAAAGAGAAATAGGTATGGGGAATGCTCAAGTGAAAGTTATAATATTAGAATAAGTTGTTCTTTTTCTTCAGTTTTCTAAATTTCAATACAGTTTCATTCACTAAGAGGACTTCCCTTACCCCTTTAAAGAGTGTATTCGTGTTTAGAACACGAAGTTTTCCAAGAGTTACTACAAAGAACTGATTATTCGCTACACTAAATTTTATTATTCATTCTATATTTCCGGTCTTGGCAAGAACTCTAAATTCTAAGAAAAGCTTAAGGAAACTTGAGAACTAGCACCCCAGTATCAGGCTCTCAGATTTTACCTAATCTTCTCTTGCTTCCAAAATTCAGAGCTTCTCCTGGAAGAAAGAACTAACCAAATTTTTTTACTAAGGAATTGATTGCAGTGATTCCCCCCATTAGGCTGTAAACTCCTTGAGGGTCAGAAACATATCTCTTAGTCATATGTTCTCACCGAAGTACTTAGTACAGTGTTCTACCAGACTGTAAAGTCTATTTGGGCAGGGATCATGACTATTAACTCTATTGTACTATACTCTCCCAAGCACGAGGAACAGTTCTTGACATAGGGTATGTGTTAAATAAATACCACTGATTGATTGATTCAATAAATACAGTCGTTACTGCTATTACTACTACTACTACTACAGCTCTGGACAAAGAACAGTGGATATTTTGATGAATTTTACTACCATGAACATGCTAGCTACAGTCCAAATGGGCACTATATTTTTGCATCAATTAGTCAATCAATCAGTGGTATTCACTGCTTGCTTACTATGTACAGAGCATTGTACTAAACCCTTGGGAAAGTACAATTCAATAGAGTTGGTAGACATGTTTCCTGCACACAATAAACTTACAGTCTACAGAACATTATAATAAATTACAGATAAGGTAAATAGTAGAGTATAAGGATTTGTACATAAGTGCTGTGTGGCTGGGGTGAATAGCAAAGTGTGTAAGGGGTACATAGCCAGGAAATAATAATAATTATAATGATGTTGGTATTTGTTAAGCGCTTACTATGTGTCAAGCACTGTTCTAAGTGCTGGGGTAAATGCAAGGTTATCAAGTTATTTTACGTGGAGCTCACAGTCATCTCCATTTTTAAAATGAGGTAACTGAGGCACAGAGAAGTGAAGTGACTTGCCCAAAGTCACACAGCTGACAAGTAGCAGAAGTGGGATTAGAAGCCATGACCTCTGACTCCCAAATCTGTGCTCTTTCCACAAAATCACATAGGTGATGCAGAGGGGAGGGTGGGAAGGGAAAAGAGGGCTTAGTCAGGGAAGACTTCCTGGAGGTAGTGTGCTTTTTAAGGGGTTATAAAGGGAAGGAAAGTGGTGGATGTCGGATATGAAGGGGAAGGGAATTCCAGGCTTGAGGGAAAATGTGGGCATGGAGTTAGAGAAAGGGTAGATGAGATCAAGGTACAGACAGTAATTTGGCATTAGAAGAATGAAGTGTGAGCACTGGTTGTAGAAGGAGATCAGCAATGTAAGTTAGGAAGGAGAGAGATGGTTGAATACTTTAAAGCCGTTGGTCCAGAGTTTCTGTTTGATACAGAGATGGATGAGCAACTATTGGGTAGATATGAACTGAACCATTTTTCAAAAATGATCTGAGCAACAGCATGAAATATGGACTGTAAGGGGGAGAGACAGGAGGCAAGGAGGTCAGTGAAGAGGGGGAATGATACACGTTTGGATCAATGCTGTTGCACTTAGGTTGGAGAGGAAGGATGGTTTTTAGTAATGTTGTGAAGGTGGAACTGACAGGATTTGGTGACAGATTAAATACATGGGTTTTCTGAAATAGGTGAGTTGAGTACCATGCTAAATTTATGGGCCTGTGAGATAGGGAGGTTGGTGGCATTGTCTACAGGATGGGAAAGACAGGGTTTGGGTGGGAAGATAAGGAATTCTGTTTTATACATGTAGTCTGAAGTATGAGGGACATCCAGATAAAGATGTCCTGAAGGATATCTGGAAATGTGAGACTGCAGAGAAGGAGAGAAGTCAGGGTAGGAGAGATAAATTTAGGAATCATCTACATGAAGATGGTAATTGAAGCCATGGGAACAGATAAGTCTAAAAGGGAGTAAGTGTAGATGGAGGAAAAAAAGGGAACCCAGATCTGATTCTTAAGGGACACCTGGCTGTCAGAAGGTGGGAGCCATAAGAGGAGCCTTCAAAAGAGACTGATAAGGAGCAGCCAGAGAGTCAGGAGGAGAACCAGGGGAGAACAGAATCAGTGAAACCAAGCTTGGATAAAGTGTCCAGGAGAAAGGGGTGGTCCATAGTGTTGAAGGCAGTTGAGAAGTCTAGGAGGATTAGGATAGATTAGAGATGGTCAGTTTTGTCAAGAAAGCCATTGGTGCCCTTAAGGCAGTTTCCCTGCAGTGAAGGAAGGATGGGATCAAGGAGAGAACTGGAGGAGAGAAAGTGGAGACAGCAGGGGTAAACAACTCACTCAAGGAGTTTGGAGAGAAATGGTAGGGAGAGGGGAGTATAACTGGAAGGAGCTATGGGATCAGGGAAAGATTTTTTTAGAATAGGAGAATATATAAGAAAGTTTGAAAGCAATGGGGAAGAAGCCATTAGAAAGCAAGTGGTTGAAGTTGGCAGTCAAAGAGGGAAGGAAGGAAGGGGGCAAGGGTTTTGATAAGGTATGAAGAGATGGGGTCAGAGTTGCAGGTGGAGGGGGTAGATTTTGAGATACTGCTGGGAATACTGGGAGAGTCAAAGACAGTGGAGAAGTAGAAAGGAACAAGGGAGATTTTAGGGAGATCATGCCTGGTGTTTTCAGTTTTAACAACAGAGTGTATGTCCAGGTCATTAGGGGCAAGAGTTGGAGGGGATTATGGGACAAGGTGTTTGAGGGGGGAGTTAAAAGTCTGAATCAGCTATAGCAGATAAGGGGCATGGGAGTCAATAAAGATGGGAAACTATTTTTGCCAGGTGGAGAGAGGATAATTAACCAGGTGAGGATGATTTTGAGATGGGTGAGGTTGGCCTAGTGTCTGGATTTCTATCAGCTGTGCTCGACAGCTCAGGCATAAGACCAGAGGAAGCGTACTATGGAAGTGATTCAGAAGTTCAGGTGAGTGACATGAGTGACGAAGAGATGGGGGGTGGCCTAAGAGATTTGAGTTCAATAGGGAGGCTGGCCTTGAGGGTATAGATTTGTGTGTTAAGAGAAGGTAGGTTGGGTAAGGAGACTGAATGGAGCAAGATGACTTTGGAAAGTTGGAGGGGGTTGAAATATTGGATGTCTTTGAGGGGAAACAGGACTGATTTGTAGGGGGTGGTGGGGTGGGAAACAAGGTAGGTTGAAGGTTGTGGTAGGAGAGTAGAATTTCAGAGTGGGTTAGGATAGAGACAGTTCAGAGACTAGAGATGATGAAAAAATGAGTTAGATCCTGTGTCCAAGTTGTTGAGGTGGTTTGGACCAGGAGGTGGGTGGAGTTGAGGAGGGAGAGGAAGGGAAAAGATCATTGGGAATGTTTATGCTTTGCACATAGTAAGCACTCAGTAAATACAATTGAATGAATGAATGTTAAAGTCCTCAAGGATCTGTTTAGGAACTGAGAAAGGGAGAATAATAATAATAATAATTATGGTATTTGTTAAGCACTTACTATGTGCAGAGCACTGTTCTAAGTGCTGGGGTAGATACAGGATAATCAGATTGTCCCATGTGGGGCTCACATTTTTTAATCCCCATTTTTGCAGATGAGGTAACTGAGGCACAGAGAAGTGAAGTGACTTGCCCAAGGTCACATGGCAGACAAGTGACAGAGGTGGGATTAGAACCCACAACCTCTGACTCCCAAGCCCAAGCTCTTTCCACTAAGCCACGCTGCTTCTCTCAAGGAAAGTGAGAAAAGGGTCAAAATGGTTCTGAAAGTTGAATCACTTGGGTGGCATCAGATGACAACAAGTAATTGGGGTGGGTGGTAGAGGTAGATGATGTGGTTTTAGAAGGGAAGAGGGGCTTGGGATCATTCTTAGAAATACAATTTAGAAATGCTTACTTGGAAACACCACCAATTTTGTCTTTTGCATTCTGAACAAGTGGTCAAGATCATAAATGACCGCTCATTAAAATGCTACATTCTGTGATTGTCCACATTGGAACCTGATGCTTAAATGACCACAACTCAGTGTGGCTTAGTACCCTGGACTGGTCAAAAAAACTCACCTACACCAAGTAGTGGTCCAACCAACTGGTCAGTGAGCTGAAACACATCTGCACAGTAGATGCAGTGAGTTCTGAGTTGACTCTCCATCTTTTTTTCTTTCCTGTGGTGCCTGTGACAACATAAGGAAGGAAACAGCTTCAGGAGAGCAGAGAGAGAGAGGAGGAAAACTGCTGGGAGCATGCCAGATAGCAAAAAGAGTAGCTGCACAGGGAATGTTCAAATTAGGAATCTTTAATCCTATTGCATGCAAACTTCTAGTAATTGAAAAAAGACCCAAGGAAGCTCAAATGTGAGTAAAAAGGAAGGTGACCTTATCATGTTTTGAAAAACTAAACGTGAAAGTGATGCTTTTAGGAAGCATCACATCCAAGATGGTAGAAGCTGCCTCTTAAGAATAAAAAAAAAAGTAAAATTAAAAAACAAACATATCATCAAGCTTGGCTGACTATTCCTCATCAGTTTGAACATTTCCATTCCCAGAACAAATTAAACTGTAACAGA
This sequence comes from Ornithorhynchus anatinus, assembly GCF_004115215.2. Taxonomy (NCBI): domain Eukaryota; kingdom Metazoa; phylum Chordata; class Mammalia; order Monotremata; family Ornithorhynchidae; genus Ornithorhynchus; species Ornithorhynchus anatinus. The sequence goes on along the minus strand of NC_041729.1, from coordinate 70,395,542 downwards.
AGGTGAAGTGGACACAAAATAGGTGTTTTCAGGGCCTTTTGAGCTCATTCAGGAACAATCAAAAACAACCCATTGAAACATTTCCAAGAAAGACAGGTGTGCAAATGACTTCATGCTGAGAGTAGGTGCAATGTTATTTACTCTGCTGCTCCTGAGCAGGAGTTTACTTCTCCATTTTCAGAAAGTAAATATTATCTTTTTTAATAAAGGCAGCTGCGTGAAATGGAGAATAAGTGGCCTATCATCAGATCACAGTATAACAACCATTATTGACTGTAGGGACCTTATACATCAAATGACATTCTGCTTTTGATTCTTTGGTGCCAACTAAAGTTTGAAGTAGAGAAATATTTCCATTTACCACTTATTTGTCAGACTGTGAACTTAAGAACAATAATTACAGTGATTAATGAATTATCTGTCCAGTGACTACTAATTGGGGTTAGCCTGATGGACTGTCAATTTAGTGAGCAAACAACAAACAAGCTTCAATGTTTCTTTCTTTATTCCAATCTTATCATCATCATCAGTGGTGTTAATTGAGCATTTACTTTGTACTAAACCCTTGGGAGAATAAAATACAACAGAGTTAGTAGACTTATTCCCTGCCATACAAGGAGATTACAGTCTAGAGGGGGGAGACAGACATAAATATAGGTGAATAATTTACAATACATAGCATATATATATATATAGCAACTACACTTGGATAGCAGAGGAGAGAACTTCGACCTAAGGCTTGTATTCATTTTTTTTTAATATTATTCTGTTAAGCATTTACAATGTGCCAGGCACTGCACTAAAATGGGGGGTATTTCAGGCTAATCAGGTTGCCCACCATCCCTATTCATTCATTCATTCAATCATATTTATTGAGCCCTTACTGTGTGCAGAGCATTGTACTAAGCCCCATCTCACATGGGGGCTCACAGTCTTAATCCCCATTTTACAGATAAGGTAACTGAGGCTCAGAGAAGTGAAGTAACTTGCTCAAGGTCACACAACAGACAAATGGCAGAGGAGGGATTAGAACCAAATCCCTTCTGATTCTGATTCTAACCATGAGCCATGCTACTTCTCTATTTGAGGGTGGAAAATCCTGGGGTTGGGTTCCACTGTGATTTCTCATCATGGAGTTTGATATTCCAAAACCAGGCTAGTGCCTCTATCAAACATTATCAAATGGTCTTTTCAACATTTGCTTTTGAATTAACTTGAAGGAAATGTGAATGCAATGAAAATGCCTGGCTTTATAAGCATGAAGTGATTTTTGTCTAAACAGGTATTCTTAAAAGCCCCCCAAATGACACCTTTGGTAAGTGACTAGGTGAACAGAAACGTGCAGTTATTGAGTAAAAATAATTGTTAAGCACTAGAACCCAAGTCCCCCAATTCTCCGGTCCATTCTCTGCTGCTAGGCCAGACCTCCTCTTGGTTATACTAGTATTAACTGTTTGAGTTCCAAAAAGCTAATGCCAAGGAAGTACTAAACTGGAAAAGGACAAATAAGATCACAAGGAATTAATTGGGTACAGATTTGTGAATTGTACTATAAGGCTAAACACTTCAACTATGTTGGTAAGCCAATTATACATAATTACACTTCAATTTCAGGCTCTTGAATAATTTTTCAATCCTCTGAAGCTATTTTGTGTGAAACAAGTTCAGGCTTATGGAAGTTTTTTTGTGTGTGTGTGCATGTGTGTGTGTGTTTTTAATCTAACAAGGAAAAACATTCCTTTGCCCTTAATCATGTCAAACACAAAAAAAAATGCTTACATACGTCTGTTACGACTTCAAGTACATGTGCATAGATATATAAAAGTAACTCCTGTTACAAATAAAGGAAACAGTTTTGAAACAGCTCTGAAAAACTATTAAGTGTAATACACAGAATCAGTCCCCACCTCTGTGTTAAGATGAAATGATAGCATGATAGAAGTTTCCTACAAATCAACTTGGCCAAAAGTCTTGACTGGCCCTTCCCTTGATTATGAAGATCGCACCAGGACTTTGTTAAACTATGAGCTTCTGGGCTAACATCTGGTTTAAATTATCTGAGTTGCAATTTCAGGTTTAATTAATAGTAGGATTAGGAGTAGCAATAATTGTATTTGTTAAGCTCTTATCGTATGTAATGAGCTGGGAAAGAAATATGTGGATTAGATATAGTTACAGTCTCTGGCCCACAAGGGACTCAAAGTCTCAGACTGAGGGTGGGAGAAGAGGTTTTGCGACACATGCTTAGGAAAGGCAAGCAGAAATATAAAAGGAAAAGAAAAGTTGAAATGTGAAAAGTTGTCAGTCTCCTCACAACTTAGTCCAAAAGACACAACTGAAGCCATGACAGTGGCCTTCTCAAAATGAAATAAAAATTCTTGCTTATAAGTGATGTTTTTCAGTCTTGAATCTCTGAATGAGGGTTAATATAAAGGGTGATTAATGAGCATCTGCACATTCTCCACAGATTCATGGAATGGGCTATCACGACCTTTTTCCCCGGACCACTCCAAAGCCAGTCAGCTAGTTAGTCAACAGATATTTGAGTTTCCATGAGGTGAATTGCACTGTACTTGGTCCTAGAAGTACATCTTACAGAGAAGGCCGAAGCAATAGCACTGGAAGAATTTGCTTTTGCCCGAGATGCTCTTTTGCTTCAGGGTGATGACTTGTGAACATAGGGCTTAGTCACGGAAGGTCTTTAGGTCCAGAAATGGAGCCCCAGTGTCACCATGGTTTCCCTAATAACCATTGTTCCAAGCAAATGACTTCAGAAGAGCTGGGACCTCTCACATCACATTTCCAATGCTGGAATTTTTTAAAAATTAATCCCAAATGTCTAGATGTTGGCACAGACCTCATATTCAGGGTTGCCCCTGCTAAAGTAAGACATATGATGATGCTTTCTGGAAGGAGCAAGGTGTGCTTAGAGTCCAATGGGCCCTTAGAGTATTGGAGCTTCTCCCCTCGTGATGGAAAAGGGTTTCCCTTCCCCATCCTCTAGAGATAAGGAGGGAAACTGTGCTTGAGGTTGGAAAGCAGAGCCCAATAGATTGGGGGGTGGACAGTGATACCCCTAAACACATCGGAGGAGTGAGAGAATGAGTGGTAGCCAAGAGACATGTACAGGAGGTAGGGAGAGGAAAGATGTGCAAGACGTCATTCATGGCAAACCTCTCCTCTTAAGGGATGTGGAGAAAGAGGGGAACAAGGACCTTAGCAGGGCACAGAATCAGAGTTACATAATTTCTGTAAACTCCTCCACTAGTTAGTAAGCTGACTGAAGGCAGGGATCACATCTATCAACTCTCTTATATTATACTCTTCCAAGAGCAGCTTGGCCTAGTGGAAAGAGCAAGGGCCTGAGAATCAGAGGGCCTGGGTTCTAAAACAGGCTCCATGATTTTTCTTCTCTGTGACCTTGGGTAAATCACTTCATTTCTCTCTGCCTCAATTACCTCATCTATAAAATGAGAATGAAGACTGTGAGCCCCATGTGCGACACAGTCTGTATCCAACCTGATTATCTTGTATCTACTCCAACACTTAGTACAGTGCCTGGCACATATACGTGCTTACCAAAAGCCATTAAATTAAAAGAAGGGCTTAGTGTAGTGCTCTGCACACAGTGAGCAAGTAATATCACTGTGATTCATTTTGGCTTTAATAATAATAATGTTGGTATTTGTTAAGCACTTACTATGTGCAGAGCACTGTTCTAAGCACTGGGGTAGATACAGGGTAATCAGGTTGTCCCACGTGAGGCTCACAGTTAATCCCCATTTTACAGATGAGGTAACTGAGGCACAGAGAAGTTAAGTGACTTGCCCACTTTAATCCTGTCTACTTCAATTCTCTGCTTGCATTCTGTCCAGATGAGAGAAAATAAAATCACTAAAATCACTAAATCACTCAATATTTCTGAGGGGACCCTGCAAGACTTCCTATTTCTTCCTTAAATATATTTATGCAAGAGATGGTACTTGCATCTCTAAAGTACCAGTCACCCAAATGTTGATAAGCTTCTGGTTCAATTCCCATGCGATTCCTAAAGTCTCACTGCCTGTTTGTAGTTAGTGAAAGAGAGTATTCTAACAGAAATGCAAATTTTGAAGTCACTTCAGTAGTAATAATAATTTTGGTATATAGTAATAGCTTTACTATATTTCGAGCACTGCACTAAGCACTGGGAAGAAACAAAATAATCAGATCAGATACAGTACATGACCCACATGTGGCTCATGATCTTAGAGAGATGAAGAACAGGTACTAATGCCCATTTTATAGATGAAACTGAAGCACAAAGAAGTTAAATGACTTGCCCAAGGTCACACAGCAGACAAGTGGCAGAGTTGAGATTAGAATGCGGGGCTCTGACTCCTGATCCTATGTTTTTTCCCCTAGACCATACTGCTGTCAGCATTCTTAGTATTAACATAGCGGTTAGAGCATAGATTTGGGAGTTAGAAGAACCTGGGTTCTAATCCCAGCTCAGCCACATGTCTGCTGTATGACATTGGGCAAATCACTCCCACCTTCACATCACTAAACACCTTCCTTTTCTCTTCATCCAAACTGTTACCACATTAGGACAATCACTCATCCTGGATTACCGCATCAGTCTCCTTGCTGATCTCCCAGCTTTCTGTCTCTCCCCACTCCAGCCCATACTTCATTCTGCTGCCCGGATCATCTTTCTACAAAAACGTTCAGCATTTGTCACTCTCTTCCTCAAAACACTCTAGTGATCGCCCATCCACCTCCACATCAAACAAAAACTCCTCACTGCTGGTTTAAAGCACTCTACCACCTTGCCCTCTCCTACCTCAACTCACTTCTCTCCTTCTATAACCCAGCCCACACACTTGACTCCTCTAGTGCTAACCTTCTCACTGTGCCTCGATCTCGCCTGTCTCACCCCCGACCCTTCCTTTGGACTGGAATGCCCTCCCTCCTCAAATTCGATAGACAATTACACCCCCTCCTTCAAAGCCTTATTGAAGGCAAATCTCCTCCAAGAGGCCTTAATAGGCTAAACCCCACCTTTCTTCATCTCCCACTCCCTTCGGCATCACCCTGACTTGCTCCCTTTGTTCTTCCACCCCTCTCCCCCTAGCCCTACAGTACTTACGTTCATATCAGAGAAGCAGCATGGCCCAGGGGAAAGAGCCCGGGCTTGGGAGTCAGAGGTCATGGGTTTGAATCCTGGCTCTGCCACTTGGCAGCTGTGTGACTATGGGCAAGTCACAACTTCTCTGTGCCTCAGTTACCTCATCTGTAAAATGGGGATGGAGACTGTGAGCCCCACGTGGGACAACCTAATTACCCTGTATCTATCCCAGAGCTTAGAACAGTGCTCTGCACATAGTAAGCGCTTAACAAATACCAACATTAAGTTATATCTGTAATTGTATTTGTTTATATTGATGTCTTTCTCCCCACCTCTAGACTGTAAACTCACTGTGGGCAGAGAATGTGTCAGTTGTTGTATTGTACTGTCTTAAGTGCTTAATACAGTGCTCTGCACACAAGTGCTCAGTAAATATGATTGAAAGAGTGAATGAAAGAACTTAACTTCTCTGGACCTCATTTACCTTCTTTGGACCTCAGTTACCTCATCTGTAAAATGGGGATAAAGAATGTGAGTCCTACGTGGGCCAGGGACTGTGTCCCGCCTAATTAAGTTGTATCTACCCCAGCGGTTAGAACAATATTGGCATGTAATAAGTGCTTAACAAATACCATAATTAATATTATTATGGTCAAACATTAGTAGTTGAAGACCTCTCCAAGTTTCCTGTACTTCACATCTATACTTTCCATATGCTTATTCGAACAACTTTTCCCTTGAAACCTCAGCTGTTTTTAGGAGGGTAAAACCCTTCATACTTATTTATTTAACTTTAATATTTTCAGCATCTTAGACTTGTAGGAAATCAAAGTCTGGCATTGAGTCAATGCTCTTGAAAACAGATCTGTAAAAAGATCAAGATCTTTTTGAACAGGTAAATAAGGAGCAGCATGGCTTAATGGATAAAGCAAAGGTCTGGAAGTCAGAGAACCTGGGTTCTAATCCTGAATCTGCCACTTGTCAGCTCTGTGACCTTGGGCAAGTCATTTAACTTCTCTGTGCCTCAATTACCTCATCTGTAAAGTGGGAATTAAGACTCTGAGCTCCATGTGGGACATAGACAGTATCCAACCTGATTAGTTTATATGTACCCCACTGCTTAGTGCAGTGCCGGACACATAGTAAGTGCTTAACAAACGCCATAAAAAAGGAAAATATCAGTATGGTATGAGTTGATTTCTCTTCAGAGAAAGGCCATGTAAAACTAGTATGCATTATCCAGCCATTTGAAGATCCAACTTTTTCTGTTGCCAAATACCCTGAGACTAGTACATTTACTTTAGAAATAATCTGAGTAAAAGGAAATATAAAAAAAACCAACCTAATTTGCTACTGTGTCAGATTCAACTATCTGTGTTGTGAAATAAATTACAAACTATTTAAATAGTGCTTTTAGGGCACTATATAGTGATTGAATAAACAAATGTAGTGGGAGACATCTATAACTACTCCTTTCTGAAAAAGAGATTACACAGAAAGACTATTATGCTTCCAGTTCCAGAGGAAAGGATGGATAAGCAAAAGCAAGGATATAAAGATCAAGATCTCTGATTCCAGGATATATAGGTCAAAGGCAAAAAATTGTTTCTATAAAAAAATCAAAATGATGGCAGAGAGTTGACTGGACATTGAATCACAGAGGTATTAAAACTGGGTCATGAAGCAATTTGTTTGCTCAGATCTACCTGTAATCCAATTTGTAAGGAAATTGAGGTACACAATAGCTATGGAGGATATGACATGGAATAAAAATTGAATTGAACTGAGGTAACTTCTGTATATTCCTGATTTGTCAATAGAGTCCCTATCCCAGTTTATTAATTGAATCCATTATATATAGGTTAACAGAAGCCCATTAAACATATTTGTGATTTCATTTTCAGAGATATTCTTTTTCCTTTTGAACTACAGGATGAAAAATAGCCAAGCACTTGACAATGAACATGCTGATAAACCTCCTTTGTATAAAATATTAGTCTAGGGATTTCCATTTGGTGGGTGAGAATTACCATTTATGGATGGGACTCATTTAATCTGAAATAACCTGATTATCAAAAGAAAATGATCGAAGTCCAGTCCTGATGTGTCCAAGCCTGCATCCTGATGATCATCTTCAATTTCGGTGACTTCCAAAGGGGGATTCCTCCATATGGTATCATCATTCCCACGCTAGAGGTCAAACAGAGGTCTCCTATAGGGCAGCTACTGCCTTCAGGCTGTGAGGCTTAGTGGAAGGTCACACATGGGGCAGGCAGAGCAATAAAACTAGAATACTCCTTTTATCAGCAAATTTTATCCTGGAGCTTGGAAGCCTGACAAAGTAGCAGGACAAAAGAGTCAGTTCCCTGGGGAAAGGAGATGCTAAAAGAACACCATCTCTTTCTGGCTCCTGTTTTCCAAGGGTTGGTTTACTATTCAAGGAACAGCTCCCCATGGTCTTCCTTCCCTGTCTGCGCCAAGCAGACTGAGTATTCAATCATTCAATCACATTTATTGAGCTCTTATTAAGTGCAGAGCATTCTACTAAGCGCTTGAGAGAGTACAATACAATAATAGACACATTCTCTGCCCACAGTGAGTTTACATTCAGACATTAGTATAAATAAGTAAATTACAGATATCTATGTAAGTGCTTGGGGCTGGGAGTGGAGAAGAACAAAGAGAGCAAGTCAGGGCAAGCAGAAGGGAGTGGGAGAAGAGGAAAGAGGGGCTTAGGGTAGGCCTCGTGGAGGAGATGTGCCTTCAGTAAGGCTTTGAAGGGGGTGAGAGTAATTGTCTGTTGGACTTAAGGAGGGAGAGTGTTCCAGACCCGAGGAAGGATGTGGGCTAGGAGTCTGCAGTGAGATGGGTGAGATGGAGGCACAGTGAGAAGGTTAGCACCAGAGGAGTGAAATATGCAGGCTGGGTGGTAGAAAGAGATTAGGGAAGTGAGGGAGGAGGTAGCAAGGTGGTGGACTACTTTGAAACCAATGGTGAGGAATTTTTGATTGATGTGAGGTGGATGGGCAACCATTGGAGTTTTTTGAGGAGCAGGGTGACATGTCCTGAAGGTTTTACAAGGTGACAATAGCAAAGAAGATTACCATACTTTCCAGATCTGAATTTGACTGGACTTTTCTAACTAGATCTCCTGAAGTGCTAATCCTTGAGCACTAAATCATCATCACAGTTTTTTCTTGAGTGCTTACTGTGTGCAGAGCACTGTACTAATTCCAATCAATTTCAGCAGAGTTTTCAGCATCAGATTTTATAAGATTAATTTTTTTATTGTATGTGTTAAATGCTTACTATGTGTCAAACACTATTCTAAGTCAATTAGGTTGAACACAGTTCCTGTCCCCCATGGGGCTCATAGTTCAACTGGGAGGGAGAACAATAAAAAATATACTATATATTGTGTTTTGATTTGGATCAGGTATATAGGCATTTAGTAAGTGTATAACGGACTCATCGTTTCACTCCAAGTTCATGTGTACAAAGCATATCAGTCAGTGATATTAATAACAGCTTACTGTGTGCAGAGCACTGTACAAAGTGCTCAGGAAAGTACAATCATTCTTGAGTTTAGTGTATCTCTGCTAAACCCAAACCTATCCACTCCCAAAGTGGGAGCTTTGAAAAACTCAAAGCTTAGTGTTGGCTTAGTGGATAGAGCACAGGCATGGAAGTGAGAAGGACCTGAGTCCTAATCCTGCCTCTGCCACTTTGACTAATGTGCAATCTTGAGCAAGTCACTTCTCTGGGCCTCAGTTACCTCATCTGTAAAATGGAGATTAAGACTATGAACTTCATGTGGGACAGGGACTATGTCCAACGTGATTAACTTGTCTCTACCCCTGATAGTGCCTGGCACATAGTAAGTGCTTTACAAGTACCAAAAAAAAACTGTTAAAAACTCCACAGACAGATGTTTCCCAGTGAACAGGGTGTTCATTCTATGTGAAGTGTAAATAAACAGCTTTTGAAACCAAACAGAGTTTGCGGATGGTTGCTCCAGAGGATCAAGCTTCTGCCTATGAAAACCAGAATGTGAAAACAGAACAGCTGTCGGAGCAAATGTTCCCATTAGGAAGTGTTTTCATGCATCTCTGATAACTTTCTTTTTTTAAACAAAAAGACCACCCAAACACATTTTTTAAGGTCAAAGATTGGAAGAAGGAGTTCTGGGAAAAGAGCCCAGAAGTATTTCAGAACAACTGTTAGGATGCCACTAGAACCCTTTACACCATTAGTTATCTGGAAGATGAATGGGGAAACCAGTTGTTCGAGGTGCTGAAAATTCACTACGTCCTAAAGCAAGTTTTTGGACATGTTCATTTAGCTACAAACACTTCCTTTCCAACAAAGGACAGCTCAAATCAAGTCTATAGATTTCAATTAAAAAACAGTATTTGGGACCTTTATTTGCATCCATTTCCTGAAATAATTTGAAAGAATTTGAATTTAGAGTCCTAAACCAGGACTCTAACAACACATCTGTTACTGACCATTTAGCCTTTGGGTCTAGAATTCTTCAGAGGCTGAACTTGAGCTGGAGGACCCAAAACAAACTTGATTTAGCTGTGTCAGTTATTATGTTAAGCACTTACTATATATCAGGCACTGTTCTAAAGCACTGAGAAGCCACGTGGCTTACTGGAAAGAGCATGGGCTTGGGAGTCAGAGGAAGTGGGTTCTATTCCCAGATCTGCCACTTATCTGCTCTGTGACCTTGGGCAAGCCACTTAACTGCTCTGTGCCTCAGTTACCTCATCTGTAAAATGGGGATTCACTGTGAGCCCCACGTGGGACAACCTGATTACCTTGTATCTACCCCAACATCTAGAACAGTGGTTGGCACATAGTAAGCACTTAACAAATACCATAATTATTATACTAAGTGCTTAACAAATACCATAGTTATCATTATTATTATTATTATTACTAGAGTAGGTACAAGATAATGAAGTTGGACACAGTCTCTGTCCCACTTGGGGCTCACAGTTTTAATCCCCATTTTACAGATGAGGTAACTGAGGCACAGAGAGCTGAAGTGACTTGCCTAAAATCACATAGCAGACAAATGGCAGAGGCAGGATTAAAACCCAGGTTCTTCTGACTTCCAGGCCCATGCTCTATCCACTAGGCCAAGCTACTTTTCAATACTTGGCTGTGTAACCCCATAAACCCTTTAATACTTACCTCAGTCTCACAGCACTTATGTAAAAAACCTATACTCTACTCTAGCCTCAAAAGTAATTTATTTTAATGTCTGTCTCTCCTGTAGACTGTAAGCTCCTTGTGGACAGAGATTGAACCTGCCAACTCTTTTGCATTTTATTTCCCAAATCACTTAGCACATATTGTGCTCTGTACACAAGAATAGCTCAATAAATACCACTGATTGATTAATTCATTGATAGATTTGGCTTTGCCCAGCCTGTTTGGCCTCCTGGTTCCTATAAACACATCAGAAGAGGTTCTTAGATTGTGAGCCCTGTGTGGAACAGAAATAGTATCTGATATGCATAGACTCTATCTACCTATCCTATTTTCCCCTTTTCCCTCTGCTCCTCCACCTCTCCCTTCCCATCCCCACAGCACTGTACTCGTCCGCTCAACTGTGTATATTTTGTTGCCCTATTTATTTTGTTAATGAATTGTACATTGCCTTGATTCTATTTAGTTGCCATTGTTTTTACGAGATGTTCTTCCCCTCGACTCTGTTTATTGCCATTGTTCTCGTCTGTCCGTCTCCCCCGATTAGACTGTAAGCCCGTCACATGGCAGGGACTGTCTCTATCTGTTGCCGACTTGTTCATCCCAAGCGCTTAGTACAGTGCTCTGCACATAGTAAGCGCTCAATAAATACTATTGAATGAATGAATGAATACCCAATGCTTAAGTCATTGCTTGAGCACAGAGTAAGTCTTTAATAAATATTATTATCATTATCATCCTTATCATTTTATTTTCAGCATAAAAACAAACTTGGGGTGGGACACCCCTGAAGGGGTGGGAGGAATTGGGGGAAAGAATGTGAGGTAAACACAAGGGATTAGATTCTGTATCCCAATTCCACAGGGGGACCTGTTCAGAACTTCCTTTTGGAATACAGCCTGGTGGTTGTCCTACAAGCTGCTGAGCTTGTGGGAAAACTATACACAGGCAACAACTCCCATGATAGAGAGCTTTGGGGCACGTGCAGCTTCCCTGCTCTCTCTTGGTTCAACCATTTCTCTGCCCTAATGTCAGACATGGCTGGGCCCATGATATGCCTAGTCAAAGTTCTATTTTGAGGTAACTTACCCATAGGTACAAGTCTAGTAGTATCTTGAGCCAGCAGTATCTTAAAAAGGGAACAAAGGCTGTTTAACACTTCTCTGTAACTGCAGGTGCTAACAGAGTCAGGTAGGGTGAAAATCAGCTTTCACTACTTCCAAATAAGTCAGAAAGTTCCACTCTCCAAAAAAAAAATTCCCTCCTTTTCAAGGAAATTTCCCCCTCAACACTGCTGCTCCATCCAGCTATCATCCCATCTTCCTCCCGTCCGAACTCACTGAACAAGTTGTTTACTCCTGCTGCCTTCACTTTTTCCTCCTCCAACTCCCTCTGTCTGCTTGCAGTCTGCCTTCTGTCTCCTCTCCTCCCCTGAAACTGCCCTCTCCAAAAGCACCAGTGACTTCCTCCTTACCAAATCTAATGTACTCTACTCCATCATCCTAATTCTTCTTGACCACTCAGCAGTCTGTGAAAATACTCCTTTCTCCTGGAAACATTATCAAATCTAAGTTTCTCTGACACTGTCCTCTCCTGGTCTTCCTGCTACCTCTCTGTTCACTACTTCTCCATCTCTTTCTCTGGCTCCTCCACTGCCTCAAAGACCTGATTGTGGAGATACCTCAAGACTCAGTTCTGGGTCCTCTTCTGTTCTCTATTTAGTCCGCACAATCAGCCGATCACTAAATCCTCACAGCATCTCTAGGATCTGGCCCTTCCTCTCCGTTACTCAAACTGCCACCAGGCTGGTCCAAGGGATTATCATATCCCATTTTAGCCTGCCTGCTAACCTCCCTGACTCTGGCCCCTCCCCTCTCCAGTCCATTTTTCACTCTGCTGTCTTGCTCGTTTTTCAAAAAAAATCATTCTGCTCATGTCTCCCCATTCCTCAAAAACTTCCACTGGTTATCCATAGATCTCTGCATCAAATAGCTACTCCTCACCACATTTTTTTTGCTGTTGCTGTTATAGTATTTGTTAAGTTCTTACTCTATGCCAGGCACTGTACTAAGTGCTGGGATAGATACAAGCTAATCAAGTTGGACACAGTCCCTGTCCCACATGGGGCCTCACAGTCTTAATCTCCATGTTAGAGATGATGTAATTGAAGCACAGAGAAGTTAAGTGACTTGCCTCAGGGTCAAGTGGTGCAGGCTGGATTAGAACTCAGGTCCCTCTGACTCCCAGCCCCAGGATCTATCCACTAGACCATCAGCCTTGAGACACTCAAGCAGCTCTCTCCCTCCTACCTATCCTCACTATAATCCAGTCCACATATTTCACTCTTCTAATATGAATTTCCTCACTGTGCCACACTCTGGTCTCTCTCACCATCAGTCGATCGCTCATACCCAATTCTCCTGTCTGAAACTCCCTCCCCACCTTTACATCCTAGTGGAAAGAGCACGGGCTTGGAAGTCAGAGAACATGGGTTTTAATCCCGCCTCTGCCACCTGTCTGTGGTATGACCTTGGGCAAGTCACTTAATTTATCTGTTCCTCAGTTACCTCATCTGTAAAAGTGTGAGCACCTCGTGGGACAACCTGATTATCCTGTATCTATCTAAGAGCTTAGAACAGTGTTTGACACATAGTAAGTAATTAACAACTGCCATTATTATTATTATTGTTACTCTCATCTTCTCCATCTTCAAAGTTCTACTAAAATGACATCTCCCAGAGCCTTTTTTGACTTCTCTCATTGTCCCATCTTGTTCTCTCTCATTTCTGTATCAACAGTGCACCTGAGTTCATAGCCAATAGGCTAATCAGTCATTCAATCATATTTATTGAGCACTTACTCTGTGCAGAGCATTGTGCTTGGAAGAGTACAGTATAACAATAAGCAGGCACATTGACTGCCCACAGTGAGCTTACAGTCTAGTCTCCAGTCTTACAGTTTGCAGTTGATGAAACTGAGGCACAAAGAAATCAAGTGATTCAACCAAGGTCACAGAGCAAGTAAGTGGCAGAGCAGGGATTAGAACCCAAGTCCTCTGCCTCAGAGGCCCGTGCTTTAACCACTAGGTCACACTGCTTCTCACGCTGCTTCTACCTGGGGACAGACTTTGAGTGGTTGAGACTGTTGGTCCCAGATTGGCTTTTTCATCCATATCCACCCCCATGCAACAGTCAGTGATGTTATATACAGTGTACAATCTAGCTACCCAGTCATCTGAAATTCTCTCATTTCCCCCCAAACTCTGGGTAGAGACAAATGTGCCATTTTCAATATTTCTAATGCTGCTTTTGAATGTTTTTTTCACCTCACTTGTTTTCTGTGGAATCTCAGATGTTCCCTTTATCCTCGGCAGTGGGACTGAACAATCTTAATAACCCAAAGCCTAATCTCCCCATCATTCCAAGTCATTATTTTGGGTGTGATTGGCGTGCCAGGTAATCTGCCTGCCTTTGGGTGATTTTTTTTTTGCCACCCACAAATAAAGGTGGGGATTGTTTTTGTTCATGTGTTTTTGTTCCCATTTAGCCTCACAAGAAACCAATGAACAGGAGAACCCATTTTCACTTACTGTCAACTTTTTCTGCTTTAATCTGAACCCTATTCCCTTCCATCCAGAGCTTTTTAGACAGCTTCCAAGATTGCATGTGTTAGTGATCACATTTATATCTACCTGGGACTCTGCAGCTCAGAGCTTCTCTACTTCTGACTCCAACAGACCTTTCGCAGGCTCGCATACTGTAAGAACAGCCAAACCCACTTTCCCAGAAAAGACAGATCATCTTTGGGAACCTGTGCCAGGTAAAACCCCAGTGGAAGCCTCATTAGGAGCACAGGTATCTTCTGGTGATCTCTTGGTTACTCGAAAGGAATTATCTTAAATTTGAGATATGGTTCATCATCACAGAGCGTGCCAGCTGTTTCAGAAAAAAATGCTCACAATTGTTATATTGTACTCTCCCAAGCACTTAATACAGTGCTCTGCACACAGTAAGCACTCAGTTAACACGATTGACTGACAGTAAGCGCTCAATAAATACAATTGACTAAGGAGATATTATTATTATTATTGTAATTTTGGTATTTGCTAAGTGCTTAGTATGTACCAAGCACTGTTCTGAGCACTAGAATAGATCCAAGTTAATCAAGTTGGACACAGTCTCTGACCCACGTAGGGCTCCCAGTGAAATATCCATCATCTCTTCAACAGGACCTATTGCAGTGGATGACAAGGCTTGAAATCCTCCCCAGTGTGTCATTTCTCTTCTTTCCTCTCCTCCACAGTAGCAAAGAGGACCACATGCTCTCCGTGGGTGTTTCTGCTACTCAAGATTAGAAATTTAATGCATACCATGTAATTACCTTGCAACAGCTCATAACAAATAGGCTCGTTCTCTTAATTACTCCCAAGTATCCAAGGAATTTGACAGCACTGGTTGTGAAGTTGGCATTTGTTTATGCAAACACATTATTGAAAAAGTTAAGTAAGCTAAACTTAATACTGAGAAATGTCATGGTTTGAAATCAAAAACACATTGCCTTTGTACCTTAACTTGGATTATAATGCTGGGCGTTTTCACTGTCATTAGGGACAGTAAAAACAGAAATTCTCCCTTAGGATAATGTGTGTCTTATTGAGAATTGAATTTGCGTTATCCTGGCTTTGTGAATTCATCCACGATCTCACCACATGTTTCTTCCCATTGCCCTTTCAGAGTCCCATGTTGCTTCTGTTCAGACCTTGAGCAGGAGGGAGGAAAATGAGAAAGTTAAAAATAGATTTCATGAAAAGCATTTTCAAAGCCCCCAAAAGGGACTGGGTAATTGCTTGTAGGAAACAAACTTTTAGCTTCCAAGCAGTCAGATTAAGTTTGGTCCGGCTCAGAAAAGATCAGAAGTTCTCCTTTTGTGGGTCCCAAGTTATGAGCTGCTGGGGCCTATCCCACCCTTGCTGGGTCCAGGGCTGCATTCCCCAATAGCCTTCCAAAGCTGAGTCAGAGGAGTCAGAGAACCTGGGTTCTAATCCTGCCACTGCCACGTTTGCAGTGTGGTGGGCAGTGAATGTCACTGTTTATTGTTGTGTTGTACTTTCCCAAGTGCTTAGTACAGTGCTCTGCACACAGTCAGCACTCAATAAATAGGATTGAATGAGTGAATGACCTTGGGCAAGGCACTTAATTTCTCTCTGCCTTAGTTACCCCACATGGGACAAGGATATGTCCTACCTGATTAGCTTGTATCTATCCTAGTGTTTACCTACAGTGCCTGGTTCAGAGTAAGTGCTTAACAAATGCCTTTAAAAAAAAATTAAAAAGCTGGCTTGGTATTGGTCCTGAGAACAGAAGGGATAAGATCTGAATGGCCAGCATGGCCTATGCAAAGTGAATTACACACTGATGTGTGACCAAAAGCACTGCACAGGGATGAAAGAGGAACAGAACTAAGGTGGGTGATTTGAGATTTCCATTCTTAAAAGGTTTATGGGACTTCGGCTATGCATAGATATGTTTGGATGCTTACCTGAAGCTTTTATTGTGCGATGCTAGGTACAGTAGAATTTGGTATAAATGCATTTAGCTCTCTTGGTAAAACAAGGTGGCAGTGGGCTGAGCCAAAAGTTGTAGTAGTAATATTAATAATTGTAATATTTGTTAGGTACTTACTATGTGCCAGGAACTGTACTAAGTGCTTGGGTGGATACCAGCAAATCAAGCTGGACACAGTTTTTGTCTCACATGGGCTCACAGTCTTAATCCCCATTTTACAGCTGAGGTAACTGAGTCACAGAGAAGTGAAGTGACAGAGAAATGAAGTGACTTGCCCATGGTCACCCAGCAGACAAGTGGCAGAGCTGGGATTGAACCCAGGTCCTTCTGATTCCCAGGCCCATGCCCTCTCTGTTAGGCCATGCTGCTTCTCTATAGTAGTAGTACTAGTGGTGGGATTTATTGAGCACCTACTCAGCTCTTTGGGCTTTATTAACAAATTTAAATATTTCCTTTTTGCAAACAGCACATCTGGAGTTTTCTGTGCTCTTGCTATCATGGAGCAATATAGAAGATCACTGTGGCCTAGTGGATAGAGCAAGGGTTGGGGAGTCAGAAGGACCTGAGGGCTAATCCCGGCTCCACCACTTGTCTGCTGTGTAAACTTAAGCAAGTCACTTCACTTCTCCATTTTAGTGCCATTGTTCTTGTCTGTCCGTCTCCCCCGATTAGACTGTAAGCCCGTCAAACGGCAGGGGCTGTCTCTATCTGTTGCCGACTTGTTCATCCCAAGCGCTTAGTACAGTGCTCTGCACATAGTAAGCGCTCAATAAATACCATTGAATTGAATGAACTTCTCCATGCCTCAGTTACCTTATCTGTAAAATGGATATTAAGACTTTGAGCCCCATGTGGGACAGGGACGGTGTCCAACCTGATTAACTTGTGTCTACTCCAGCCCTTAGGACAGCACTTGGAATATAAGTAAGCATTTAACTATTCATTCATTCATATTTATTGAGTGGTTACTGTGTGTAGAGCACTTTACTAAGTTCTTGGGAGAGTACATTAGAACAATAAACAGACACATTCCCTGCCCACAAGGAGCTTAAAGTTTAGAGGACGAGCTTATTGCTAGTAATTATTAAGAGCACTAAGGTGCTGGGAGTTGATAGTCACTATCAGCAGATGGTCCTGGTAGAGATTGATCTCCTTGAGCAGAGGCTGAAAGGAACCTGGGCCAGGACCTGGTTCCTGTGAAAGGAAATATCCCAAAGCAACTAATCCAGGACCAAAATTTTTTCAGTGCAGTGGCGGCCAGGGAGGCCCTTCCAAGCTGGTAAAGAGGTAGCATCTCTGCCCTCATGGGCCTTATTTGGTGAGGGGCAGCAGCCCCAACTTCTGCTTCAGCCCCTGCTGTCTTCCATTTTATTCAGTCAGTCACTGCACTGAGCACTTGGGAGAGTACAGTCTAACAATACAACAGACACGTTCCCTGCCCACAACAAGCTTACAGTCTACAGGTAAGGATGGTATTTGTTAAGCATCTACTATGTTTCAAACAGTGTTCTAGGCGCTGGGGTAGATACAAGGTAAGCAGGTTGGACATATTCCCTGTCCAACATGAGGCTCACAGTCTTAATCTCCATTTTATAGATGAGGTAACTAAGGCCCAGAGAAGTGAAGTGACTTGCACAGGTCACACAGCAAGACAAGCAGCAGAGATGGAATTGGGACCCAGGTCCTTCTGACTCCCAGACCCGTGCTCTATCCACTAAGCTATGCTGCTACTTTACTCCATGGTTCTGTTCTGTATGCCTGGTGTGCCCTTGGAGCTGGAAGTAGCTAAGATGGAGATGGAGCCAGGGTAGCAGCCCCATTCCTTAAGCACTCAAAGAATATGACTGAATTGAATTGAAATTCCTCTGCTGGCAGGACCCAGGCCCCAGCCTGGCCCAAGAACCTCCCCCTGGAGGCCCCATTCTCACCTCTTCCTCTTCTAGGACAGCACATGCTTTCCTATGCCTCTGTCACCCTGCCCACCTTGGGATAATGCCTATTCCTCTCGGCCTCCATCCCTGCAACTTTCCCCACCATACATGAAGCTGCTTGTCTGCAATGATGGCCACATTCCCAATAGAATTTTTTTTTTAATTTCACTCCTAGGCTTCCTACTTCAGTGCCCTGAGAGAGCAAGAGAAAGATTCAAAAATGCCACAGTATGAATCACAGAGGGACAATCTTAGAAGCAATCTTACAGCAGTTTTTTAAGCTCATTGATGGCATCTCTCCATCAGAAGCAACAACTTACAATGCAAAATACATAAATAATTCTGGTACTTGTTAAGCATTTACTATGTGCCAAACACTGTTCTAAGCACTGGAGTAGATACAAGTTAATCAGGTTGGACACAGTCCCTGTCCCACGTGGGACTCACACTCATCTCCATTTTGCAGATGAGGCAACAGAGGCACAGAGAAGTGAAATGACTTGCCCAAGGTCACATGGTAGACAAGTGGTGGAGCCAGAATTAGAACCCAGGGCCTTCTGACTCTCAGGCCTGTAGTCTACCCATTAAGCCACATTGCTTCTCTATATTGATTCTATAACTGATGATTGACCTTCTTGCCCAAAATGTCACAGAAATCATAATAATCACATGAGACTAGGAATCCCAATTCATAAGATTTAATATGGGGATCAGGACCTTTGGAGGTAGGGGGCCAGGAGACCCTAGGTAAACCCAGTTTCCCCAATCTCCTCAGATGGCTGTGCCAGCAGGGACCTCAGAACACCAGAGATCACAGTACCCAATGTTACTGGAGGCACTGAGGCAGAAGCCAAAAGAGCCCTGTCATCATTTTTGGATTATAGCATTCAATAACTTTTCAAAACAAAACAAAACTCTCAGAGTTTTCTCTATGTAAAGCATTAACTATGCACATCTGAAGAATCAGTTACAAGGGCACTTATTCAAGCTTGCCTTTGGGAAACTGATGTCACCCACTTCCTCTTTTATAGAAAGCCCAAACCAATTTTAACTGAGTATGTTGTGCAATTTATTGAAAGATGGTTGTGAACCCTCCCATGTGTTCTTCATGCTTCTCAATTTAATTATAAGGCTGAGAGCACCCTTGAATCATCACTCTTTTAAGTTATTTCTCATCTCCAAGTCTCCTATTTCCTGAAAAATAGTGTTCTGTGTACTAGGAGTAAAATCTGGAATACATTTGTGACTATTTTTATCCCCTTTATATTTAAGTGTGATGGTGGGAAACCTCTTGAACCAAGTGGCAAATTTTAAGGTACTAATTCCCTTAGGTCCCCACAACCTCTCTTTTTGGCACTGGTTATGTCTATTAACTCTGCTGTATCGTACTTTCCCAAATGCTGAGTATAGTGCCCTGCACACCTTAAGCGCACAACAAATACCATTCAGTGACTTATAAAATGACTCCACTTCTTTTCAAAGGCAGCCTACCCCTGGGAAAGCCAGAATAATAGAGACATTATTGATTGTATTTCAGTAATAATTCCTTCTTAGTGATTTAGAGGCCAACTAATAGATCTGCTTGAATTTCCTCCAGATGTTAGTGTACCTCAGTCCTTGTCAATGGTTGGAAAATATTCTCAGTGAGAGCAAAGGTTTGAATTTTCCTACCTCAGTTCCTTTTGTTGGCACTCTTTGCAGTTTCTGCCTCTGTTTTAGCCCCCTCTAGGTAGATTTTCCTCGTTAAATGAAGTACTGTCTTACATTAACGCTGAAAGTAAGTCAGACCTGAGAAAAAGACCCAGAGCAGCTGTTCTGGGCTTGTGGGAGGAGCAGGAGATGATGGGGGAATCTGCCTTTCTTCTGGCCCCCCACAGATCTACCCTCCACCATTCCCTGCACCACCAAAAACCCCCGTGGCCACCGGGACAGTGTTCCCATCAGACTTTTTAAACAATTTCAGCAGTGTTTGCATGCAAATATATGTTTATAATTTTAGGGCTTCCGTTTCTAGATACTGTTCATATGAAGCCGCTACATACTGCTGCTGATGAAAAAAACACGCACCAACATAAAACTCTTTCTGTTAAACTAGAGCAACGGCTGATTCCCAAAGCCAAATTGAAGCCAGCAGCCCCACAAAATTTGTTTGAAAGAACAATTTGCTCTAACCAGCTCAGTGCATTAGCTTGCTTTCTTTTAAGTGTGTGAAATCTTCTGGGTATTTTTTTATGGTATTTGTTAAGTGCTTACTGTGTGTAAAGCACTATTCTAAATGCTGGGGTAGATGCAAGCTAATCAGGTCGGACATAGTCCCTGTCCCAAGTAGGACTCAGAGTCTAAGTAGGAGGGAGAAGAGGTATCGTTCCACATTTTACAGTTGAGGAAACACGTGCAGAGTAGTTTGACTTGCCCAAGGTCACACGGCAGACAAGTAGAGGACCAGGATTAGTACCCAGAATCTCTGACTCCCACGTCCATGCTGTTTCCACTATGGGTTCTAATTCTATCCCCACCACTTGTCTGCTGTGTGACCTTGGGCAAGTCACTTCACATCTCTGTGCCTCAGTTACCTCATCTGTAAAATGGGGATTGAGACTGGTAACCCTATGGGGGGACAGGGACTGTGTACAACCTGATTTGCTTGTATCCACCCCAGCACTTAGTATAGTGCCTGGCATATAGTAAATGCTTGAGAAGCATCATGGCTTAGTGGGAAAAGCCCGGGCTTGGGAGTCAGAGGTTGCGGGTTCTAATCCCGACTCCGCCACTTGTCAGCTGTGTGACTTTGGGCAAGTCACTTAACTTCTCTGTGCTTCAGTTCCCTCATTTGTAAAATGGGGATTAAGAATGTGAGCCCCACATAGGACAACCTGATTACCTCGTATCTACCCCAGCGCTTAGAACAGTGCTTGGCACATAGTAAGCGCTTAACAAATCCCAGCCTTACTTAACAGATACAATCACTAGGCCACACTACTTCCCAAACTGTGGGGAACAGAGTGGATTGGCACTTTTAAATATGGCAGATCACTGCTTCTGGGAAAGTTTAAATAGCTAATCACTTTGCTGATTCATGGAGGGTATTTTTTCCTCATGTCCAGTTTAATCATCACTGTCATTTGAAAAGCAACAGAGTTGAAGACATTGGAGAAGTCCAATCTAGGATTCAGGAAAGGGGTTCAGCTGTGAATACTAGTTCCTGAAGTGTTCCCATCCACAGAAAAAGCTCACCTCCAATTTCTCCACTCAATCTGGCATTTGTACCATGACTTAGGTTTCAAGGAAAAATCTAGGTCATAGGATAGCCCAGTTTCCAGGCTCTTGTTTAATCTGTGGCTTCTCCTAAACCTACAGCTTCCAAGATGTGCCAAATAGAATTTATTAGAATGTAGTTAATGCAATGAGGACATCTGTGGCGCCTCACATGTCTTGAAGCAGCATGGTCAGTGTAAAGAGCACGGGCCTGGGAGTCAGAGGACCTGGGTTCTAATACTGGTTCTGCAGTCATTGTGAAGCGACACAATGTCCCAAAATACTGTACTGTTTTTATACGTTTTCTTTTAGTTCAAACTCCATAACTTGATGACTGATTTAGTTGATACAGCATGTACTCATTTAACCACGGACAAAGACCCAGAAAAGAAGCATTTACAGGCTTCACTTCACTTCTCTGTGCCTCAGTTACCTCATCTGTGAAATGGGGATAAAGACTCTCAGATGGGGCAGGGATTGTGTCCAACCTTATTAGCTTGTACCTACCCCAGCACTTAGAACAGTACTTAGCATACAGTAGGTGCTTAACAAATACCACAGTTATTATTATTACTGCAATAGCTCTCTTGCTGTTTTCCCTGCCTCCAGAGTGGAAGCATCCCATTCTTACATTGTGAACCCCTTTGAGGGGCAGGGACTGTGTCTAATTCCCTCCTCAGTATACTTTCCCAGCACTTAGCACAATGCATACAGTAGCACTTAATAAATACTATTTCTACTGCTAAATAAAGAAGTAGCAAGATATTTATTTACACAGTCCTATAATCTGTAAGCTTGTTGTGGGCAGGGAATATGTCTACCAACTCTGCTATAGTGTTATTTTGTATTCTCCCAAGCGCTTAATACAGTGTTCTGCACATCGTAAGGCTCAATAAAAAAACATTGATTCATCACGATTAAAAGGAAGCTAACCAGAGGATTCTTACAGTTGGAATTTAGAGTTGGGTCACATGTCAAAACATCTTTCCATAGTAAGGTCGAACATATTTCATTGTCTCAGGATGCAAAAGTTTTACCCTTACTGTATTAATGCCTCAGTTACCTCATCCATAAAATGGAGATTAAGATTGTGAGCTCCACATGGGTTAGGGACTGTCCAACCTGATTATCTTGAACCTACTCCAGCACTTAGTTCAATGCCTGGCACATAGGAAGTGCTTAACAAATACCATTAAAGAAAATCAGTCAATGGTATTTATTGAGTGCTTACTGTGTGCAGATCACTGTAATAATGTTGGTATTTGGTAAGCGCTTACTATGTGCAAAGCACTGTTCTAAGCACTGGGATGGATACAGAGTAATCAGGTTGTCCCACTTGAGGGTCACAGTCTTCATCCCCATTTTACAGATGAGGTCACTGAGGCACCGAGAAGTGAAGTGATTTGCCCAAAGTCACACAGCTGACAAGTGGCGGAGGCGGGATTAGAACCCATGACCTCTGACTCCCAAGTCCGTGCTCTTTCCACTGAGCCACGCTTTAAGTGTTTAGGAGAGTACCACACAATGCGATTTGGTAGACACAATCCCAACCCACAAGGATTTTACAGCCTGAGAGAGGCAGTACTTTAATGCTCATCTTACGGGTAGCTTTCTGTGTTTCTCTGAACTGACGGTATCAATCAATCAATCAGTTGTATTGATTGAGTGCTTTCTGGTTGCAGGGCACTGTACTAAGTGGTTGGGAGAGTATAGGTCAACAATATAACACACATTCCCTGCCCACAACAAGCTTACGACCTAGAGGGGTCTAGGGTACATATTAAAAATCTATTCTTCATACTTATACATTCACAAAAGTTTGGCTCAGTGACTGAATCTAATTCAGTTCAAGAAATATAATTCATAATCTCAAAGCCCAGAAATAATAAAAAATAGAGTGCTAGTAGGATCTCTCCAGATATTTTACATCTTCTCATTGGTCTATTTGAGGAGTCAACAAAATTTATTCTATCAAGACTCTGAGGTTCACTTTACTGGGTCTCTGTCCATCGTTAAATGAGTGCACGCTGTATCAACTAAATCATCAGGTTATGGAGTTTGAACTGGAAGAAAATGTACAACAACAATACAGTATTTTGGGACATTGTAGATTTCATGGTTCTAGTCTAATGAGGCATTATTATAGTTATTATTGTTATTATTGTATTTGTTAAGCACTTTCTTTGTGTCAAGCACTGTTCAAAGAGGTATTAATCAGGTCAGATATAGTCCCTCTCACCACATGGGGCTCACAGTCTGAGTTGGAGGAAGAACAGGTATTGAATACCCATTTTACAGATGAAAAACAGAGTCATTGAGAAGTTAAGTGATTTGCCCAAGGTCACACAGTAAGATAGTGACAGAGCTGGGACTAGCACCCAGGACCTCTGAGTCCCAGGTTCAATCCTCTTTCCCCTAGGCCATGCTGGCTAGTGCTAGACAAGACCTGGAAGTTTCCCATCAGAGTTGAAAAGATCCAAAGTAGTCATCCTGTGCCCTGTTTGTTCTTTGAAGCTACCCATTCCCGATTCTCATCCCCTTACAATCCCTGCTCCCTGTGATCAGAGGGAAAATTTAGCACGTGTGGCAATGACTTTGAGCAGCCTCCGATATCAAGTGCTGAGGAGTGAAAGAGTAATAATAATAATAATGTTGGTATTTGTTAAGTGCTTACTATGTGCCAAGCACTATTCTAAGTGCTGGGGTAGATACCAGGTAATCAGGTTGTCCCATGTAGCGCTCACAATCTTCATCCCCATTTGACAGATGAGGAAACTGAGGCATAGAGAAGTTAAGTGACTTGCCCAAGTTCACACAGCTGACAAGCGACGGAGCAGGGATTGGAACCCACGACCTCTAACTCCCAAGTCCGGGCTCTTTCCACTGAGCCACAGAAGTGCTCACTCCATGGGGACCTCTGGGGATTGGGCACACAGCTGAGATGGTTTCATTGGTTTGCCCCTATAAACATTTGGGTGGGAAAGTTGGTGTAATCATCCCCCCCCCCCCATACACACCTTGTATTTAGAAAAGAATAAGAGCAAGTTGTTTTCTCCACCTCTTGCTCCTGTCAGCTGCGGCTGGAATTCTCACAGTCACTCTGAGGGTGGGGTTCCCAAGGTATGAGTCGACACTGGGATCTCCATAGTCCCCGTAAGAACTGGGCATAGGCTGGGGTCTTCACGACCTGAAGTGGAGTTGGGGGTCTCCGCAGCGTAAGCCAAAGATGGGCCCTGAATGATGTTAGTATGAGTGTGAGTTGGGAACAAACAAGGCTGCCACAGTGAAGTGTGCAAGAAGTGTGTCCATTATATTGTCATATTGATCTCTCCCAAGCACCTGGTACAGTGCTCTGCACACCGTAAACACCCAATAAACACGACTGATTGGTTGATTGATTGACTTATGTGGCATGTGAATGTGCAGGGCTGAAACATGCAGGCGGACAGGTCCAGGGTGTAGACAAAAGGAGTCTCTCGTGATCAACCCCTCTGTCCAGTAAGAACCAGAGATGAGGTGGTGGAGAAGGAGGTGACAGTCTCATTTTGTTAGGGCTTATTGCATGGTGCCCCATCCCCAATGCTCCACCCCAACAAAGTTCCACCCCAAGTTTGCCCCTACACTCAAAAGAAAAGTTGTTGAGACTTTTATGACAAGATTCCCACCAGTAGTGACTTAATCTAATGGGGGAAGACAGTCTAACTTGAAACATGAAGTAAGTGCCAAAATTCAGACATGTGGTCTTAACTAAACACATTCAGAAGAAACAGTAGTTAATAGTGACTAAGGTGGTCAGGGAAGAAGTGCAAGTTTATACTAAATTGCATATGCAACCAACCACCCAAAGCATGCTCTTAATGAACACAGAGAGGAGTTACCAATTTTCAGATAGGGAAATCATCTGGGTAGACACATAAGTGCACATATACACTCACACACACACACACTCTCTCTCTCTCACGCACACTGTCTCTCACACACACACTCACACATACTTGGACCTCTCAGTCCTATCCCATATGTTTATATTTTGACAGGATTGAAACCAGGGAATCTCAGGTAAAGAGCAAGGCATCACTTACTATGCACTTACTATGTGCCAAGCACTATGTTAAGCACTGAACTAGGTAAAACAAAATCAGGTCAGATTCAGTCCCTGTCCTTCTTGGTGCTCATAGTCTAGGATGAGCGGGTATTGAATTCTCATTTTACAGGTGTGGAAACTGAGGCACAGAGAAGTTAAATGACTTCCCAGATATGGTCATACCAAATATCAGAATGAGAAAAATATTTTTCCATTTCAGACTTATCTGAGGCCAGTTTAATTTTATCTGCATGTTTTACCTCCACGTTTCAGTTTGTCATGAGTGAAAGAGAGGGACAGAAGAAAGAACAGGTAAGGCCTGATTGTCCCTTCTCGATTTGCCATTGGCTGAATAGTTGTGCAACTCTGAACCAATTCCTTTCTGGGTTGCTTCAGGAAGTATTAAGGAGGACCAAGCTCTTTGAGATTTTCAGATGAAAGGTATCAAGGCTGCTTACGGTATTATAATGGTAATTAATGAAAGCTACATATGTTGTTGAAAGATGTAGATGAGATAACTGGGCAAGTATCATGCAAATGGGAACCTGGAAGACCTGAATGAATGTTTCACCGACTTACTCTTCTGGTTCCCATGGAAATTATTTTAAATGGAAGCCGCTAGGCGTTCCCAGAAAAGAAGTGGCAGCCCCCAAACCCCAAGTTAAAAAGTCAACCAAGAATTGGCATAAGTAATACTTAAAACATTCCTCAACTATGTTTTATCAATACCCATCTAGTAAAAACAGATTGAAACCGTAATTTTAGTTCCACATTATTGCTGCTTTGACTTCATATTATACACTTAACTACTGTGCTTGAGTTAGGGGTTAAACCTTAATTACAGACTAAAACCCTCTCTAGCTGCCACAGCTAGTTCTTAGTTCACATGGCAAATCTACATCATTCAGTATGACAACCTAGCTAAAGCAGTCTACAGTGGAAGAGTTAATTATGGCTATAGGGTGCATGCACTATCTTGCATGTGCCAAATGTCTTTTAAGGAAGGGTATTAATGCAATCTTCTTCGGGTATTGTTGTGTTTGAGTCTTCCATTTTGAGAGCTCGTAATTGCAGCTCTGTGAGGACAGGGATTCCATCTACTAACTGTATTGTATTCTCCCAAGCACTTAGTACAGTCCTCTGCACCCATTAAGTGCTCAAGAAGTGCTACTGATTGATAAATAAATGCCAATGATGATTGTGGTATTTGTTAAGTGCTTAGTATGTGTCAAGCACTGTACTAAACCCTGGGGTAGATACAAGCTCATCAGGTCCCACATGGCGTTCATAGTAGGAAGGAGAGCAGGCACTGCATCCCCATTTTGCCAATAAGGGAACTGCGGCACGGAAAAGTGAAGTGACTTGCCCAAGGTCACACAGCAGGCAAGTGGCAGAGTAGAGATTAGAACCCAGGTCCTCTGACTCCCAGGCCTGGGCTCTTTCCACCAGGTCATGAAATGTGGTTGGAATACTAAAATGTTGTGAGTGACCATCTCTTTGTAATACCTTCTCTCCCAGGCAATACCTCAGATTGGAATAGAAGCTCATTTTTATTCATTCAAATTTTTATACCAATATTTTAGAGAGATTAAATTATGTTTAAATTATGAAATCCCCATAAAAACTCTGTATTTCTTTCATTTTACAATTGCTCCAAGTTTTCAGAGAGAACAAAGGAAATGCCTTTCTTTTTATGATCTAAATGTAATAGCTTGTAAGGTGGTAGGACTTGTCTCGGTCGTATGGGTTCTTGCGAAAGATTTTACTACAATAAAAATACCAGTCAGTTTGAGCAAAGAAAGAACAATCAACTTATATACTTGGGCTTTAGGAGTTTACAAGAACGCCACAATTAACTGTCTACTCCAAGTAGTGCAGCTGTCGAAGGATTTAATATTTTACCTTGCATTTCATTGAAACAGCAGGGAATGAGCTGAGTGATGCAGAAACTTGCAAT
Organism: Ornithorhynchus anatinus; assembly: GCF_004115215.2. NCBI lineage: Eukaryota > Metazoa > Chordata > Mammalia > Monotremata > Ornithorhynchidae > Ornithorhynchus > Ornithorhynchus anatinus. The sequence goes on along the minus strand of NC_041729.1, from coordinate 70,368,421 downwards.
TAAAAACAACCTAATTGATCATTTAAAGACCATCTGGAAAACTTGCCTCCAGCCCAACTGCCAGACAACACAGGACACTGAAGATTTAAGCAAAATAACTGCACCACTGTTACCTTGTTGGAGGATTTGACCCTAGTAGTGTGGCAAGCCTTCTATTCTGGCCTAACGGCCTGCGTTTAATGCTTAGAATGGGTTCTATTCAGAAATAAACAGGATTTCTGAGTAACTTTGATTCCTGTTGGTGGCATGCTTCCTTCTCCATTAAGAAAACCTAGGGAAAGGAGAATAGGGCTTTGGGGGAAAGAGAGGATCCTGGTAGTAAAACCATACATGGAAGGAGAGAACAAAACAGATCTTCACTAGACAAGTAAAGCCCAGAAGCGAAGCCAACATTGTCAGTTAATTACTCAATCAGTGGTATAGATTAAGCATCTACTGTGTGCAGAACACCGTATTAAACAATTGGGAGAGTACAATGCAAAAGAGTTGGTAGACGTTCCCTGCCTCCAAGGTGCTTACAGTCTGGAGGTGGACACAGACATTGATATAAATAAATAAATTATTGATATGCACACAGTGATGTGGGACTGAGGGTGGGGTGAATATTAAGTGCCAAGAAAGTACAGATTTAAGTGCCTAAGTAACACAAAAGGGAGAGGGAGTAGGGGAAAAGAGGACTTAGTCAGGGAAGGCCTCTTGGAGGAGCTGTTATTTAATAAGGCTTTGACGGTAGAGAGAGTGGCAATCTGGCATGTAAGGAGGGGAATTCCTAACCACAAGAATGATTGTGGGCAGGGGGTCCGCAGCAATATAGATGAGATCATGGTACAGTGAGTAGGTTGGCATTAGAATAGTGAAGTGTGTGGGCTGGGCTGTAATAGGAAATCAGGTGAGTGCTTTCACGTCAGTCACTGAATTGCATTTATTGAACGGTCACTCTGTACAGATCACTGTACTGAGCGCTTGGAAGAGTACAATATAACAATAAACACACACATTCCCTCCCAGCAACAAACGTACAGTCTAGTGGAGAGAAAAACAGTAAGGAATTTCTGTTAGATGCTGAGGTAGATGAGCACCCACTGAGGTCCTTGAGGAGTTGGGAGATGTGGACTGATTTTTTTTTTTTGAAAAATAATCCTGGAACTTTATCATTTAAGCACAAAAATGGTTTTACCTAAATTGTCTAGTTGACTTAACATTCAATTAAAATTTTTTTTTTTAAAGTATTTGTTAAACTCTTATAATGTGCCAGCCAATGAACTAAGCTGAGGAGGAGATAGAATATAATCAGACTGGACACAGTCCATCTCTCGCATGGGGCTCACAGTTTTTATCCCCATTTTATCAATGAGGTACCTGAAGCACAGAGAAGTTAAGTGACTTGCCTAAGGGCTTTCAGCAGACAAGGAGAGGAGCTGAGATTAGAACTCAGATCCTTCTGAATCCCAGGCCTGTACTCTATCCCTGTTCACTTGGCTTTGACTTGTAAAATTCTCACATTTTGAAAAATATGGACTTTCTTGTGTCCCACCCACTTTAGTTTTCTATATAGGGCTATTGATGATGATAATAATCATAACAGTTATTATTCATTCATTCATTCATTCAATCATATTTATTGAGTGCTTACTGTGTGCAGAGCATTATACTAAGCAAGTGGAAGAGTATGATACAGACACATTTCCTGCCCACAACAAGTTTACAGTCTAGAAGGGTGGAGACAGATATCAATACAAGTAAATAAATTACAGACATGTACATAAGTTCTGTGGAGCTGGGATCAGGGAAGAGCAAAGGAAGCATGTCAGGGTGATGCAGGAGGGAGTGGGAGAAGAAGAAAGGGAGGCTTAGCCTGAGAAGGCCCCTTGGAGGAGAAGTGCCTTCAATAAGGCTTTGAAGAAAGGGGAGTAATTGTCTGTCAGATTTGAGGAGGGAGGGCATTCCAGGCCAGAGGCAGGACATGAGCTAGGGGTTGGCGCGGTGAGATAAGTGAGAAAGAGACACAGTGAGAAGGTTAGCACTAGAAGAGTGAAGTGTGTGGACGAAGTGAGAGTAGCAAGGTGGGGTAGGAGAGGGCAAGGTGGTGGAGTGCTTTAAAGCCAATGGTGAGGAGTTTTTATGTGATGTGGAGGTGATGGGAAACCACTGGAATTTTTTGAAGAGTGGGGTGACACGTTCTGAACACTTTTGTAGAAAAATGATCTGACCAGCAGAGTGAAGTATGGACTGGAGTGGGGAGAGACAGGAAGCTGGGAGATCAGCAAGAAGGTTGATGCAGTAATACCGGCAGGATAGGATGAGTAATTGTAACAATGTGGTAGCAGTTTGGATCGAGAAGAAAAGGTAGATTTTAGCCATGTTGTGAAGATGGGACTGACAGAATTTAGTGATGGATTGAATATGTGGGTTGAATGACAGAGAGGAGTCAAGGATAACACCAAGGTTACAAGTTTGTGAGACAGGAAGGATGGTGGTGTCTACAGTGATGGGAAAGTGAGGGTGAGGTCAGGATTTGGATGGGGAGATGAGGAGTTCAGTCAGACAGCAGGCAAGTGGCAAAGCTGGGGTTAGAACTCAGGTCTCTTCCTGACTCCAAGTTCTGCTTTCTTTCCAATTACACAATTCTGAAAGAATAAAAGCGAAAGAAAAATAGACGGAAAGTCACAGGATATGATTACATCATGAGCATCCAAACCTCTTTGATAATGGGATCCTCTAATTCCTCAGTATAATTATATGCTTTGACATTTTTTAGTAAACACAAGTGCCTGAAGCTACCAAGAGTCCATATTGTTATAAAGTTTTGACTTTTAGAATAAATGTGATCCTATGTAGTCTAAAAATGTATTAGGACAGTCCCATTAGATAACAAAAACTCATTTGTTTTTGGATGGTCACTAGCAACATCACTATAATAGCTCTTCCCAAGGGTAAATTCCTTGATCCATGTAATGGTCCACTGAATCCTGGTTTTGCCATGCTTCTTACCATCAGGGCCGGCTCCAGGTATTTAGCTGCATTGAGGCAACTCTTCCCTTTCCGGACCAAGTCATTTTGTTATACTAGGTATGCGTATACTTTACTGACATAAGAGAGAAATGTGGTGGGAATCCCCTGGGCCTAGAACTTTTCTCCAGTGGGGTTCCTGACCCTTCACCTTGCACCAGAACCACTGCTTTCCTCCCACAAGTCTCCATTCACCCAACCACATTTTTTCTGTATTTTTTTATAACTGGTATTTGTTAAGTGCTTACTATAAGTTGAGCACTGTTCTAAGTACCAGGGAAGACAAAAGATGATCTGGTTGGATTCAGTCCCTGTCTCACATAGAGCTCACAGTCTAAGTCAGGGGGAGGAGAAGTGAATTCCCATTTTTCAGATAAGGGAACTGAGGTACAGAGAATTTAAGTGGTTTGACCAAAGTTACACAGTAGAGAAGTGGCAGAGGAGGAATTAGGGCCTCTGATTAGGGCCTGGGTCCTTCCCACTCAGTTTGGATTCTTTAAACAATCAAGCAGTGTTAATTTCATTCATTCATTCATTCATTCATTCATTCGTATTTATTGAGCGCTTACTGTGTGCAGAGCACTGTACTAAGCACTTGGAAAGTACAATTCGGCAACAGATAGAGACAATCCCTACCCAACAAGGGGCTCACAGTCTAGGGTGGGGAGACAGACAACAAAACACAACAAGTAGACAGGCATCAATAGCGTCAAAATAGACAAATAGAATTATAGATAGGTACACATCATTAATAAAATATATAGAATAATAAATATGTACAAATATACACAAGTGCTGTGGGGCGGGGAAGGGTGTAGAGCAGAGGGAGGGTGTAAGGGTGGTGGGGAGGGGAGGAAGAGCAGAGGAAAAGAGGGACAGTCTGGGAAGGCCTCCTGGAGGAGGTGAGCTCTCACTAGGGCTTTGATGGGAGGAAGAGAGCTAGTTTGGCGGAAGTGAGAAGGGAGTGCATTCCAGGTCAGAGGTAGGATGTGGGCCAGGGGTCGACAGTGTGACAGGCGACAATGAGGCACAGAGAGGAGGTTAGCAGCAGAGGATCCAGTGTGTGGGCTGGGCTGTAGAAGGAGACAAGGGAGGTTAGGTAGGAGGGGGCAAGGGCATGGAGAGCTTTGAAGCCAAGAGTGAGGAGGAGGGGATTGGCATGCCCAGGGCCTTTCTATAGAAAGATAATCTGGACAGCAGAGTGAAATGTACACTGAAGTGGAGAGAGAGAGGAAGTTCATTGTAAGGTCGTTGGTAATTGACCTTATGGGTAGCTAAGGATCCATTTCCTAAGAATCCTTCACACTAATTATTCAACTTCAGGAGATAAAGTGCTCAAAACATTATTTTTTTTGTTTTTAATCTCACAAGAATCAGGAAATTGATTCAAATTATTTTAATAATTTAATTTATTGAATGCTTACTCTGTGAGCCCTATACGAAGTTCTTGGGAGAACAGAGTTGGTAGACATGTCCCTGCCCAAGGACCCTACCTGCTAAACCTGAATTTAGATTTTGAATTCTCTCTCAAGAGTTGTTAGTTTTTTTGTTCATTTGTTTGATTTTTATAATAGTAATAATATTTAAGTGTTTACTATGTGTCAAGCACTGTTCTAAACTCCGGGGTAGATAGAAGTTAATCAGGCTGGACACAGTCCCTGCTCCACTTGGGGCTCACACTCTTGATTCCCATTTTTGAAACAAAAACTCTCAGGCTTCAGTAGGTGCCTTTTGTCTTGGTGTTGTGACACATCTCAGTGTCAAGGAGGGCAGCCATCTCAAGGAACACTCAGATTTTGGTGTCATTGTCTGCCTCAGAATGTGGGGTTGATTCACTTTTCTGACCCAATTTGGCATTTTTTAGGTTCTTATGTTGTAAGGAAGACTGTTTCTGGATTCTGGCCTGAATTCTGTAGAGCTGTGAGGAAACCATATGCAGAGTGCTTTTTTGAGGAAGTGCTGCAATTACTTGGGAAGTTGGGAGGGAACAGGTTAGGAAAGATTCAAACCAAGGGAAAAGAAAATAGAAAGTACAGCAAGCTAGTTTACTTAAGCAGTAAAAAAAGGACCAAGAAACAAATAATCTAAATTGGTGCTTTCCGGTCATGAGTCACAAAATTCCTTTTGATTTAAGAGTAGGCCCAAGAATAGAATTGAAAATGAGAGCCCATTTTTTGATCAAATAAGACAGCAGTGCTGAAGTTAGTTTTTCCCATTCACAGATATTTCGGTTGGTAGCAATAATAACTTTAGATGCTTTATATTCAGAAGAAAACCTTTATCATCAGACACTCAAAAATTAAATGTATGAGATTTTAGCCAAAGACTAAGGTATTAAAATAAGGATTGTAAATGGAAAACCAAACAAATATATCATCAGCCTTTGTCAGGAGTGAATTTTCAAACTGTGCATTAAAATTCATAAGTTCAAAATCTTACTAATGAAACAAGTGTAAAATACCAAGGAGCCTCAATAAAATTGAGAATTTTTTTTCCCAAAGTTGAGCCTCCTTCTAGACTGTAAGCTCGCTGTGGACAAGGAACATGTCTACTAAATTCATCACACTGTACTCTCTCTCAAGTGCTTAGCACCGTGCTCTGCATACAGTAAGCACTTAATAAATGTGATTGGTTGATTGATCGACTGGTTTTTAAGAGGTTCGAAAAAGGAGAATCTGCTTGGGTCTTTTGTTTTCATTTTTGTATGCTTTGGTATATCTGATTCTGAGCTGGGAATGGAGGTGAGTCTAACTGCTATTCATTCATTCGATCCTATTTGTTGAGTGCTTACTGTGTTCAGAGCACTGTACTAAGCACTTAGGAGAATACAGTATATGAGGATAGATGTTAAATCCTTAACTTAGGTTCTGACCTGTAATATAACCATGGGCATCAACAATCAGTTGAAAAATTTCTGATAAAAGTTTTGGGAATTTGAACCACCTCCCCACCCCCACCCCCCACCACCGGCCCCATCCCTGTGCTGTTAGTTTTGAGTTATTAGTTGGTTGAACTGTGCCTGCCAAACAGCTGAATTTCTGTCTCTCAGTGGAAAACGTTCTCTGGAGATTTAAAAGGCCCCAGTTTTTCCCTTGTATCCCTGTCAATTCATCCAGAATAATAATAATAGTAATCATATTTGTTAAGCACTTAATATGGGCCAAGTGCTGTTCTAAGCACTGGAGTAGAACACAGTCCCTGTCCTACATTGTGCTAACGGTCTTAATCAACAGGGCTGCTTGTTGATCCTAATCTCAATTTGACTTCTACTGCTTTCCACCCATGGGGAGATCTGGGAGTGGCCGAGGGTGGGTGGGAAGGGGGAAAGCAGTTGAGTAGAGCTCTGCCCCAGCTCTCGGACTGCATCTCAGCCTTCAACTACCCTCTCTATGTGGATGACTCCTAAATCTACATCTCTATCCCTGACCTCTCTCCTTTTCTGCAGTCTCACATCTCCTCCTGCCTTCAGAACATCTCTACTTGGATGTCCTCCAGACACCTTAAACTTAACATGCCCAAAACAGATGCTCATCATCTTCCCACCCAAACCTAGTCCTCCTCCTGACTTTCTCCTCACTGTAGACAGCATTGCCATCCTCCCTGTCTCACAAGCCCGTAATCTTGGCGTTATTCTTGAGTCACCGCTCTCATTCAACCCAGTTATTCAATCCATCACCAATCTGTCAATCAGGGTGTGTGCGTGTATTTGTGCGCACACACGCTATAGTGTCAAGCATGTTGATTGTAAATGCTATTGTGAGGTTGGAATCTTACTGAGTAGTCTTGGCACTACTTTGGTTTGGCATGTTTTACTGTAATGCTTTGTGTTGTCTCGGTGAGGAAAAAGGAGAGTCCTTTCCTTTTGGCACTATGCTCATTTCCTCTTCTGACTACAGGTGTCTGGTTCTGTGTCCATCTATTTGGTGTTTTTTCTATATTGTTTCTGTTTTGTGACAGGTGAAGGAAAGCCTTTTGTTGCTGCCATCACCACCACTGCTATTTTCTATAGTCTTAATTGTCCAAGCAAATTAATAGTAATAATAATTATTATTATGGCATTTGTTAAGCACTTAGTAGGTGCCAAGCACTGTTCTAAGCACTGAGGTAGGTAACACTAGGTAATCAGGTTGTCGCACATGGGGCTCACAGTGAACGCTGAGGTTAATTTACCATGCAACACAAGCTCTTAGTAATTTCTGATTTAGCCAAGAGATTCCATTTGCATGAAATAGGATCATGATTTTAAAGTTCACTGAATCTCCCTGTAAACCAAGGAGACTTGTTTGGGGAGGGAATCTCCAGTTTTCCATCTTGATCTTGAATGATTTACCAACTCTGTTATATTGTACTCTCCCAAGCGCTTAGTACAGTAAACAGTTCACGGTAAACACTCAATAAATATGATTGACATTGATTAATCCTATCCATTCTAGCTTCACATCAATGAAATTTTCACTTCCCTCTCCATCCAAACTGCTGCTATGCTGATCCAAGCATTTATCCTATCCTGACCTGATTATTGTATCAGCCTCCTCGCCTTCCTCCCTGCCTCCTGTCTCTCCCCACTCCAGTCCATACATCACTCTGCTGCCCAGTTCATTTTGGTAAAAAAAAAAAAGTTCAGCCCATGTTTCCCCACTCCTCAAGCATCTCCATAGGTTGCCTGTTTACCTCCAGCCAAACATCAACCCCTTATCATTGGCTTCAAAGGACTCAATCAAGTTTGCCCCATCCTATCTTGCCTTGTTGATTTCCTTTCACAACTCAGTCTGCACACCATGCTCCCCTAATACCAACCTACTCACTGTACTTCAGTCTGGTCTATCCTGCCACTGATGCTTTGCCCACGTCCTGCTTACCTCTGGCTTGGAACACCTTCCTCTCCATCAATCAGTGATATTTATTGAGTGCTATAGTGTGTAGAGCACTATATTAACTGCTTATGAGAATGCAGTCCAGCAGATTTGGTATGTATGTTCCTGGGAGGCAGCATGGTATAGTGGAAAGAACATGGACCTGGGAGCCAGAGGATCTGTGTACTAATCCCTGCTCTGCCACATGTCTCCTGTGTGACCTTGGGCAAGCCACTTTACTTCTCTGTGCCTCAGTAACCTCATCTGTAAAATGGGACTTAAGACCAAGAGCCCCATGTGGGATAGGGACTGTGTCCAAAGAGATTAGCTTGTATCTACCCCAGCACTTAAGAGCAGTTCTTGGCACATAGAGCTTAACAAAGACCACAATTATTGTGATTATTATTATTACCCACAGTGATCTTACAGTCTAGGAGCTTATAGTCCACATATGTGCCAGACTACCATACTCCATACCTTCGAAGCCTTATTATGATCACATCTCTTCCAAGAGGCCTTCCTCAAATAAACCTTCATTTCCCCTATTCCCTCTCCCTTTCACATTGCTCTTGCACTTGGATTTGTACCCTTCACTCACCCCATCATCAGCCCCATAACACTAATGTACATCTCCATAATGTAATTTAATGTCTGTCTACCCCTCCAGACTGTAAGCTCTTGTGGGCAGGACATGTGTCTACCAACTTGGTCTATTGTTTACTCCCAAGCACTTAGAACAGTGCTCCACACACAGTAAGCTCTCAGTAAATATGATTGATTGATTGATTTGCAGACCCTCATGTTAGATCAGGCAGCTCTTCTGGCTGAGGGACCTTTCCCACATTTCCAGGAATCTCCTCTTTCTTCGTCTTCTTTTTCAACCTCAAGACACAGACACACAGACAGAGAGGCGCGTGTACGCACACACCCACCCCGTTCCCCCCTCCCAACAGCTCTTTAGGTTTACATTTAATTAAATATTTTAGTTATGCCACTGTGTTTGCTCATTGATATTTCTATAGTAAATTCAAAGCTGAATCCCAAGATTGCATTCAACCAAGACCCAGGGAAATGAAAGGTAGATTTAAAAAAAATACAGATAATTCAATAAATCCAAATTCAATTTTGTTTTTAACTCTAAAGTTTGTCTCCACCTAAAACAACTTCTGACATCAGCCATAATAATGATAATAATTGTAGTGTTTGCTGAGTGCTCTGCTATGTGTCAAGTACTGTTCTGAGAGCTGGAGTAGATATAAGATTATCAGATTGGACACAGTCCCTATCCCTTCGGGGGCTCACAGTCTAGGTAGGAGGGAGAAACAGATAATGAATCCTTATTTTATGGATTAGGAGACTGGGGCACTGAATGGTTAAGTGACTTGACCAAGTTCACAGAACAGGCAAGTAGTGCAGCCAGAATTAGAGGCCACCTCATCTCATTTCTAAACCCATGTTCATGCCCTGCCACACTGCTTCTCTACTGCAGCCACTTCTGAGAAGCAGCATGGTCTGGTGGAAAGCAAATGGGCGTAGGAACCTGATTTCTAATCCTGGCTCTGCCACTCGCCCGGATGTGACCTTTGGCATCACTCTAACTTCTTTGTGGCTTAGTTTCCTCATCATTAAAATGGAAATTTAATACCTTTTCTCTCTTCTATTTAGACTATGAATGTCATCCTCTAGACTGTAAGCTTGTTGAGGGCAGAGAATGTGTCTACCAACTCCATTGTATTGCACTCTCTAAAGAGTTTAGTACAGTGCTCTGCACACAGGAAATTCTGGATAAATATAACTGAATGACTGATTGATGTGGAACAGGGACTGTGTCTGACCTGTTTATCTTATGTCTACCCCAGTGCTTAGTCAGCCAGTCAATAGTATTTACTGAGTATTTATTATATGCAGAGCACTGTACTAAATGCTTGGGAGAGTACAGTATGAAAATATAACAGACATTCCCTGTCCACAACGAGATGACAGTCTACTTGGCACAGTGCTTGGTACAAAATTCTTAACTAATACCACAATTATAATTATTTAGAAAATCACAACACCTTTGATGTGTGCATAATAATAACAATAATAATAATGTTGGTATTTGTTCTATCCTCCCACCCAGCACCATGAACACCAACCTCCGTCCCTTGTAGAAGCAGAAGATGGATCAAAGCCACAGCCACAATATTAAGATGTTCAGAGAGGTGAAGCTCTTTGGAGCCCTAAAAAGGGAGCAATTAAATGTTTTCCTCCTTTCCTCCTTCCTCCTCTACTTCTGTCCTGCTACCTCCACCCTTAAATTATAATCCCCCCTGGGCAAGGGACCACATCTGAAACTCCAAATTCTTCCCTGTCTTTAGTACAGTATCTCATACATTACCAGCATTTAGTACATAATAATTATAGTATATGTTAAGTGTTTACTACATGCCAAGCACTGTACTAAGTGCTGGGATGGGTAGGAGATCCCTGGGTAGGACACAGTCCCTTCCCCACATGATGCTCACAGGCTAAAGAGGAAGGAGACCAGAAATTCCCATTTTACTGATGAGAAAACCGAGACACAGAGAAGCTAAATGACTTACCCAAGGTCACACAGCAGACTGTGACTCTAGACTCTGAGCTCATTGTAGGCAGGGATTGTCACTACTGTTTTTTTGTACTTTCCCAACCGCTTAGTTCAGTGCTCTGTATACAGTAAGAGCTTAATAAATATGATTGAATAAATGAATGAATGAAATGGTGGAGTAGGATTAGAACCCATGTCCTCTGACTTCCAGGCCCATGCTCTTTCCTCTACTCCATGTTTATCATTGATTGATTGATTGATTGATGTCATTTCAAATGTGCTGATTAAAATCATGATTATATCACAGGAAAATCCAGGGTTAAAGAATGTCATCTGTTTATTTTCTGGAGATATTCAAGCAATATTAATGTTAACTTAACCTATTGATATCAAAACATTAAAGGATCAGTAACATTTATTTGTCATGGCTTTGAAAATATAATTTCCATTGGTTTTTTAGTGGTATTTGTTAAGTGCTTACTGTAGTAATAATAATAATAATAATAATAATAATAATACTTGTTAAGCACTTACTATGTGCCAGGTACTGTTCTAAGCAGTGGTGTAGATGCAAGATATCTGGATTAGACACAGTCCCTGTCCTACATAGAGCTCAAAGTTCTAATCTCCATTTTACAGAGGAGATAACTGAGGAACAGAGAAGTTAAGTGACTTGCCCAAGGTCACAGAGCAGACAAGTGGCAGAGGTAGGATTAAAACCTGTGTCCTTCTGAAACCCAGACCCATGCTTTATCCACTAGGCTCTGCTGCTTCCCATTGGCTCCTACTGACAATGTTTTTGTTATCTGTTTCCTGTTTGATGGTTCATCGAGATTTTTAGTTCTGTTTCACATGTTTTCAAACCACCTAGTAATTTATTCCTGGTTATTAGTCAATAGTAATAATTGAGTATTGCCTATGAGCAGAGTCAACTACTATGTCCTCTGGAGATTTTAGAGGAAATCAAAGTATAAAACAATGGTTCCTTCCCTCAAGCAGCTCAGCCTAAGTGGAAAGATAAATTAAGCAAATACTGCATTCAGGTTTAAAATAAATCAAATTTGGTTAAGCAGGGTGATCAGACTTTCAGTAGTATTTATTCAGTGCTACTGTAAGCCAAAGAGTGGGAGAACAACTGAGTTAGTACAGATCCCTGCCCTCAAGGAGTTTACAATCTGTCAGGGGAGCACCAACACTGGGAGCCCAGAGATCAGGGTTCTAATTCCTGTTCTACCACTTAATAATGTTGGTATTTGTTTGTTAAGCGCTTACTATGTGCAGAGCACTGTTCTAAGCGCTGGGGTAGATACAGGGTAATCAGGTTGCCCACGTGAGGCTCACAGTTAATCTCCATTTTACAGATGAGGTAACTGAGGCACAGAGAAGTTAAGTGACTTGCCCACAGTCACACAGCTGACGAGTGGCAGAGCTGGGAGTCGAACCCATGACCTCTGACTCCGAAGCCCAGGCTCTTTCCACTGAGCCACGCTGCTTCCCCACTTGCCTGCTGTGTGACCTTGGGCAAGGCACTTCACTCTCTGTGCCTCAGCTCCTTCACCTACAAAATGGAGAGTAAATATCTGTTCTCCCTCCCTCTTAGGCTGTGAATAGTAATAATGGCATTTGTTAAGCACTTACCTGTGCCAGGCACTGAACTAAGCACAGGGGTGGATACAAGATTATCAGGTTGGACATCCCTGTCCCACATGGGGCTCACAGTCTTAATCCCCATTTTACAGATGAGGTAACTGAGCCTCAGAGAAGTTAAGTGGCTTGCCCAAGGTCACACAGCAGACACGTGGCAGAGCTGGGATTAGAACCCACAACCTCTGACTCCCAGGCCCGTGCTATTTCCACTAGGCCATGCTGCTTCTCTTGTGGACTCCACGTGGGACAAAGACCATTTCTGTTCTGCATATATCTGTTACCAATTTGTATATTCCAAGCGCTTAGTACAGTGCTCTGCACATAGTAAGCGCTCAATAAATACTATTGAATGAATGAATGAATATATCATATCTACCTAATACTTAGCACAGTGGTTAGCACACAGTAAGTGCTTAACAAATATTACTATTATTATTATTGTTATCATGATCAGTCAGGCACTAAAATAAATTTCAGATAGGAAGAAAGTGGTGAAATTTAGAATATTTAAGGTATGTACAAAAGCGCTTTAGAAGACTGCCAGTAATAATTATGGCATTTGTTAAGTGCTTATTCTGTGCCAAGTTCTGTACTATGTGCTGGGGTGGATATAAGCAAATTGGGTTGGACACAGTCCCTGTCCCTCAGAGGGCTCACAGTCTCAATCCTCATTTTACAGGTGAATTAACTGAGGCACAGAGAAGTGAAATGACTTGTCCAGGGCCACACAACAGGCAAGTGGTGGAGCCCACATTAGAACCCAGGATCTTCTGACTCCCAGGCTCATGCCCTAACCACTATGCCATGCTTTCGGTGACCCAAAAGAACTGAGCAGGCAGTTGTGGGGATGTTTGCCCCACCCTAACCCCCACAGCACTTATGAACATATCTTTAAATTATATATTATAAATTATTGATTTACGTTATGTCTTCACCTCTAGACTGTAAACTTGTTGTGGGGAGGGAACATGTCTGCTAAGTCTCTTGCATTGTGTACTCTCCCAAGCATTTAGTACAGTGCTCTGCAACAATAAGTGCTCAATAAATACCATTGATTAATTGATTGGGGATATAAGACGGGGACTTCTTGTCTGCTGTGTGACCTTGGACAAGTCACTTAACCTCTCTTTGCCTCAATTACCTCAACTGTAAAATACTGTGAGCCCCACATGGGACATGGATGGTGTCCAACCTGACTAGCTTGGACCTTCAAAAACCTAGTCTCACAGGAGAGAAGCCTGCAGAAATCAGAGATTAGAGAGTCAAGAAGGGAGCTGAAGGAGTTAGAGTTGAAGCATTTGGTATATTCAGAACAGCACATCCAGGAACAGCTTTATGTTAGTCATAGATCAGATTACAAACCACCCCCTCCCCAATTAAATTGCAAATTCCTGGAGGGCAGGGCCCATTTCCCTTATATCTATTATACTACTTTTCTCAAACACTTCAAACAGTGCTGTGCAAACACTAGTTGTTTGGTTTTCAGTTTGTTTGTTTGTTTGTTTTATTGTATTTGTTCAATGATTACTATGAGTCAGGTACCATACTTAAAGCACTGGGGATGATACAATCTAATCAGTTGAACACAGTCCATGCCCCACATAGCTTTCACAGTCTTAGTCTTATTTTTTAGATGAAGTAACTGAGGTACAGAGAAATTAAGTGACTTGCTCAAGTCATACAGAAGACAACTGGTGGAGTCAGGATTAGAATCCAGGTCCTCTGTTTTCCAGGCCCATGCCCTTTTCACTAGGCCACGGTGCTTCTCTTTCAAAAAGCACAAGTGACTGGTTGATTAGCCTTTTTGGCCTCATTCCACATAGGTGGTAGCTTCATAAATAAAGGACATGAGTGCTCACATATGTTAATGGAACTATTCTTCAACAAAATTAGTTCAGTTCAGAAGCATATTGACTACATTAATGAAAAACGAATATTGCATTCAGAGACACAGCATGGCCTAGTGGAAAGACCTCGGCCCTGCAAGTCAGAGAACCTGGATTCTAATCCTAGCTTCTCCAATTGCTGGTTGTGTGACCTTAGGCAAGTTACATAACTTCTCTGTGCCTCAGTTTTGTCATCTGTAAAATGGAGATTCAATATCTGTTGTCCCTCTTAGACTCTGAACCCCATATTAGGCAGGAACTGGGTCTGACATGGCTGCCTTGTATCTACCCCAGTGCTTGGCACATTATAATTACCTAAAAAATACTACAGTCATCATTACTGGTGATAAAAAGGAGACTTATTTTCAGCAGTCTTTCTGGGGCACTAAAAAAGGAGAAAGCTACAAGAGAACTCCAGATAAAAATATCTTGGGAAGGAAGATATTTTGGTAGAGTGGATGGTCACTTGTCGAAAAATGAAGACTCTATCAATTAGCAGAAAATTATATAATTTAATCCACAGAACACGATGTTCACAATCCCGGAGAGACAACACTACTAATGACGAGCAATATTCAAGTGTGTGGAATGGAAAACAGAAACCATCACATCTTGGCTCTTACTAGAGTGCGAAAAGATGGAAACCTTCTGGAGCAGTAACTGACAATTTACAGACAATGGTTGATGTTCCGGATATGCACTCTCTGCAGATCTGCCTGCTTAATGACCCGTCTGACTTGGATCTTAACAGTCACTACAAAGAATGTGGCTGGAGAGCCATTTCCAGTTGGCAGGAAATATGTACTGCTTCACAGGAATAAGGAAGTGACTGCAACTAACCAGGAGAGTGGACAAATGTTATGGACTGCTGGATTCGTTTGAAAAAACTGAAACCAAGGATCAGAGGCTAATAGGGAATATCTGGTACAAAGGTTGAGTGTAGGTGTTTGGATGTGTTCTAAACTAAACAAGTTATGCACAAGTTAGGAAGTGAACTGGGGCTAGAATTGAAAAACAAAGCAGATATCTCTGTACTAAGAACAACAGCAACAACAAACCTAGTTCATGTATCGCTACCTTGGAGCTTTGCAGTGAACATTCTCATCATTATTAGTATTTGTTGAGGCTATATTAAGACACTTAGACATAGACTGAAGCTCCCTGTGAGCAGGGAACATGTCTACCAACTCTCCCAGTGCTTAGTACAGTGCTCTGCACACAGTAAGTGCTTAATAAATGTGATTCATTTACTGATGTAAAAAGACTAGGCCAATGTATGAGTTATGTCCAGGATTTTGTCCCTTTTTAAACAGAGCTTTCATTTTAACATCACCTCAAACTTGCTGATTGCAAGATGTAGACAAACACTTTCAGTCTGATGGGGCAGAGAGAAATTCCTTGGCCTTAACTTTAGGATCTCGTTGTATCATCGTGATTCAAACTTCACCAACTGAATGACCACTTTCCACTGAAGTCACAGTGAGTAGTAGGCTCTCAGATTTTATTATCAGCCTAGTGTTGTAGTATTGGGAATCTGGACCCTAAGTCTTATGCTGAATGGCAGGCGAGGTCAGTTGATTACACAGTGAAATCAGTGATATTTATTGAGAGCTTACTTAAGTGTAGAGCACCATACTAGGTGCTTGGAATAATAATAATGATGGTATTTTTAAGTGCTTACTATGTGCTAAGCACTATTTTAAACGCTGGAGTCGATACAAGGTAATCAGGTTGTCCCACGAAGGGCTCACAGTCTTCATCCCCATTTTATAGATGAGGGAACTGAGGCACAGAGAGGTTAAGTGGCTTGTGCAAAGTCACACAGATAATAAATGGTGGAGCCAGAATTAGAACCCATGACCTCTGAATCCCAAGCCTGTGCTGTAAGAGTACAGTAACAGATTTGGAAAACATGCTCCCTGCCCACAAGAAGTTTACAGTCAGGAAAAGATATTGTAGCTTTACCTTTCCTTTCAGTCAATCCATCACTCACATTATTGAGTGCTTACTGTATGCAGAGCACTGTACTAAGTATGTGAAAGTACAGTGTAACAATATAGAGAGTTTGTAAACACATTCCTGGCCCACAACTAGCTTACAGTTTAGAAGGGAAGACAGACATTAATATAGACTGTGAGCCTGTTGTTGGGTAGGGATTGGCTCTGTCTGTTGTCTAATTGTACTTTACAAGAGCTTAGTACAGTGCTCTGCACACAGTAAGCACTCAATAAATGATTGAATGAATGATATAAAAAAGTAAGTTATGGATGTGTATGTAACTGCTGTGGGGTTGAGGCTGAGTAAAAGGAGCAAATCAGGGAATAGGTGAAGAGGAAATGAGGGTTTAGTCAGGGAAGCTATCTTGAAGAAGATGTGTTTTCAATAAGAGTTTGAAGATGGGGAGAGTAAGCATCTGTCAATATGAAGAGGGAAGACTTTCCAGGCCAGAGGCAGGATATGGGAGATATGCCGGTGATGAGATAGACAAGATCAGGTTTGAGTGAGTAGGTTGGATTTAGAGGATCGAAGTGCATGGGCTGGGTTGTAGTAGAAGGGCAGTGAGGTGGGGTAGGAGGGGGCAAGCTGATTGAGTGCTTTAAAGTCTATGGTCAGGAGTTTCTATTGAAGCAGAGGTGGATGGGCAACCCCTGGAGGTTCTTGAGGAATGGGAAAACAAGGACACGTTTTTGTAAAAAATTGATCCAAGCAGCAGAGTGAAGTATGGACTGGAGGAGAAAGAGTGGAGTGGAATATGGAATGGAGAGGCAAGGAGGTCAGCAAAAAAGCTGATACAGTAATCAAGGTGGGGTAGGATAAGTGCTTGAATTAACATTGCAGCAGTTTGGATGGAGAGGAAAGGGAGGATTTTATCAATGTTGTGAAGGCTGAAAGAAACAGGATTTAGTGATAGACTATGTGGGTTGAATGAGAGAGATGAGTTAAGGATAACACCAAGGTTATGGACCTGTGAGACAGGAAGGATGGTGATGCTGTCTCCAGTGATGGAAAAATCAATGGAAGGACAAGGTTTGGGTGGGAAGATAAAATGTTCTATTTTGGACATTTTAAATTTAAGGTGTTGGTGGGACATCCAAGTAGAGCTATCCTGAAGGCAGGAGGAAATATGAGACTCAAGAGAGAGAGACGTAGATTTGAGAATCATCTGCATAGATGTGATAGTTGAAATCATATGAGTGAATGAGTTCTCCAAGGGAGTGGGTATAGATGGAGAATAGAAAGGGAGCCAGAACTGTACCTTGAGGGACTGCCTCAGTTAGGGGGTGGGAGACGAAGGAGGAGCCTGTGAAGGAGACTTAGCATGAGTGGCCAGAGAGACAGGAGGACAACCGGAAGAGGACAGCGTCAGTGAAGCCAAGGTTGGATGATGTTTCCAGGAGAAGGAGGTGGTCGACTGTGTCGAGTGCAGCTGAGATGTCGAGCAGGATTTGGATAGAGTAGAGGCTGTCGGACCTTTGAGAGGGCGGTTTCTGTGGAGTGAAGGGAATGGAAGCTAGATTGGAGGGGTCAAGGTGAGAACTGGAGGAGAGAAACTTGAGACAATGGAGATAGACAACTTGCTCAAGGAGTTTGGAGAGGAATGGTAGGAGGGAGATGGGACACTAACTGATACTTCTGATGCTTATACTGATACAGATACTTTCCTAAAGTACTTAATAATAAAAATTATGGTATTTGTTAAGCCCTTACTCTGTGCCAGAGCTGTACTAATTGCTGGAGTACATACAAGATCATCAGGTAAGGTCACAGTCCTAAATAGGAGGGGAACAGGTATTTAATCTATTTTACAGATGAGGAAACTGAGGCTCAGAGAAGTTAAATTATTGACAGAGGTCACACAGCAGACAAATATGGGAGCAGGATTAGAGCCCTGGTCTCCTGATGCCTGGGCTCTCTTCATGCAAGCATGCTGCTTCTTAGAGGGCTATTTTTCATTTGTTTTCCTCAGATTCCTCCAACAGTTACTCTTTGTTTGTTGTATCTGACACTTCTCAGATACATACCTGAGCCAGTCGCATATCATTTTAGGTTTTCCATATAGAACAATATATATGACAATAGTCAAAGAATCAATCAATGGTATTTACTGTGTCCTTACTGTGTACAGAGCACTGTATTAAGCACTTGTGAGAGTACAATGCAACAAAATTAGCAGACTCGTTCCCTGCCCATAATGAATTCATACAATTAGATTTGCTTCCTTGAAGTGAAATAATGGACCCAAGGAATCCTTTAATGTTTGTGTCCACTGGAACATAATACTCAACCAAGTCTATCAGTCCCAGAATTTTTAAAGGAATAGGTACCCTCCTTGACATTCACCTTCATGATTAGGGAATGTATTCATTCATTCATTCAGTTGTATTTATTGAGTATCTACTATGAGCAAGGCACTTTAGTAAGCACTTGGGAGACTGCAATACAACTACAAATAGACACATTCCCTGCTCATTCATTCATTCATTCATTCATTCGTACTTATTGAGCACTTACTGTATGCAGAGCACTGTACTAAGTGCTTGGAAAGTACAATTCAGCAACAGATAGAGACAGTCCCTACCCAACAACGGGCTCACAGTCTAGAGGGGACCTTCTACCACCTCTAAATTTTCCACTCAGTACTTTTTTATGGATCTGTTATTGTGAATTTAATTAAACACTTTTTAAGCAGATAATTTCTGCCCACACAATATATTGTAACACATTCTCTGTGCTTACAATGCACTTCATGAAGTACCACATCCTTTAGTCTATCAAGCCTCCTTTAAAGCTTTGGTGGTTGACTCCAGAAAAATAAATTAATTTTTATTTCTCATAAACAGTTATATGTCCTGCTTTTCTTTTAGATTATTAATAATTTATGCTTCAAATATATACTCTGTTATAATAAAGCAGGCAGATATCTCTCATAGATGTCAAGGATCCAACTCATTAATGTTAGTAACATCACCTGAAATACTTGGATAAAAGAAGCAGCATGGCCTACTAGTAAAGCACAGGTCTGGGAGTCAGAAGGACCTGGGTTCTAGTACAGGCTCTGCCACTCATCTGCTGAATGACCTTGTGTAATAATAATAATAATGTTGGTATTTGTTAAGCACTTACTATGTGCAGAGCACTGTTCTAAGCGTTGGGGTAGACAGAAGGGAATCAGGTTGTCCCACGTGGGGCTCACAGTCTTAAACCCAATTTTACAAATGAGGTAACTGAGGCACAGAGAAGTAAAGTGACTTGCCCACAGTCACACAGCTGACAAGTGGCAGAGCCGGGATTCGAACCCATGTCCTCTGACTCCAAAGCCCGTGCTCTTTCCACTGAGCCACGCTGCTTCTCTGGGCCTCAGTTACCTCATTTGTAAAATGGGGATTAAGACTGTGAGCCCCATGTGGGACCGGAACTGAATCCAAACTGATTTGCTTATATTCCTCCCAGTGATTTCTTGCCTCCCAGTGCCTGCCACATAGTAAGCACTTAAAAGATACCACCATTATTATTATTATTGTTAATAAAAGGCACTAGAGACTGTAAATTAATAAATAGAGAAAGGAAAAAAGAAAAAAGAGCCCTTGTGGACGTATAGCAAGTCCGTAGCCAGAAGCAGAGTAAGAATGGTCAGCAAAAACTCCTTACCCTTTTTCCATGTACTTGGGTCTGTACCCCTTCAACACCCCAATCCCAACCCCACAACACATATATATATATATATATATTCCAGTCATTTCCCTTATCTGTAATTTATTTTAATGTCTGTCTCCTTCTCTAGTCTGAAAGGTCTGTGTAGGCAAGGATCATGTCCACCAACTCTATCACATTTTACTCTCTCAAGCACTTAGTATAGTGCTCTGCACTCCTAAGTGCTCATTAACACCATTAATCGATTGATTATCTCTTAAAACCCTGAGATAAAACTCTGAGTGCTTGGCAAAGCAGATACCGGGCATAGTGGAGAGCGATTCAATTCTGTCATGAATATTTCTCACCACATCTTTTTCCTGTAGCATGAAGAGCTAGACAGTTCCTCAAGTTTTTTTTTTTTAACAATTTAATTTATTCCCATTCTCTGTGGAATCAACTAAAATACCTGTGAGGCTTTAGGAAGTGCAGTACTGATTACATTAAGATGTCATTAGCAGATCTATTTGTGGAGACCCAATTGGTAGACAGTGCAAAAAGCTACTTTATGAATGCTTTAATTTGCATATTTGAAATGATTAAAATAATTTTAATAAATTGCCCAATTCTTGTGAGATTAAAACCAAACCAAACAAAAAAATAATGTTTTGAGGACTTTATCTCTTGCAGTTGAATAATTAATATAAAGGATTCTTAGGAAATGGATCCTTAGCTACCTGTAAGGTCAATTACCAATGATCTTACAATGAGCCTCCTCTCTCTCCCCACTTGAGTGTATATTTCACTCTGCTGCCCGGATTATCTTTCTATAGAAACGCTCTGGGCATTCATTCATTCATTCATTCATTCATTCATTCATTCATTCAATAGTATTTATTGAGCACTTACTATATGCAGAGCACTGTACTAAGCGATTGGTATGTACAATTTGACACTCCACTCATCAAAAACCTCCAGTGGTTGCCTGTCAACCTTCGCATGAAGCAAAAACTCCTCACCCTTGGCTTCAGAGCTCCCATCACCTGGCTCCCTCCTACCTCACCTCCCTTCTCTCTTCTCCAGCCCAGCTGGCACACTCCACTCCTCTGCCGCTTACCTCCTCACGGTGCTTCGTTCTCGCCTGTCCCACTGTCGACCCCTGGCCCACATCCTACCGCTGACCTGGAATGCCCTCCCTCCTCACATCTGCCAAACTAACTCTCTTCAAAGCCCTTCTGAGAGCCCACCTCCTCCAGGAGGCCTTTCCAGGCGGAGCCCCCCCTTTTCCTCTGCTCCTTGTCCCCTCCCCAGTACCCTTACTCCCTCCCTCTGTTCTACCCCCTTCCCTGCCCCACAGCACTGGTATATATTTGTACGTATTTATCATTCTATTTATTTTATTAGTGATGTGTATATATCTATAATTCTATTTATTTTGATGCTATTGATGCCTGTTTACTTGCTTTGTTGTCTGTCTCCTCCCTTCTAGACTGTGAGCCCGGGGTTGAGTAGGGATTGTCTCTGTTGCCAAACTGTATTTTCCAAGAGCTTAGTACATGCTCTGAACACAGTAAGTGCTCAATAAATACGATTGAATGAATGAATGAATGATGTATTATCGTGGTCATGACGGTAAGCAGGCACAAACCTACCTCAAGGATGTTTTGCGAAAAGTACTATACTTTCGGTTATGGCTTGGAAAATGGTTATGGTTTGTATGAAAGACTACACATAAATATGAGCCATTATCGCCCACCTGAGGGAATTGGTTTGGAGAAAACATTAAATTAAACCATTTTGAATTCATGTGTCAAAAACCAAAATTTATTTCAAAAGTCCCCAAATCACATAAAAGACAAATCCAAAGAAGACATGGACCTAGCTTTGTAGCTTTTTAGATTTTCAATTTTTTACAGTATTGCTTTAAGTTGGTGGTCTAAGCATCTTTGTGGTTTAGAACAAAATGCTTTTTTGGTTTCTCTCTTCCTGAAATAATCCAGTAAAGCACAAAAAATACACCAAGCCTGAAAACTCATGTTCCGTTAAGAACAACTACATAAAATGTCCTGCTTTGAAATCCACTATGTCAGCACCTTCTCGGAGTGTGGTGATGTACTCAGTGGGAGTTTGGGAGATGGTTTCATCAGACCAGAAGTTGATGCTCAATCAATCAATGGTATTTATTAAGCAATTACTGTGTGCAGAGCATTGTACTAAGCACTTGGCAGAGTACACTAGAACTCAGAGGAGCCAAATGAAGGCTCTTGGAATTAGGGCTCCGAAGGAGATTTTCAGGAAAGACCACGGGGACCGTTGAATCTGGTGCCAGTATCGACATTGACCCAAACCAACAGGATGTTTTTTTCTTCCCTTGCATGGCCAAAAAGCTAATTCCTTGATGCTGACATTAGATGGCCAAGGCTTCAGAAATTAGGGCTCAGTAACCCTACCAGTTTGGAGGATCAACTTGGTACTGCAAGTTGATTAGTCTTTAGATGGTAAATTCATTGTGGACAAGGAACATGTCTACCAACTTTATTTTCCTACTCTCCCAAGTGCTTAGTACAGCAAGTACAGCTTAGTATAGTACAGAGAAGTAGCATGGCAAAGTGGATAGAGCAAGGGCCTGGGAGTCACAAGGTCATGGGTTGTAATCCCGGCTCTGCTACTTGTCTGCTATGTGACCTTGGCCAAGTCACTTCACTTCTCTCGGGCTCACTTATCTGTAAAATGGGGATTGAGGCTGTGAGGGACTGTGTCCACCCCGATTTGCTTGTAACCACCCCAGTGCTTAGAACAATGTCTGGCACATAGTAAGCTCTTAACAAATACCATAATTATTAGTGTTCTGTGCAGAGTAAGTGCTCAGTAAGCTTGTTGTGGGCAAGGAATGTCACTGTTTTTTGTTGTGTTGTACCTTCCCAAGTGCTTAGTACAGAGCTCTGCACACAGTAAATGCTCAATAAATATGATTGAATGAACGAAATATGATTGATTGATTGTTGAGGACAGACAAACTGGGACAGTGAAAGGCTGGCAGAACCCTGTGAGAGCAACCCACTTCTAGGGCTCTTGGGATAACTTTCTCAGCAAAGGGCAATCAGTGATCATTTCAGAGGATAAGCTTTAGTTTGAGCCGTTGCACTTTCCTAGAATAGAGACATCAACATAACAGAAACATCTAACCCCACTGCCTTGGATAGAGAGGGCTACTCTGAGAGAAGCAGCAGAAGAAAGACTTGCCTTGTCTTATGCTGTCCAGTCGTTTCCGACCCACAGCAACGCCATGGACACATCTCTCCCAGAATGCTCCACCTCCATCTGCAAACGTTCCGGTAGTGTATCCATAGAGTTTTCTTGGTAAAAATATGCAAGTTGTTTACCCCTGCTTTCTTCCTCAGAGTAAACTTGAATCTCTGCCCTCAACTCTCTCCCATGCCACTGCTGCCCAGACAGGGGAGTTTTGACTTGTAGCAGATTGCCTTCCCCTTGCTAGCCATTGCCCAAGATAGGAATGGAATGGCTATGCCTCTCCTCGACTCTCCCTCCCTTATCAGAGACTGAGAGGAAGGCCTAGGCTGAGGAAAATGAGGGAAATCACTCAAGGAAAAATGAAAACCCCTCTTTAAGGGGACACTGAAAGAGAAGAACAGACTATGGCCCATCTTAAAAGCAGGTCAATAGGTGCACTTGGATTTACACCCTTTAGTCACCCTTCCCTTAGCCCCTCTGCACTTGTGTATGGATCTGTAATTTATTTATGTTAATGTCTGTCTCCCCCTCTAGCCTGTAAACTCACTGTGGGCAGATAATATGTCTGCCAACTTTGTTGTGCTCTCCCAAGCACTTAGTACAATGCTCTGCACACACTAAGCCCTCAATAAATATGATTGATTGACTTGTCCAGCAGAAATTTGGGCTGGAAGGAGTCAGGTTGCACCAGTGAGGGGCCCCCTGGAGGACATCTCAGGGAACAGGAATGTGTTTGTTTACTGTTATGTTGTACTCACCCAAGTGCTTAGTTCAGTGCTTTGCGCATAGTCAGTGCTCAATAAATACAAATGAATGAATGAATAATAATAATAATGGTATTGGTTTAGCACTTATAATGTGCCAAGCCCTGTTCTAAGTGCTGGGGTAGATACAAGGTTATCGGGTTGGATGCAGTCCCTGTCCCAAGTGGGGCTCACAGTCTTAATTCCCATTTAGCAGTTGAGCTAATGGAGACAGAGAGAAGTAAAGTGACTTGCCCAAGGTCACACAACAGACAAGTGGAAGAACCCCGGTCTTTCTGGATCTCAGACCCCTGCTTTATCCACTGTGCCATGCTGGTTCTCAAATGAATAAATGAATGAATGGAATAGACACCAGAGGGTGAAAGATGGACACTCCCCTAGTAATAATAATAATGATTATAATAATATGATGCTTTTTTTAAGCACTTACTGTGGGCCAGGCATTGTACTAAGTGTTGGGGCATATACAAGCAATAGGGTTGGACACAGTCCCTGTGCCATGCGGGGCTCACAGTCTCAATCCCCATTAGTACAGATGAAGTTACTATGGCACAGAGAATTGGGGTGACTTGCCCAAGGCCACACAGCAGACAAGAGACAGAGCTGGAATTAGAACCCATGATTCTCTGAATCCCAGGTCCATGTTAATAATAATAATAATGTTGGTATTTGTTAAGCGCTTACTATGTGCAGTGCACTGTTCTAAGCGCTGGGGTAGACACAGGGGAATCAGGTTGTCCCACGTGGGGCTCACAGTCTTAATCCCCATTTTACAGATGAGGTAACTGAGGCACAGAGAAGTGAAGTGACTTGCCCACAGTCACACAGCTGACAAGTGGCAGAGCTGGGATTCCAACTCATGACCTCTGACTCCAAAGCCCGTGCTCTTTCCACTGAGCCACGATGTTCTATCCACTACACCATGCTGCTTCTCAAGAGAGAAGCACTATACCATGATATTTCAGTAGAGAGAGGGAGTGGGTTTCCTCTAAAAGGAATAATTGCACAACCTGGATCATCACCCCAGAATGGGGCTGAGAACAGTAGAGAACTGAACCAAAGTTCCAAGAAACTTCAAGCCTCTCCGTCTTTCTCCCCACCCTCCTCCTGAACCTGCCAAGGACAGTAGCCCAGAGACCCCTAGGGGACTTGGGATGCTGCTGGCTGAGACATGCTGGTGAAGGCGGTGCCCAGAATGCCTTTATTGAGGGAGGCAAAGGGAATACAGCAGGATAGACTGGGGATGTCTGGAGGGGAAGGCAGGATGCGAACTAGCAAGCCCAGTTTGGAGCCTGGTTCAGTGCCATGCCCTCAGTGGGTGTTCAATAAATGCTTGATGTTGATGATGAAGCCTTGTTAACCCTGAACCTCCAAGTATCACCCATGACATATGCATTACTCATAAACTAATTCATAAGAGGTTTGATTTAAGGATACTTACTTCAGAAAACCAGTGATTTTATTTAGCTTTTATTTAAAATATCTTCCAAACCTTGAGTTTTGACTTAGACTTGGTTTCTTTGATTCCTGAGCTATTGTACCTACCTTTGGAGCTGCTGCTGCTGCTGCTGATAATAATAATAACAAGAATGGTATTATTTGTTAAGCACTTGCTCCGTGCCAAGTACTGGAGTAAGCACTGGAGTAGATACAAGATTATCAAGTCAGACAGTTCTTGGTTCGCCAAATTAATCACTGTGGTGGTAATAATAGTAATTATTAGGGCATATGTTAAGTGCTTACTATGTGCCAGGCACAAGTTTAAGCACTGGGGTAGACACAAGGTAATTAGGTTGGACACAGTCCCTGTCCCACATAGGGCTCACAGTTTTAATCCCCATTTTACAGATGAGAGAAATGAAGCAGAGAGAAGTGAAGTGACTTGCCCAAGGTCACACAGGAGACAAGTGGTGGAGCTGGGATAAGAACCCAGGTCCTTCTGACTCCCAGGCCCATGCTCTATCCACTAAGCCATGCTACTCTATCCACTAATACCATGCTGGAATTAAATAATTATGTGCCAAGCACTAGAGAACACACAAGATAATCAGTTAAGACAGTGTCCCTGCCCCACCTGGGGATCACAGACTAAGAAGGAGGAAGCTCTTTAATCCCCATTTTCCAGATGAGGAAACTGAGGGCACAGAAGTTAAGTGACTTGATAAAGCAGGCAAATATCAGAATCAGGTTAGAGCCCCCATTTCCTTAACTCCCATACCCATGTCTTTTCCACCAGGCCATGCTACTTAATAATAATAATTATAATGATGATGGTATTTGTTAAGCACTTACTATGTACAAAAGCACTGTTTTAAGTGCTCTCAGGTTGTCCCACATGGGGCTCACAGTCTTCATCCCCATTTTACAGATGAGTGAACTGAGGCACAGAGAAGTGAAGTGACTTGCCCAAAGTCACACAGCTAACAAGTGGTGGAGCTGGGATTAGAACCCATGACCTCTGGCTCCCAAGCCCGAGCTCTTTCCACTGAGCTATGCTGCTTCTCTAAACTCATTGCGGGCAGGGAATGTGTCTTTTTATTGTTGTAGTGTACTCTCCCAAGGGCTCAGTACAGTGCTTAGCACCCAGTAAACACTCATTAAATACAATTGAGTGACAAACTAGGCCACCATGCTTCTCATGGTAATGTCTTGGTAAAGTCTTGGACGCTGGGTAATTCTCATAACCTGAAGCTAAGGGATGATATAAGAAAACAGACAGAAATACCCAGATCATTCCATCTGTGTGGGCTTGAGTGATGGTAGGTAGTTAGTACTGTATAATACTTAGTCAGTCCACAAGAATGTTTTGAGCTCTTTGGAGATCCACACATGGAGCTATATTCAGTGCTTGGTAAAGAGTAGATATGCTTCCAACTCAAGGTGCTTACAAAAGGTGAATGCCTAATGAAAACGAACTACAAAACATTTGCTGGTATGGCATTTCATGATAAAAATGACCTTCAACATTACTGCTAACAAGAACAGTAAATTAGGCAAGGAAACAAGCCAACCCACTGCAAGTTGAAATTTTAATGCTGGTTTATAAGTGTCCTTTCAGGATAAAAAAAGTCACTTACCCCTAACATTCTCTCTAGACTAAAAGTAAGAATGAAAGGCTAAAATCTTGAGCCCATTTTACATGAGGTGTTTCATTAGAGGTGGAGTTCGTTTTAAAGTGTCTGTAAATGGCCCACAAAGTCCATTCTTTTGTTGTTGATAAAAAAGTAGGCAGCTTTGCACTCTATTGCCACTCCAAAAGTGACACATGGTTCTTACACAACAACGTATACTCTTTGGGAGCAAGATGGATAGTCATTCCACCCCCACCCGCCTTTTGTATAGTAAGTGCAGAGAGAATGAGAAAGAAGGAGGGGAAGGGGGGAGAGGAAGAGGGAGACAGAGAGGGGAAGGGGGGAAAGGAGGGGGGAGAGAGGGAAAGGAAGAGAGAGGGAAAAGGAAGAGGGAGAAAAGGGAAGGCGGGGGGGGGGAAAGAAAGAGGGAGAAGAGGGAGGACAAGGGGGGTAAAGGAAGAGGGAGGGAAGAGAGGGGGGAAAGGAAGAGGGAGAAAGAGGGGAAGCAGGGGTAAAAGGAGGAGGGAGAGAAGGAGGAAAAGGGGGGCAAAATAATAATAATGTTGGTATTTGTTAAGCGCTTACTATGTGCCGAGCACTGTTCTAAGCGCTGGGGTAGCCACAGGGGAATCAGGTTGTCCCACGTGGGGCTCACAGTCTTAATCCCCATTTTACAGATGAGGTAACTGAGGCACCGAGAAGTTAAGTGACTTGCCCAAAGTCACACAGCTGACAAGTGGCCGAGCCGCAATTCGAACCCATGACCTCTGACTCCAAAGCCCGTGCTCTTTGCACTGAGCCACACTGCTTCTCAAAAGGGAGAGAGAGGGAGGGGAAGAGAGGGGGGAAAGGAAGAAGGAGAAAAAGGAGGGCAAGAGAGGGGGAAAAGGAAGAGGGAGAAAAAGGAGGGGAAGAGAGGGGAAAAGGTGGAGGGAGAGAGGGAGGGGAAGAGAGGGAAAGGAGGAGGGGAAGAGAGAGAAAAAAGGAAGAGGGTAAGAAGGAAAAAAGAAAGGGAGGAAGGGAGAGGAAGAGAGGAAAATGAAGGGGGGGGGAAGGAGGACGGGGAAAAGGAGGGGGACTTGAGGAAAGGGAAGGGGGAAAAGGAGGAGGGGACAGAAGGGGAAAAGGAGGGGTGGAGGAGGAGGAAAAAAAGGGAGGGAGGGGAAGGGAGCGGAAAGAGAGAGGAGAAGAGAGAGAAAAAAGAGGGAAAGGAAAAAGGAGGGCGGGAGTCCGGGGGCGGGGCAGCGGGCCCTCCTCCTCCCGCAGTTTCCCTCCGGCCCCGCCACCTGAAACCCGAGCCCGTCCACCCTGTCCCCCGCCCCGTCCCGCCCCTTTCCGTCTGCCTGCCCGGGAGGGAGCTCCGCAGCTCCCAGCCCGCAGCCCGGGGACGACGACGACGAGGAAGAGGAGGAGGAGGACCAGGACTCCCGGGAGGGAAGGCGGGGGAAGCGACCCCTACCCGCACGCACAGACAGAGCGGAGCGCGCAGCGCAGGAGGAGCGGGAGCAGGAGGTGCAGCAGCAGTAGCAGCAGCAGTAGCAGCAGCAGCAGCAGCAGCAGCAGCAGCAGCAGCAGGAGGAGGCGTTCTGGAAAAAGGGCGTGCAATCCCACTTGGGTGCGAGCAGCGGCGGCAGGAGCTGGGGAGCACCATGGGGGCCTGGAAGCGGAGTCTGTAGCGGGAAGAGAGGAGCAGGAGCAGCAGCAGCAGCAGCAGGAGCAGCAGCAGCAGCAGCAGCAGGAGCAGTAGCAGCAGGAGCAGCAGCAGCAGGACCAGCCGGACCAGCAGGAGCAGCAGCAGCAGGAGGAGCAGGATCGGGAGGATCCCCGCTGCTCCCGGAGACGTTTCCCTCGGCGGGTCCGGGCCGGGGCCGCGCATCATGGAGCCCGTGACCAAGTGGAGCCCCAAGCAAGTGGTGGATTGGACCCGAGGTGAGAGGAGGTCGGCCGGGGGCGCGGATCAGGATCAGAATGTTGGTATTACGGAGTGCCCAGCACTGTTCTGAGCGCTGGGGGAGAGAGAAGCTCATCAGGTTGACCAACACGGGGCTCACAGTCTTCACCCCCATTTTAATAAATACTAATAATCAGGTGGGTATTTGTTAAGCGCTTACCGTGGGCAGAGCACCGTCCTAAGCGCTGGGGGAGATAGAAACTCATCAGGTTGGCCCACACGAGGCTCACAGCCTTCACCCCCATTTTAATAAATACTAATAATCATGTGGGTATTTGTTAAACGCTTACTGTGGGCAGAGCACTGTCCAAAGCGCTGGGGGAGATAGAAGCTCATCAGGTTGGCCCACACGAGGCTCACAGCCTTCACCCCCATTTTAATAAATACTAATAATCATGTGGGTATTAAGCGCTTACTATGTGCAGAGCACTGTTCTAAGCACTGGGGTAGTTACAGGGTAATCAGGTTGTCCCAGTCTTCATCCCCATTTTACAGAGGAGGTCCCTGAGGGCACAGAGAAGTGAAGTGACTGGCCCAGGGTCACACAGCAGAAGCGGGATTAGAACCCATGACCTCTGACCCCCAAACCCGGGCTCTTGCCACTGAGCCACGTTGGATGGAGCCGCGGACCCCGGCATCGGACTCTCCGACCCGCTGCAGCCCCCGCCCCCAACCCTGAACCCCAACTTCTCCAAAAAGCGGCTTCTCCCCGGTCCCTTTAAACTTTTCCCAGCGGCCAGAGCCATCCGTCAATCAATCCATCAGTCGATCAAATTGATCGGGCGCTAACTGCGTGATGATGATGGTATTTGTTAAGCGCTGACTATGTGCAGAGCACTGTTCTAAGGGTTGGGGTAGATACAGGGTCATCAGGTTGTCCCACGTGGGGCTCACAGTCTTCATCCCCGTTTCACAGATGAGGGAACTGAAGCCCAGAGAAGTGAAGTGACTTGCCCACAGTCACACAGCTGACAAGTGGTGGAGCCAGGATTAGAACCCACGACCTCTGACTCCCAAGTCCGGGCTCTTTCCAATGAGCCACGCTGCCTCTCTATTTGTTAAGCGCTGACTACGTGCCGAGCACTGTTCTGAGGGCTGGGGTAGATACAAGGATAGTGAGGTGGTCCCACGTGAGGGTCACAGTCTTCATCCCCATTTTACAGATGAGGTCACTCAGGCAGCGAGAAGTGAAGTGACTGGCGGAGTCGGGATTAGAACCCACGACCTCTGACTCCCAAACCCGGGCTCTTTCCATGCGCAGAGCAGCGGAATCGCCCAGGAGCAGCAGGGCGTAGTGGAGAGAGCACGGGCCTGGGAGTCCGAAGGTCATGGGTTCTAATCCCTACCCCGCCACTGGTCTGCTCTGTGACTTTAGGCAAGTCATTTCGCTGCTCTGGTCCTCAGTGACCTCATCTGAAAAAGAGGACTAAGAATGTGAGCTCCACGTGGGATCGGGATTGGGTCGAACTTGATTTTGCTTGTATCCATTGCAGCGTTTAGTACAGTGCTCGGCCCATAGTAAGCGCTTAACAAGTACCATAATAATAATAATTATTATTTATTGGGTGCACAGTGTGTGCAGAACACGGCACTAAGCGCCTGGAAGGGTACAATAGAATTAAGTGGGGAAAGTGGGCAGGAAAAGTATCTGATATTCTAGTGTCCTCTCGCAAGGGCTTAGTGCTTTACACACGGTAAGCGCTCAGTAAGCACACTTTATAAGCATAACGAGTTAGTCGAGTTAGTCTAGTGGGGGAGACACTTAAATATAAATAGATAAATGACAGAATGGATGTGAGTGATGCGGGACTGGTGGAGGGGTGAATAAAAGGAGCAAAGCCAAGTGCAGGGGAGATGCAGAAGGCAGTGGGGGAGTAGGGAAAGGGAGGGCTCAATCCGGGTAGGCCTTTTGGAGGAGGTGTGCCTTCAATAAGGCTTTGAAGGTGGGGAGAGTGAACGTCTGTCGGGGAAGAAGAGGGAGGGGGCTATAATCGCTGCAGGCCGTCTGGGACCTCTTGACTGTAAACTCACTGTGGTCAGGGAATAATAATCATAATAATCACAATAATTGTGGTATTTGTTAAGCGCTTACTATGTGCCAAGCACTGTACTAAGCGCTGGGGTGGATACAACCCAGGTTGGACACAGTCCCGGTCTCACATGGGGTACACAGCCTCAATCCCCGTTTTACAGACGGGGGAACTGAGGCCCAGAGAAATGAAGTGACTTGCCCAAGGTCACACAGCAGACAAGTGGCGGAGCTGGCATTAGAACCCATGACTTTCTGACTCCCAGGTCCGTGCTTTATCCACTATGCCATGCGGAAGGCGTCTGCTACATTTGTACCCTCCCCAAACGCTTAGTACAGTGCTCCCTACACAATACGCGCTCAATAAATGCGCTCGACCGAGGGACTGGAAGAGCCGGCCCCGGGGGCACAGCGTTGTCAGCAGCGCGTACTTTGTGCTGAGCACTGGGAAGAGCACACGCAAATCCATCGCGGTCCTTGTCCCACGTGGAGAGCTCCCTGTCCGAGGGAAGGGGCGGGAGAACTCTTCTGTAATCCCGTTTTGCAGAGGTGGAAACTGAGGTAGAGAGAAGTGACTCGCCCTAAGTCACCAAGCAGACGAGGGGCAGAGTCGAGATTAGAACCCAGGCGTCCAGACTCCCAGCCTAGTGTCCTCTCCACCAGGCCACAGTGCCTTTTCGAGGGTCCCGTGCGAAGTGGCCAGAGAGGCGGTCTGAGGCTGTGTTTGGACACTTAGGCAGAATTAAGAGCGAGATCCGTTTTGGGGAGGGAGCTCCCGTCCGGTGTTGGGGAAGAAGGGGACGTGGAGGTGGGTTGTCCTCAGTTTATTTTGGACTGGGATTGCAATTTCCTCGGGCTTCCTTTGTTGCTGAGCCAGGGTGAGCCACTTCCAGGCACTCTCACTCTCAGCTGACTTGCTCGCTTCTCCGAGGCCCCAGGAACCCAGTGGGAAAGGTCATGAACCTCAAAGAGAAGGGGGGCTGTCCATCAGAGCAGGAAACCAGGGGCTTTCTGAAAACACTAGCTCTTTCAAAACACACCACCTTCTTTTCTAAGGTGTTCCTTAGATGGGTTTATAACAGGACCCCATCTACCTCCTGTGTGGCATTTCCAAGCGAGCAATGGTATTTGAGTCCTTACTGTGTGTAGAGCCCTGTACTAAGCACTTGAGACTGCGGAGTTGGTAGACATGTTCCTTGCCTGCAAGAAGCCTTTAGTCTAGAGAGGGAGACAGGCATTAATATAAATAAATCTTGGATATGTGCAATCATGTGCATATCCCAGAGAGGGATGATCAGATGGGCTGTTTCCAGTGGGGTAAAAGGGATTGTTGGAATCCCATTGATCTTTTTGGCCCCAACTGCCCATGTGGCTCAAGTATTAATATTGTTTTAATTAATGAATTAATTTAAATCACTATTAATACCGGTATTAATAACAGTAATAATAACAGTAATGGTATTTGTCAGTGCTGACTGTGTCAAACACTGTTCCAAGTGGCAGGGTAGATGCCAGCTAATCAGGTTGGTCACAGTCCCTGTGCCCCTTGGGGCTCACAGTCTTAATCCCCATCTCTACAGAGGAGGGAACTGAGGCACAGAGAAGTGAGGTGACTTGCCCAGTCACCCAGCAGACAAGTGGCGGAGCCGGCATTAGAACCCAGGTCCTTCTGCCTCCCAGGCCTGTGCCCTGTCCACTAGGCAACGCAGCTTCTTTGACTGTAGAAGCCAAAGAGGAGCTCACTGGTACTGGGGATCACACCAAGCGTGTCCACACTAAATACTACCATTATCTACTACTACTACTTCTACCACCACCAGTACTGCTCCATGTATTTTTACATGTCTACTGAAGGTACATTATTTCAAACTTTTGGGCCATCTCATTTTGAAGTCCAGGACAGAAAGAGACCAGTAGTCTCTCTGGGGAACAGTTGGGTCGAGGCTTGGAAATAAATAGTCTGTAGACTTCTGAGAGTTAATGAGTAGGAAAGACCTGATTCGGTGCCTTTTTCTAAGTTGTTTGGAAACTTCTGTTTTGTCAAGAGACTGGGGCTGAGCGAGGCAGGGAGTCCCACCCTTATTGCTGTGGGAGTGTGAACAATTGGCTCTGCCTTCTCATCTGGAAACTCCTGGGGGCTATAGTCCCTAACACCCCCGCAAATTTGTCACCTAAGCTTTCAAGTCCATATATGGTAAAGACAATATGAGGGCAGGGCAGAGAAACTGTGTATAAGAAGGTTGGGCCTGTCAGAATATTCTCCAAACCAAGATTTGCAAGAACTATACCACCTCAATCAAAAAGTGGTATTTACTGAGCACTCTCTGTGGGCAGAGCACTAAGTGCATGCATCGGAGAGTGCAGTGCAAGTACAGGACAATAGAGTTCAGTCAGTCAGTCAGTCGTATTTATTGAGCTGTGCAGAGCACTGTTCTAAGTGCTTGGGAGAGTGTAATATAACAATATAACAGACACAGTTCCTGCCCACAACAGGAGTTTATAAACAAGAACAACAATATAAACGAGAGTTTATGATCTAGAGGACTATCCTTAGATAAGATTACATAATGACCAGAATCCTTTTGTTCAGGCCTGCCTCAAAACAATGATTAAGAAACAGCAGGTGGCAAATGTTAGGCAGTAGCTGGTTTTTGTTTAGGAAAACAAATCCCACAAATAGATACAGTGATCACCACCCTGTGGCAGAGTCTCATCACCCTATCAGGTACCATACATCTGCCTCTGGCTCAGTTTTTTTTATTATTATTTCTAGGTGATTCCCAAATGACTGAAGTTTTGTTCTTTATTATTCCGTCACCAGGAAATAAAACGACTAAATCATGCTAACCAGTTTCCAAATCTCTGCAGCAGATAACTTGAGCTCATTGTGGGCCAGGATTGTTTATTGCTTTTTATTGCTCTATTGTACTTCCCCAAGCGCTTAATACAGTGAGCGCTCAATGAATACGATTGAATGAATGAGTCCTTGAATGGGGCTTCATATACAGGACTCTCTATTCACCCCAGTGCTTTTGATTGGAGTATAAATTCCTTTTTTTTTAAATGGTATTAAGTGCTTACTATGTGCCAGGCACTGTTCTAAGCACTGGGGTACAAACTAATCAGGTTGGACAGAGGCCATGTCCCACATTTGGCACACAGTCTTAATCCCCATTTTACAGATGAGATAACTGAGCCACAGAGAAGTGAAGTGACTTGCCCTAGGTCACAGAAAAGACAAGTGGTGGATGTGGAATTAGAACCCAGGTCCTTTTGACTTCCAGGCCCTTGCTCTATCCACTAGAATGCACTGCTTCTCCCTTGTGGATAGGGGATATGTTACTTTTGTTGTGTTCATCCCAATAAGTACTGTTACCATAGAAAGCATTTTTACTGATCTCTGAAGGAGTGGAAGGTGGATAAAACTTGCAGTCACTGGATCTGGAACCCCAGTCAGTCAATCAGTTGTGTTTATTGAGTGCTTACCGAGAGCAGAGCACTGTACTAAGCACTTGGGAGACTACAATAAAACAGAGTTGGTAGACACAGTCCCTGCTCACAGTCTAGAGGGGCACCTAGGAGATTGGGATGTTGTCAGTCAAGGTTGAATCTGTTTGGAGTCACGCCCTGAAGTTTATTTTCTTCTGATTAGCTATGGTATTTATTAAGTGCTTATTATGGGCTAACCACTGGGGTAGAAATAAGTGAATTAAATCAAGCACAGCTGACTTTTAATCTAAGAGATAGGGAGAGCAGATGTCTGTGTTTTCTCCCCTCTTTCGCAGAGGCACAGAAAGCCTAAGCAACTTGCATAGGAAGCCAGTGGCAAAAATGGGATTATCTTTCCATCAATCATGCATGTTTATTGAGCTCTTGCTGCACTATCTTGGGAGAGCACAGTATAACAGTTGTTAAACACGTTCCCTGCCAACAACGAGTTTGCAGTCTGTAGGATTAGAACCTGATCAATCAGGTCTCTTGACTCCAAGTTCTCTGTTCTCTCCACGAGGCCACAGTGTCTCCCCATTCATTTTGTGTATTTTCTGCAGAATGTATCCCACTCTTCCTTTTTGAGGTTTCTCCCACTCTTAACCTCACCCAACTTCCCACTTAGATTGAGGACCTTCTGGGCTAGGTGTATTTCTCCAAAGTATCACGTGTTGCATGTGTAAAATAATAATATTTGTTAAGCGATTACTACGTGCAAAGCACTGTTCTAAGCGCTGGGGAAGATACAAAGTGATCAGGTTGTCCCACATGGGGTTCACAGTCTTAGTCCCCATTTTACAGATGAGGTAACTGAGGCATAGAGAAGTTAAGTGACTTGCCCAGGGTCACACAACTGACAAGTGGTGGAGCCGGAATTAGTACCCATGACCTCTGACTCCTAACTCCGTGCTCTTTCCATTGAGCCATGCTGCTTCTCATAATAATAATGGTGGTATCTGTTAAGTGCTTACTATGTGCAAAGAAGGGTTCTAAGCGGTGGGGGGGGGGGATACAAGGTGATCAGGTTGTCCCATGTGGGGCTCACAGTTTTAATCCCCAGTTTACTGATGAGGTAACTGAGGCCCAGAGACATTAAGTAACTTGCTCAAAGTCACACACCTGGCAACCAGCGGAGCTGGAATTAGAACCCATGATCTCTGACTCCTAACCCCGGACTCTTTCCACTGAGCCACGTTGCTTCTCTAATTATGGTATTGGTTAAGTGCTTTCTGTGTGCCAGAAGCTTTCTAACACTTCATTCATTCAGTCTTATTTATTGAGTGCTTACTGTGTGAAGAGCACTGTACTAAGTGCTTGGAATGTATAATTCAGCAACAGCTAGAGATAATCCCTGCCCAACAACAGGCTCACAGTCTAAACGGGGAAGACAGCAAAACAAAACAAGTAGGCATCAATACCATCAAAATAGACAGAATCATAGATATATACACATCATTAATACAATAGAATAATAAATAATTTATACAAATATACCCAAGTGCTGTGCAGAGAGCAAGTGGGTAGAGCAGAGAGAGGGAGTAAGGGGAATGGGGAGGGGAGGAGGGGCAGAGGGAAAGGGAGGGCTTAGTGTGGGAAGCCCTCATGGAGGAGGTGAGTGGTGTGGTAGATTCAGGGTTGGACCCAGGCCTTGTCCTGCATGGGCCTCACACTCTAGGTAGGAGGGAGTAGGATTTAATCCCCATTTTACAGATGAGGAAACTGAAGCACAGAGAAATTAAGTGATTTGCCCAAGATCCCCCAGCATACTAGTGGCAGAATGGGGATTAGAACCCAAGTCATCTGACTCCCAGGCCCATGCTTTTACCTCTAGGCCCAACTGCTTCCCTGATTAATACATCCGTTAATACTATATAAGCAATGGTTCCAGGGGAAGAAAGGTTTAAAACTTAGTTGCAAATGGAGTGAGCACCTACCAACTACCTGGTAATATAGACAACTAGAAATGAGCATAACACAACCAGCCAAAAGTGAAAGTTTCACATCCTGTGAAACATCTCTTTCAGGAGTGGAAACTTGCATTTTATTATATTGGGGGAAGATTTGTTAGAAAAGGCAGATTGAAATGTGTTTTTAGCTTCCAATTATCATCTTGTGACTTAACTGAGAGGACTTTCTTATGTGGAGGAGGGGAAAGGTTTTCTGCTGACCTGAATTTGGGGCACAATATGGTTTGTCTCAAGGCTCTGAATACTGAGTAGCGCACATACCCATGGTCAGCCCCGGGCGACACTTTGTAAATACTATATTAGTGGCCATTTGATACGATGACAGACTGCTCTGTGTGAAATCAGTGATAGGATTCCATGGGCTACAGTAGGAAGGGTGAGAAAGTGTCTCACTTCATAAAAAAGCTACACTTTATGTCATGTACAAATTATTTTAATGACTAGGGAGTGACCCAGTTTTTGGCGAAATAGTAATTCAGTGGCTTCTTTCCTTGTTTGGCCTGGGAACTGAAAACCTGTATTCCTAAACTTAGTTTTTTATTGGATAATCACTTAAGAGTTATTAATTGTGGGTTGGGTTTTTTTTTGCATACTCCCTACTTTAGTAAGTACCTCTTTAAGCAGTTCTTACAAAGGTTTCTGCTCAGCAGTGTTGAATCAGTCGAAATGTCATGATAATCCTTAGGTGAAAGAAATGCAAAATATCTATATTCCTGAATACAATCTGCAGCCGAATCTCATGTTTATGAAATTAGAGCCATGTGTTCTGAAGAGAGGAGGTTGATGGCTGAATGAACAAATTAAATCTGTGGCTATTAAACTTTAGCATTCAAACATGACTCTAACCTCTTGCTTCATATAGTCATTTCTCCAATAAGACAGCTTTGCATTGTTGAAGAATGCTATGTTAAGGAGAACTTGTGTGTTATTGTTCATTCTGTGTTCGTAGACACAGTGCTTTCTAATGACATTGTGTTCTGTGCAGACAGAAACACTCTATTGGAACAACGTTTCCTAATTTCCTCTCAGTGTCTTACCTAAAAGTTGAGCTGAAAACATGCATTGCAGAAGAGCTGACTGTTTTTTAGGAATTTAGGAGGCTTGACTTCTATGACTGTATTTTTATAACTCTATCTTTAGAGTTCATTATGGTATTAATGCAGTCTCCAAATTCCAGTCACTTGTGAAGTTGGTAAATGCATGACAAATTTGTGTTAATGAGGTGGGAACAGGGAGAAACTCTTTGCATCCACTGAATTGTAAACTCCTTGAGGGCATAGGCAGTAAACATGCCTACCAACTCTGTTTTATTAAACTCCCGTAGACGCTTACTCCAATGCTTTGCACATAGTAAATGCTAAATAAATGCTAGTGTTGATAACTACCAACTCTACTGTATCATGCTATCCCAAGCGCTCGGGTCAGTGCTCTGCACACAGTAGGTGCTCAGTAAATATCACTGATTAGTTGCCTGTTCCCGATTTACTCTTGGGCATTCTGTTTGTAATTAAGCATGTGATTGCCAAGGCATATTATGCTACTCCACGGCCTTCCATAGAAGGGTTTCGGTTTCTTTGCTAGGCTGAGGACTTACATTTATTGTCTTTCTTTTTTTTAATTTTTTTAAAAATCTGATGACTCTGGGTCTGTGAATTTTAAAGATTAGCTCTTTAGGCTTAGCAGCTAATTAGAGTAGAAATAAATCTTACTGCTTGCTTATATGTGCAAATACCTCCCAGCAACAGCACAAGGTAATTCTCGGCATGGTTTTTAGCAGGTATTTCTCTTGGGAAATGCATGTTCTGTCTGGAAGAGTTCTTCTTACAGGTATATGGTACTGGGGAAAATTGCAGTGGTGGGAGTCATCAGTGGATCAGTGGGCAGTGGTACTGAGTGTTTGGACCTGCTGCCATATGGCTAAACTAGCCACTTGCCTTTCTCACTATTACTTGGTGGGAAAGGGCTTCTGGAGAAGGGAAGGGTGTTTCTTGT
Organism: Ornithorhynchus anatinus; assembly: GCF_004115215.2. Taxonomy (NCBI): domain Eukaryota; kingdom Metazoa; phylum Chordata; class Mammalia; order Monotremata; family Ornithorhynchidae; genus Ornithorhynchus; species Ornithorhynchus anatinus. Next base: position 70,330,311 of record NC_041729.1, on the reverse strand, counting down.
GAGGGGGTGTGGTTTTCCCCTTTCTCAAAGATTTGGACTTTGATGGGAGAGGGCTATGTTATTGTCATCTGTGTGGCTTTGGGCAAGTCACTTAACTTCTCTGGGTCTTAGTTACCTGACTTGTAAAATAGGGATTAAGACTGTGAGCATCATGTGGGACAACCTGATCACTTTGTATCCCCCCCCAGTGCTTAAAACAGTGCTTTGCACATACTAAGTGCTTAACAAATACCATCATTATTATTATTATATAATATACAATTGTTATAATAGACAGTATTTGTTCAGCACTTACAACCTGTCAAACACTGTTCTAAGTCCTGGGGTAGCTACCAGTTAATCAGGTTGGACACCCTCCCTGTCCCCCATTGGGCTTAAATACTGTAATTATTATTAATAATGGTGTTTATTGAGCATCTACTATGTTCAGAGCTTGTTTTTCGCTGTCGAGTCGTCTCTGACCTATAGCAACACCATGGACACATCTGTCCCAGAAAGGCCTGCCTCCACCTGCAGTTGTATGGTAGTGTATTCATAGAGTTTTCTTGGTAAAAATATGGACGTAATTTACCACTGCCTCCTGTGCAGTAAGATTGAGTCTCCACCCTCGACTCTCTCCCATGCTGCTGTTGCTAAGCACATGGAGAGAATACGATACAACAGATATATTTTCTCCCCACAGCAAGGGCTCACAGACTTAAAAAGGAGGAAGAACATTTTACAGTTGAGGAAACTGAGTCTCAGAGAAGTTAAGCGACTTGCCCAACGTCACCCAGTAGGCAGTTGGCAGAGCCCACATTAGAATCCAGCAGAACCCAGCTCTTCTGACCCCCAGGCCCATGCTCTTTCCACTAGGCTAGATATTAACTTTGCATTTATTAATGAGAAATGGGTGTAGTAGTTTTAATAGAGAACTCTAAGCCCACTCCTCAAAGTCGGATGAAAGATGGTTTGTTCTGCTAATGCCACAGCATCTTAGCTTTAGTTTTGTGGGGGTCAGGGAAGAGTGGATGAATGATATGCTCCAGGCAAATTCAGAGCTCACCTTTGATCAAGACCTTAGGTTGGGGCCAGTTGTCTTAATGGATACATCACTGGAGGAGTGTGAGTACTCTATCTTTTCTTTCCCCAGATATTTACAACCAGAGCTAACATTTTGGGTCAGTTTCAGCTCAGTGAACTGAAACCTCTATTTCTCCTTTCCTGACCTTTGGAGAAAATCAAACTGCCCTCCTTCTATAACCTCAAATATGTACTCGTAATGCAGGGTCTTTACTGTTCTTAGCCACCCTTCTATTTTCACTTCTTTCCATTTGGCTTCCACAGTTCTGCATTGGTATCTTCATTGGCTTCTTACAGTTTCAACAGGTCAACTAGGATTTACCTAACTTTTCAATGTTTATTTCCCTGTGGTTTTCCACTCCAGTGAATGCACAACAACAATAGAGGACATTCCAGGCTTGCCCATTAGTTCCTTGAGTTTGTATGCTTGTGGTTCTTTATTTTTATGCAGTTTGTCGATTCTTAAAGTTACAAGACAAGTCATTTAGCCTTGAACTAAGTATTCCCTTCCTTTGATCTCCATTGTCTCCGCGATGTTGTTTTGATGCAGTTGAGTTTAGAGAGCCTCTATTCTTCTGAATGACATGAGAAGCAGCATGCCCTAGTGGATAGAGCACAGGCTGGGGAGTCAGAAGGATTTGGTTCTAATACCAGAACTGCCACTTGTTGCCTGGGTGACCTTGGGCAAGTCACTTAACTAATCTGTACCTCACTTACCTCACCTGTAAAATGGGGATTAAGGCTGTGAGCCCCATGTGTGACAGGGACTGTGTCCAACCTGATCAGCATGTATTTACCCCAGTATCTGGCACTTAGGAAGCGCTTAACAAATACTTTTTTAATGAATAAAGTCGATTATATCTGCCTTACATAGAAACGTTAGGACTAGAAACTTTCTCTTTGTGCTTGGGATGAACTCATAATGTTGGGTGGAGCTACAATCGTAGCAGTCATTCACCGGTATTTATTAAATGCTTACTTGTGTGCCGAGCACTGTGTTAACAGGGAGATCTCCCCAGGACATATGGGTTGAAAGGGGCCCATCTGAGATCCTCTGAAGGTCCACATCCCCCCCCCTTTGTGTGTCTTGTTCCTGTGTTGTTTGTGCCCTCACACTTAAGCTTGGAACTAAACACCATTGAGTGTCTATCTTGGATGTCCACATTTGTGGTTCGGGCTGGCTTCAGTCTGTCATGTGCTTTGAGGGCGCAGCGTGATGATAGTCTAGTGGAAAGAGCATGTGTCTGGGAGCCGGAGGACCTGGGTCTAATCCTGGCTTTTGCCACATACCCGCTGTGTGACCTGTGTGACTTCACTTCTCTATGTCTCAGTTCCCTTGTCTGCAGAATGGGGATTCAATACTTGCTTTCCTTCCTACTTAAGACTGTGAGTCCCATGTGGGACCTGATTATCTTGTATCTACCCCAGTGCTTAGTGCAGTGCTTGTTACATAGTAAGCACTTAACAAATTCCACAATATTTATTATTGGGTTCTCTGTGTGTAGCCATCAAATAGTAGCTTTCTAGACTGTCCTGCTGCACTCTCCCATGGCAGCCTGGTCCTCTGTTCCCTTCCACACTTTCCAGCTCCTCCATACTGTCCATTTCTGACACCTTCCAGCAGGGACCCAGAAGTGGAGCCTGGATTTACCTTGACTTAACCCCTCCACCCACCCCCATTGGGGACCCAGGCCCCGAAGCAGGTGGTGCCCAGCTCTGAGAGTGGTTCATTTTCTGACCTAGTTTCTCTGTGGGCATTGTTAGACACCCGGGATGAATTGCTTTACTCATTTTGGAACTGACATTCGGTAGAACTGTGTAAGAATGGCTTTGAGAGTCTTGTGAACACCTATGTTGTCTTTCTCAGGATGTTTGTATGTTATGTTCCATATTTCCCCAAACTCTGATTAAATAATCAAGTTTAAAACTTGGGGGTAATAATGAGCCTTGCTGCCAGGAGTTTTAGTTTAGCAAGAACTAAATTAGACCACTTACCACTTTTTTCCTTTTCTATTACCGTGAACATGATTGAGTGTCATCAACAGGTCTGCGATTACCCATGGGGTCATGTAAAATTGTTTTTCATTAACAAGCTTCATTCATGTCATTGGTTTTTTTTGGGGGGGGGGGCATGTAGTTGCTGGGGGCTGCAGTTTCTGAAGCTATTCAGCCGTTCTATGAAATGAGTTTTTGTGAAAGTGGATATAGCCCAGTCTGTTTTCTTTGACATCAAATGGCTGATCAAACAGTTTTTTGAACCAAAGGAACAAGAGTGGAAAAGCAAAATGCAATGGGGTTATTTTAAAAACAGTTTTAAAATATGAATCCTCAACAGATTTTTAAAAATAAGGAATTTCCTGTATACAACCATTTCACAAATTGTGTTGCAAAATAATAAGTGTGTAGATAGTATTTGGTGGGAATAGGGCTAGTAAATGAAGAATTTGTATTTTTTTTCCCTTAATATGTTCATCAACTGTGGCTTTTTCTTTTGGATAACTTTCAGTATTTCTACTCTGAGTAACATTTAATGAGGAATACCTCCTTGTTGTTGAGTTCATTGTCACTGAGGCCACCTCACAAACTGTGTTTCGGGAGGAATAAGTTTCTTTCCTTTTAATGAACATGCCTGAATTGAGCAACTCTAGGATTGTCTTCCCTGGCATGCCACTGTAATCCATTCTGCTGTGAGTTTGTATTATAGGTTTGTGCTTTTGCTTTGTTTTTTTTCTCTGACATTTGATTCTAAAACTGTGAGAAACTGGCTTAATGTGTGCATGGTGAAACACCTGTTAAAAGTTGTCATCCCTATCTTAACATAGATTCGGGCTGAACTTTAGCAGTTGATCCCCCATATCAATAGCATTTAAGAGAGGAAGACTCCCTCCTCCACTAACATTTAAAATGTTAGCAATAATCACACTGTACTTAAAAATACTCAAACTGAATGCCTGTGTTAGGGAAGCTTGTCGTACGGGATGTGAGGTGGCTTGATTAGAAATGTCTCTTAGCCTATGTGCAGATTAGACTGACAGCCTGTTGGTGAAATAATTCAAGGGAATGATGGTGGGGAAAGCAGTTAGTGTGAGAGGGACTGGTTTAAAAAAAATAAAAACCCAAAAAAGTCAAGGGATTTTTCCTGCCTTCTGCCTGTAAAGGATCATTGTCTGGAATTCGAAGAGGGGGAGGTCCAAGACCATCATTAGGAATGGAACCTACTGGCTCGGCATAGCCTCAAGCTTAGTCCCATCCTCATTTTCTTCCCATCATTCCTTTCACCTATCAAACAAACTCACATTTTGTTCTTGGAAGTTGAGAGCAGAGCCCTGGCAGCAAGCATCAGGAGGACGCTGGTGCTCCTGATTTGATCTTGAAGAAGTTTTAGGGAATTTTGTGATAGCAGGTGGGACCAATGAAGAGATAAGACTGAAGATGGCTGGAATATCTTACAAGTTGTTGGAAGAGGAGGGTGAAGAATGAGATGGTTATGTGAAGTCTCATTAGTGGGCTTCAAATGGGTGAGGCAGCATTCCCCTCCACCAGGGCTTATTCTGTTGAAGGAGAGGTGCCTAAAAGGGAGGGAAGCAGTTGAGAGGGGAGTAATTCCCTTTAATTACAATAATAATAAGGATAGTCTGGTATTTGTCAAGTTCTTACTGTGGGCCACGCACTGTACTAAGGTCAGGGGTAGGTAGAAGGTGATCAGGTTGGACACAGTCCCTGTCCCACATGGAACTCACAGTCTAGGTAGGAGGGAATGGGATTTAATCCCCATTTTACAGATGTTTTTTGTAGGATTTAATACCCATTTTGCAGATGAGAAAACTGAGACACAGAGAAGTTAAGTGACTTGCCGAAGGTCACCCAGTAGATAAAGGCAGAGTCAGCATTAGAACTCGTCCTCTGACTCCTAGGCCCATGTTATTTCCACTTGGGCCACACTGCTTCTCTCTTAACACTGCTTTAGGGAAGGCATAAAATAGAATTTTCTGACTGTGAGAATTGATAGACAATGATGTTTTTGTAGAACCTCCATATTTAGGGTATTTTTATAAACAAGTTAACTCATTTGTGAGGGGAGGTGATTAACTAGTTCTGCCCTGCCTGGAGGCAAGGGATGGGCTAGATGATTAATTCTTAGTATTCAGCTTTTCCAATTTAGGTGTATTGAGGAAGATAACTCTCTTTTTTCCTTCTCTCTCTCCCCACACCAACCAGAGACTTGACTTAACCTTAAAGAAATAAATGAAATTTTAAATGTGGCATGATTTTGATTTCAGAGGCCCTAATATTGGGATTTTTTTTTTAGCCATCACTCTTAATGTGAATACAATTTTCCAAAATAATTGATGCCTCTGGAGAGGCCTAGATAGAAAAGTCACAAGGAAGAAAGTAAAAAATCAGATGAGTTCACGAGTTACAATGATGCTAAGCAAAGTTCTACCCAATTCACACTGAGAAGCAGTTTGGCGTAGTGGAAAGGTCATGGGCCAAGGAGTCACAGGACCTAAGTTCTAACCCTTGCTCCACTACTTGTCTCCTGTGTGACCTTGGGTAAGTCACTTGTCTTGTCTATGCCTCATCACATCCGTAAGATGCGGATTAAGACTGAGAGCCCCATGTGGAACAAGGAACTGTGTCCAAGCTGATTATCTTGTATCTCCCTCAGTACTTAGTACAGTGCCTGACACACAGTAAGCGCTTAACAGATACCATAAGATAAAAAAAAATCTTCCATTTCTTTTTAAAAACTGTGGGTATTTTTTTCACAGAGCAACAGAGCACAGTGAGTGCTCCAGAAACCTTCATTCTCTTTTAAGCTTTCAAGGTATTTTAAAAATGTTTGCTCCCATTTTTATCCTATTAATCCTTTTAAAGTTGATTCCTTTTGTGGAAGAGTATGTGCTTCTTAGCTTTGTTCATGCCCTAGTGAACTTTGCTCTGCTACAAAGTTCCTTCCAGTTGGCTATTGCTGTTCTTCCTTTTTGGATTTGGGTACCGGAGAGTGGGGTAGGGGACTGAGGGGTTTGGAGAAGTTAACAGCCACATACATATCTGCACATACTGCTAGATTTTAGTAACTTTGGTTCCATGCCAGGCAGAAACAAACACTGAAGAGGAATTTGAAGAACTCATTATAATTGGCATTGTTGATTTGTAAGCAAGAATGATTTTAAACATCCTCTATTTCCTGTCCAGTAATTCCCCTATGTTGATCTCTCTGTGGAGAAGTAATATTGTGAGGGTTGAGGAGCACACAGGAAAATTGAAGAGTCATTTCATTCTGGAAAGGTTTTGGTTTTTTTTTTTAAGGCTCATTTTTATGAATTCCAGTGAGTAAGTCACATTTTCCCAAAGAGGTTACTTTCCTGATTCCTTTAGAGGAGAAGATGTAGCCTGGGACCCGAGGTGGAACTTTTCCCCTCTCTTTGGCTCCCTGCTGGCTTGGGAAATAATTGCCTTTACCTAGTAACAGCATCATCTTTGGGTATTGGACCCAGGGATGTTCTTTAAACAGGCTTTGAAGATGAAAGCCTGGAAGTTCTGATTGCAAAATCCCTTGATTCCTCTCCAATTCTCATTCTATGAAATTGATTGCAGAGTTAAAAATGTATGTGAAAGCCAAATGAGTGCTAAAGCACACAATCTTTTAGGCAAACTTTTATTCCAAGGAGCACAGGGGAAACTACTGCAGATATTTTTACCATTTTGTAGGTTGACCTGGATCATCTCAGAGTGGGAAGTTGCTGGCCTGGATTAAGACTGACACCACAGAGTAACTGTTCAGGGCTCAGGGAACATTGTTCTAGAGCACTGATGTTGACTGCTTCCGGCCAAGCAGCTAACATTCATTTCTGCCCCATAGTCAGTCTTATTTACTGAGCACTTATCATGTGCAGAGCACTATACTAAGCACTTGGGAGAGTACACTATAACAATAAACAGACTCCCTATCCACAACAAACCTCTGCCTGTATCCAAATGGAAGCCAAAACTGAACTGTCGCTCCCCATCCCCACTCCAGCCTTGCTGCGAGACCATTGACAACCTTAATTTGGCACTTGGTGTGTGTGTGTGTGTGTGTTGGGGGGTTGGGGGTCAGTATTAATGCCTGTCAAGCTTGAGTAATGTAGTCCTAAGGAGGGAACCTTCTAGGTAACCTTGGGCCATCTCTTAACTCCTCTGTGCCTTAGTTTTCTCATCTGTAAAATGGGGATTCGGTACCTGTTCTCCCTCCCCCTGGAGTGGCCATCGGAGTTCTTTATAAACACCTCCCCACCCTCTATCCCTGCCACTCCACTTCAGATATTCTAAATGAATAACTGGAGCCCAGATAATTCCTTGAGAATCAATCAGTGCTGTTTATTGAGCATTTCTTGTGTGAGGAGCTCTGCACTAAGCACTTGGTAGAGTATAGTACCACAGAGTTGGCACGCATTTTCCCTGCCTACCAGAAGCTGAAAGCCTACAGGGGAGGGGGAGATGGACAATAAAATAAAGTATGGCTATAAACTGAGAGGGTGGGGTGAATATCAAGTGCTTCAAGGGTACTGATCCCAGGCCATAGGTGAGAAAGAAGGGAGAGAGAGTAGGGAGGATGAAAGTTGGGAAAAGCCTATGGGAGGAATTATGATTTTAATTTAATGTTTTGAAGGTGGGGAGAGCCATGGTTTGTGGTATATGGATGGGGAGGGAGTTCCAGGCCAGAGGGAGGACATAGGGGTTCGACAACAAGGCAGACAAAATCGAGATTCCTTGAGTAGGTTGCGTTGGAGGAGCAAAGTGTGTTGGCTGAATAGTAGGAAGTCAGTGCAGTAAGATAGATGAGCTGATTGAGTGCTTTAAAACCAGTGATAAGGAGTTTCTGTTTAATGTGGTGGTGGATGGGCAACCATTGGAGGTTTGTGAGGAGTGGAGAAATGTGGACTGAACTGCTGATTAGAGTGATCAAGGCAGCAGAACGAAGAATAGGCTGGAGTAAGGAAGTTGATGCAGTAGATTGAGATGGGGTTCAAGGTAGTCATACTTGCGGGCTGTTGCCCCAAATCACACTTCTTATTGTGATTAGGGTAGCATTTTATGGTGGTATCTCCCATGATGTTGAGAATAAATGACCTTTAGGGGCTTATTAATACCAAGCACTGTGCTAATTGCAGAAGATAAAATACAGTCAGTTCAGACATGGTCTGCTTCTCACTTGGGACTCAAAGTCTAAGGGAGAGGAAGAACAGGTATTGAATCCCCATTTTTCAGGTGAGGTAACTGAGGCACAAAGAAGTAAAGTGAATTGCTCAAGGGCACCCAGCAGGGAAGTGGTGGAGTAGGCAGTAGAACTCAGGTCTTCTGGCGCTCGGTCTTGCGTACCTTCCTCTAGGCCACACTGCTTCTCGTCGCAAGTGATGGGTGAACCTCAGGTCAGGCACAAAAGTTCGGGGATCAGGAACCAGCCTGATGAAGGTTACTATGATGTCTGTGGTTTGTGCATTGTCACCTGTGTGCTCTTGACGTAATCACACACACATCTGCTGGAGATGTGGGTACAGCCTCCTCCCCTCTAGACTGTAAGCTCGTGGTGGGCAAGGAAGGGGCCTGTTATTATGTTATATTCTCTCAAGCACATAGTACTGAATTGTACATACAGTAAGAGCTTAATAAATATGACTGACTGATTGTAGCAACCATATGGAGTGGCAGAAGTACTGCACATTGCAAAGTGCATGCATGATTTTTATTAGGAAACCTGTTAGAGCTAAAGTGACCAGCATAGAGACAGTGCTATGCCATGCATTAGTAGGTACTTGCCAGGATATCCACCTCAGTAGCCACTGCTCTATTGCCTGTCTTCTTCAACCAGATGTTTTCAGCATTACGGTGGAGACTGTCAGCCCTAGAGGTGCCTCCTTTAGAGTTTATTCAGGCCTTATTCACTTATGAGAAGCAGCATGGTGTAATGGATAGAGCATGGGCCTGGGAGTCAGAGGTCATGGGTTCTAATAATGGCTCTGCCACTTGTCTGATGTGTGACCTTGAGTAAGTCACTTCACTTCTGGGCTGCAGTTACCTCATCTGTAAAGGGGGGATTGAGACTGTGAGCACCAAGTGGGACAGGGACTGTCTCCAAACTTATTTACTTATATCCCCCAGTGCTTAGTAGAGTGCCTGGCAAGTAACAAGAGCATAACAAACACCATTATTATGATACACTACTGTTGTCTCCTTTTTTTTTTTCCCTCCACTTGTTTGGGTTTTCTACTGCAAAGGTTTTGTTCAGATAAGATAGGCAGTCTTTAGCGGATGTTACCTTTTTCTTTTTTCTGGCCAAGGAGGTGCTGAGACTGAATCTGTATCATGCAAATCAAATTTCTATAATGCCTAGTGAGGAGGAAAAAGATTCCTAGACCCTTTGAAGATGAGTCACAGGTTTGACATTCAGAATTTAGGAGCCATTCAAATTAGCATTCACTTTCTAGGTGTTGAGTTCATCCCCGTATTACAGGTTCTGCTCATCTGAAAGGACTCAACTAGGGTTTGGTTGTGGCAAGGTAAAGGAAAAAAACTTAATGGGTGTGTCTATGTTCTCCTAAAACCATCTCTTTGTGTTGTAATGTTTTCCCAAATTGTTATGGGCTCAAATGGTTCTTTGGATTAAACATGCACTACAGCTATAAGGAAGCTTTACAGTTTCTCTGTAAATAAGATCTGTACCCTTTATTCACCCCACCCTCAGGCCCAAAGCACTTATGTACATATATGTAATTTATTTTAATGTCTGCCTTCCATGCTCTAAACTGTTAGCTCCTTGTGGTCAGGGAACCTATCTACCAACTGTTACATTGGACTCTCCGAAGCATTTAATAAAGTGCTCTGCATACAGTAAGTGCCCAGTAAATATGATTGTAGTATGAAAATTGCAGTTGAGAGAAGAGTTAGAGGTAGGGCGACTAGTGGAAAAGTACTAGGATGACATGAAAGACCTATCCTTGACCTGGTGAGCACAATCAAGTTTCTTATCCACTGTGGTTCTCAGTTCTCTCATCTGTCAAGTGCATGTAATGTCTGCCCTGTACTCTCAACAGGGATATCGAAGAACACAAAGAGAATCAATAAAATACCCTGTAAACTCCAGATATTAGCATTTCATATTTATCACTGAGAATGCTCTGACAGGGGTAGGTGATAACCTGATAACCTGACTCACCCCTCTCCTTGATAAAACAAAGTTGTATTTGACTAGAATGACTCGGTGTAAATTACTTTACTCTTTTTAGCATCATTGGCTGGCTATGATAGCCAAGCAAGTTGAAATCTGTTTTTGCTCAACAAGGTATCCTATTTTGGAAGTTGGAGGGCAAGACTTAAATCATAGGATATTGTTTACCTTCTAAGACTATCAATTGCAATAAAAGGTAAAGAGCCTTGTACTTTTAAAGGAGGGATGGGAATAGAAAAATATTTTCAAGTAAAGGTGCCAGGGATTGTTACATACTTAATCTCATTTTTCACAAACATCATATATAATTCGTTAAAAATACTTATAGTAAATTAGACCCCATTTGAGCAATTACATTCTAAAAAAAATTTAGACGTACAGTTTGTGTTTACATAATTTAGCACGTGACCATAGGCCTGGGAGTCAGGGGACCTGGATTCCAATTCCGGTTTTGCCAAATGCCTGCAGTGCGCCTTTAGGCTAGTCACTTAACTTCTCTGTGCTTCAGTTTCCTCATCTGTAAAACAAGGCCTGAATACCTGTTCATCCTTCTACTTAGACATTGAACCCCATATGAGGCAGGGACTGTGTCTAACCTGATTGACTTTTATCTACCCCAGTGATTAGAACAGTGCTTGACATATATCTATCCCGGTACTTAACAAGTACCACCATCATCACAATTTAAATTTTTTTTAAGCAAACTTTTCTTTGGAATAGGGGAACAAGAAAGAAGAGGAAAATAAATGAAGGTGTCCCACTTACATTAACTGGGGAATCCTTCATTCATTTTATTTGTTTTTGATTTAAAATTGTACAATGGATATGCTGAAAGGGGAACCTTGAAGTATGTCAGTGAGGGAGATGTGATGACCCTTTGTTTGGGAACTTTTTTGCTACAGTCAGCCAGATAGATTGTGGGCAGTTTTCATATGGGGATCTCAAAACATTTTTACTCATTTGTGGGGAATCGTTTAATAATAATGTTGGTATTTGTTAAGCGCTTACTATGTGCCAGGCACTGTTCTAAGCGCTGGTTTAGATACAAGGTAATCAGGTGGGTCACAGTCCCTGGCCCATATGGGGCTCACAGTCTTAATCCCCATTTTACAGATAAGGTAATTGAGGCTCAGAGAAGTGAAATGACGTGCCTGTGGTCACCCAGCAGACAAATGGCAGAATCAGGATTAGAAGCCCCATCCTCTAACTCTCAAGCCCATGCTCTTGCCACTAGCCCATGCTGCTTCTCACTAAGTTTCTCGTTGAGTCATTCATCATATTTCAGGATCTAGGTATCCAGCTTCCTTTGGTGGTGAGTTGCCCTTAGTCACCATAAGGAATAGAAATACCTGTATTAAATTACGGAACTTATTTCCATTTGGGCATAATTGTTCTTGTTAACATGCAAGCAACCATATCCAGCTGATGTTTTTACATTGCCATGCCAGTCAGATTGCAGGTGAAATGGGTGGGGTGACTGCCTAGGTTTGAGGCGCAGGCTGTAATGGGGCAGCTGCTGCCGTGGGATCTAGCCCTGCCACCCAAAAGCCCCTTTCGTGCCCCTGCTTCCAAGTAGAGGGATGGGTGTGGGTACCTGGGGAGACCCTGAGTGCACAAGGAAACATTCATTCATTCAGTTGTACTTATTCAGGGCTTACTGTGTGCAGAACTCTGTACCAAGCGTTTAGGAGAGTACAGAACAACAATAAACAGACACATTCCCAGCCCACAACGAGTGGGCAACCCACCTCACTAGGTGTGGGTGTGGATGGAATGAGAGCATCATCTAGACTGTAAACTCGTATGGGTGGGTAACGTGTCTGTTGTACTCTCCCAAGCGCTTAGTACAGTGCTCTGCACACAGTGGGTGCTCTATAAATACAATTGACTGACTGCCTGGGACCATGAATGTTTTGGGTCCCTAGTCTGTTTATGTTGGGCATGAGACGCATTGCAGTGCAACAGCAACAACTGCTATCTTCCTGCAGGAAACTGGGCAGCAACCGCTGCTTTCCGGGTTTGGCATAGCAGGATCATATCTCCCTGCCACCTCTGGTACGCCGTCCTGGAAGTGCTTGGGGTGGAGAAGTCCCTCCCTAGCTTGTTACGGCTTTGTAAACGTTAGGGCCTCACCCCAAAGCTTCCCTTATAGAAGGGGACTCTGGGCTCTTCGTTGCCCTAGAAGGGTTGGGGAGACTGGGGAAGGGTGGGTGACACAGGTTGAGCCAGGCAGAATGACTTGGGATAACCATATTTGCCAGTGCTGTGTGAAAGTTCCTTTGAGGGCCTGCAAGTGTTGTCAGCTTCTGGAACTGACCAGTTTACTTCAAGGATGCAGAATTGGACACTGAGGGAAAACTAGGGCCCATTAGGGGATGTTGGAGACAGCACACAGGTGATACAGCTCTTTACCGAATTCACTACCTGTTGGAATGAAACTTTTCTGATCATGCCTATTGGAGAGACTGACTTCCTCAAGGGTTATTAACTGAGTTTGGTAGAGAGAAAATTATTTTTTTTTACAGTTCTGCAATGAGTGAATATTACAAACCTGAGAAAGGGGAATAATTTATTATTATTAACAGTGATAATACTTGAAGTATTCTTAAGCACTTACTCTATGCCAAGCACTGTACTAAGTACTGGAGTAGATATAAGACAATCAAGTCTGTTACAATCCCTGTTCCACGTGGGGCTCACAGTCTAAATTGGAAGGAGAACAGATGTTGAGTTGCTGTTTTACAGAAGAGGAAACTGAGACACAGAGAGGTGGCTGGTCCAAGGTCACACAGCAGATGACTGGAGCCTGAATGAGAACCCAGTTCCTCTGACTCTTAGGCTTGTGTTCTTTACACTAGGCCATGCTTTTTCCTTATTTTTATGATGTTTTGGTGAAATTATGTGTTTGGGAAAGTAGAATTGAAAAGTACACAGGTCACATGTTAAAAGGAATAACTCTCCACATTTCCAAATTGAATGCTGACTGACATTTGCTCTTTTTCAATTACAAGATAAAGAGCTGTGAAAACCACTTTTCAAGCATGGTTAAAGCATCGAATTTAGTGAAAACCCCAATAGGTACAGTGCCATATACATAAAACTGGATCCTAAAATGCATGACCCATTTGATAAACAGTCTCTAGACTGTGAGCCCGTTTTGGGTAGGGATTGTCTTTCTCTGTTGCCGAATTGTACTTTCCAAGCACTTAGTACAGTGCTCTGCACACAATAAGCGCTCAAATACAATTTGAATGAATGAATAACATTAAATAACAAATCTTTACTTTTTTTCTCCCTCAATGTGCTTGTGTTTTCATGTGTCTTGCAAGCTGCTAATAGTAGTTCTATAGTAGGCAGGACCTGAACAGATGGTGAAAACTGGTTACTTTGAATACGATTTTAATTATGTTTTAACTCAGTTTAAAAAATTACAGGTTCACTACCTTATCCTCCCTTTACTGTGAAGTTGTTTCTTTTAACCGATTTGGGCAGTATGTAAATGTATGCATACAAGGGAAAAGCCAATGAGTAATAATCTGTGTCATAATGTACTAAAACAGTTCCACATGGCAGCATCGGAGTCCAGCCAAGTCCAATTAAGGAAAAATCAGCTCATTTCTTCTTGGGAGTCAAGAAGCATTTCACAAGATTGGCTGGAGCCACTTCCACTGTGGGAATAGACATCAGAATGGTAATTACTGATGTTCATTATTCACCAAGACTGCTTCCCTTTAAACTATTCCTAAACCACAAATACCCATCAACCTCTGAATGAAGCCGGCTGGTAGGTGCATTTTGAGGGGAAGAAAGTGACTGCATTAGTATTCAACCACAATTATCTAGTAGATAAGCCTCATGTGAGAAATATAAACAAGCAACATGTAGCATAATGTTAGTGTTTAACAATAAATTTAGGCTCAAAATTGGCAGGCTCTATGCTGTTCTTTTTGCATGTTGGTGGGCTTGTTAAATGCTTCAGATGGCATCCTGGTGAGCTATTTAGGAGATAAAGTAAAGCTCTGGAAAGGTGCAGTCTGTGAAACTTGAAGATTCTAATTTTTTTTTATTGGTAATTACTGAACATTAAAACCACTTGCCTTAAAAAGAAAAATAGTACCCCCTAGTAGCCAGTGTCTTTTCAGATGCTGATTATAGCTCTTTCTAGACAATTTTTAATCCAAGGATATTCACTAAATTTCATTGAAGTGGGTCCCATTGTTTGTTCTTAGTTTCTATTTATCATACAGTACCAAGAATTCCTTCTTATACTTAGCTTTAAGTGTTTCACAGATTAGGAGTTGAAAATTTAGAAAGTAAGCGGCGTGTCCTAGTGGAAACAGCACGGGCTTGGGAGTAAGAAGGAACCTGGATTCTAACCCCAGCTCCACCTCTTGTCTGCTGTGTGAGCTTGGGAAATTTCCTTAACTTCTCTGTGCCTCAGTTCCCTCAACTGTAAAATGGGGATTAGGGCTGTGAGTCCCACTTGGGATATGGACTGTGTTCACCCTGATTACTGATTACCTTGTATATACTTCAGTGTTTAGTACAGTTCCCGGTGTATAGTGAGTGCTTACCAAATACCTTAAAAAAGAAAGCAATGAAATGTGCATAGCCCTTCTTGGCTTTCAAAGTTGAAGTCTGAGTTTCATTGTGAAGGAAAACCAGTGGTTTGTAGAACCAGGACCTTGAAAGTTTTAAGCACCTGGGTGAGTACAATGGACTGTGAGAACTAGATTCCTTAGTTCACTAGGTCCTAGTTTTTTTTTTTTAATGGCTTTTGTTAAGTAAGTGCTTACTATGTACCAGGTACTATACTAAATGCTGGGTTAGGTACAGTCGGTTGGGACACAGTGTCTGTCCCAGATAGGGCTCACAGTCTTAATCCCCATTTTACAGATGAGGTAACTGAGGCAGAGAGAAGCTAAATGACAGCAGTCAAGTGGTGGACCTGGGATTAGAACTCATGTCCTCTGTCATTCCCGGGCTCTTTCCACTAGACCACACTGCTTCCCTATTCAGGTTGGTGACAGCATATCATCTGGCCCTGATTCTTATCTGGGGGCATATGTGAAGAGGAAACCTGAGTTGCATTCAGTGAACTGAGGGTTAAAGGGCGCTTAACTTCCACTCTTCCTCTCAAGCTAACTTCACTCCCCCTAATTTTCTGTCAACTACTATCAAGAAAATATGCAACAATATTTATCTAACAATCAACAAATGGTATTTGAGCCTTGCTATATGCAGAGCACTGTACTAAACTCTTTGGAGAGTATAATACAACAGAATTAGTGGACATATTACCTGCTCATAATGAGGTTACAGTTCTAGAATTGTCCTTGGATTGAGAAATTGCAAACATTTTCTGTTTGCTCTCTGTGATGTAGATGAGTAGCAGGAATCCATCCCTAGAGGTTTAGAAATACTCTTGCCAGCACACAGTCTCTGGTTGATTTCCCAAGGTACATGGGCACCTGCCCAACAGAGCCCCTCTTGCCGCGGCCTGGCTTTGCTGGGTTTAGACTCGTGAAGACTTGGAGTCAGTCCTGGATTTTGTGGGCAAGAATCTCCCCTGGTTTAACTTTTCCCACCCGGTTCCTTGCTCTGGTCTCTGAAGTCCACTAGACTGGGAGCTGTTAGTGGAGTACTAAGTGCTTAGTACTGTGCGCTGCACCGAGTAAGTGCTCAATCACTACTGTTGATTGATTGACCTTTGCTTGGGCTGGGTGCTGGAGAGAGTTACTTTATCCCTGATCCCTGGAGGTCATCTTTTATGAACTTTCATTCTCACTCGTGTCCATCTGTTTTTTTTTTAATTTATTATGTAATTGCTTTTATAGAGTTTTATTATTTAAACCCTGGCCCATGTACGTTTGGCGAGTAATGTTCTCTTGTCTTCTTCCTTTAGATGGTTAACTCTTTGAGAGAAGGACTCTATTTCCAAATATACAAGTGCTCAAAAAGTGAGGCTGATGATGCCTTCTTACTGAATTCATCTTTTTTTTTCTTCTGGCTATTTATGTATTGGCCTATTGAGATCAGGAAAAGGTCAACATGACTGTAAACAAAAATCAATTTTAAAGCAAGATTTATGGAGTGTTTTCACTTTTGAAAACATGCTCTATTTGAGTAAATACTATTTCAATTTTTTTTTTTAGCTCCATTAAGAAAATGAAAAAAAATCTTCCCCAGTCAGTCGATGTACACATCATCCATTTGGAGAACAGGTTTTTTATCAGTCTAGATAATTGCCTCACTGGTGATGTGCCCAACTCGTGTCTTGCCTCTAATTATGTTAAAAAATCCCTCAGGGGCGCTAACACATTTATTTCATTATTGGCTCAGGTCGAGACCCAGCTTGACAGACGCCATAGAGAAACCAAATTATCCCGTAAACAATGAGTTGTCCTTTCTCTCCTGAGGATGACTTTGCAGAAAATATTTTGGAAATGCCATATTTGTGAGGACTCCATTTTTCCTAGTTTCCTCACCAACAAAATTGGCAGCATTTGCTCTTAACAAGAATTCAATCAACATTTTACGTTTTAGTCTTATTGTGTTATCTAGTAAAAAGCCAACCACCAAATTGGCAAACATTCATTCCCATACCTACTCTTTTTATAAATTCTGGAATTGTAAATCATCAGGTTTTTTTTTGTTTTTTTTAAAAAAATTTAACTGATATTTGTTAAGCACTTACTTTGTGCTAGGAACTGTACGAAGCACTGGGGTAGATTCAAGTTAGGTTGGACACAGTCCCTGTCCCACATGGGTCTCTCTAACTAGATAGGAGGGAATAGGATTTAATCCCCATTTTTGTAGATGAGGAAATGGAGGCCCAGAGAGGTTAAGTGACTTGCCCTTGGTCACACAGCAGACAAGTGGTGGAGCTGGGACTGGAACCTAGGTCCTTCTCACTTCCAGGCCCCTGCTCTTACCACTGAATCATGTTGCTTCTCACTAGCATTTATTTAACAGCTTCTGTGTGCAAAGCACTATCTTCAGCACTTGGGAACCTACTGTAGAAGTAAAGTCCCTGGTCCCTACCGGTGGGGAATTTATAATCTAATAGAGTTTAGTACATAAGTCATTTGTCTTTCTACTCAACTTTCTCTTCTCTTGTAGGGCAGGCAACCCTAGCCAGCTTGGCATTTCATAGGGGCAAAGTTTTCACAGAGATTACCACTGCATTCTAGTTTATGGCACTCTGGCATGATACTTCTTCTTGTACCCAAGATTTCCAGAATGATCAAACCCCTTGTATCCATCCTGATTGGGCTGTTGCCCTGAAATATTAGGCATTGGGAATGTAGTGTGTTTTCAAAATAGTGTCAACTGCTAGCTGTTTGAGAGTTTTGCCTTTGAGTCCTGTAGCATTCAATAGTGTTTTTCTAATAGTAAGGAGATAGAAAATCTTCTATCTAATGTTAATCAATAGTAGTTATTTAGCGCTTACTGTTTGCAGAGCACTGTACAAAGCACTGAGGAAAGTACAGTATGACAAAGTTCAGTCATATTTATTGTGTGGTTACTGTGTGCAGAGCACTGTATTAAGTGCTTAGGAGAGTACAAAACAACAATAAGCAGACACATTCTCTTCCCTCAATCAAGTTTATAGTCTAGAGAGGGAGACAGACATTAATGTAAATAAAGCAGTTACAGATATGTACGTAAGTGCTGTGGAGCTGGGAGGGGAGATGAATAAAGGGAACAAGTCAGGGCGATGCAGAAGTAATTGGGATTGTCTCTATCTTTTGTCAAATTGTACATTCCAAGCGCTTAATACAGTGCTCTGCACACAGTAAGCGCTCAAATACGATTGAATGAATGAATGAGAAAGGAAAGGAGAGGTTAGTCAGGTAAGGCCTCTTGGAGTTGGTAGACTCATTCCCTGCCGACAGCTAAACCATTCAGAAATAAGCTAATTTTCTGAGAGATAAATATAGTTTGGCTACCCTTGCTTTCTCCTTGCTAACCAGGAACTTGTGACGTGTCAACAAGTATGGAAAGAGAAGAGGGGAAAAGCATAGAGAAGATGGGCAGGAGGGAGCTATGGGAATGTCCTGTCAGTTCTTGGAATGACCTTATCTTTAAAATCATTTAATCATTATTGTTATTGACTGGTTACTATGTGCAAAGCACTGTACTATGTGCTTAGGAGAGAACAGTACAACAGAATTAGCAGACACCTTCCCTGCCTATAATGAACTTACAGTCTGATGGGGGAGATAGACATTAATATGAGTATGAATACATAAAATGGGGATTAAGACAGTGAGTCCCATGTGTGACCTGGAATTGGGTCCATTCTGATTCGCTTATATCTACCGTGGGCTTTAGTACAGAGCCTGGTGCATAGTAAGCACTTAAATACCATTTAAAAAAAAAAAAGAAAAAGAGAGCTGTTGAGGGGTGTGAGCTCTAGGACTTTTGAGGGTTTCTGTTCTGCTTTGGGGACAGTGTGTCCTGCCTTCAAATGGGCAAATTATAATAAGGCAGGTGTTTGTGATTTGACCACATTTAATGGCATTTTTTTCAATCTGCAAAACTGACTGGACTTTTTGGATTGAATTTACTGTGTTTTTATTAGCAGATGCCTTATGTTTGAGCTGTTTGCATGCTTTTTAATTATATGCCTTTTTCATCATTGGCCAATGTTCCTTTTTTAATTGGAAGGAGTGGGAGGAAAACTTAATTTGGGGTAGATTTTAAAAGGTGAAACACCTTTGATGATTTTCCTAGAAATGTTGAAACCTCTTTTTAGTAATATCACTAGGAAGTGTGAGAAAGGAAATGGAAGAAAAGGACAAACAATTCAGGAGTGGCAACTGCCTTTTTAATCAGTCGGTCAATCAGTGGTATACTGAGCACTTAGTAAGAGCAGAGCACTGGACTAAGCATTTGGGAGAGTACAAGCCAATGGAGTTGATAGGTTTTTAGGTTTAAAAATAATTTTATAGTCTGTCATGGATATGTTGATGTGACTTAATGGAAAGAGCTCAGACCTGGGAGGAAGGAGACCTAGATTTCAATCCGATGCAAGCATTTATCTGGTATTTGACCTTGAGTAAGCCTCTTCTGTGCCTCAGTTCCTCACCTGTAAAATGGTATTAAAATACTTGTTTTCCCTCCCTCTTAGAGGTGAGCCCAATGTGGGGCGGAGACTGTGATAAAAAATTAAGGCCTTTATTAAGCACTTACTAGGTGCTAAGCAATGGAGTAGATCCAAGGTTATGAAGTTCATTCAATAGTATTTATTGAGCGCTTACTATGTGCAGAGCACTGTACTAAGCGCTTGGGATGAACAAGTCGGCAACAGATAGAGACAGTCCCTGCCGTTTGATGGGCTTACAGTCTAATCGGGGGAGATGGACAGACAAGAACAATGGCAATAAATAGAGTCAAGGGGAAGAACATCTCGTAAAAACAATGGCAACTAAATAGAATCGAGGCGCTGTACATTTCATTAACAAAATAAATAGGGTAACGAAAATATATACAGTTGAGCGGACGAGTACAGTGCTGTGGGGATGGGAAGGGAGAGGTGGAGGAGCAGAGGGAAAAGGGGAAAAAGAGGGTTAAGCTGCGGAGAGGTAAAGGGGGGGTGGCAGAGGGAGTAGAGGGAAAAGAGGAGCTCAGTCTGGGAACGCCTCTTGGAGGAGGTGAGTTTTAAGTAGGGTTTTGAAGAGGGAAAGAGAATCAGTTTGGCGGAGATGAGGAGGGAGGGCGTTCCAGGACCGCGGGAGGACGTGACCCAGGGGTCGACGGCGGGATAGGCGAGACCGAGGGACGGTGAGGAGGTGGGCGGCAGAGGAGCGGAGCGTGCGGGTACAGTGCCTGTGCCACATGCAGTTCAGAATCTATTTTATTCCCATTTTAAAGATAGGGAAACTGCAGGCCAGAGAGGTTGTGAGTGGTCTAAGGTCACGCAGCAGGCTAGTGCAGATCGGCCTCTTCTGTATGCAGAGCACTGCACCAGGTGTTTGGGATAGTACAGTGTAACAGAGTTGTAAACCTAATAATAAGAGTGGTATTTAAGCACTTACTATGTGCCGGGCACTGTACTACATGCTAGGATAGGTACAAGGTAACTGAGTTGGACACAGTCCCTTTCCAACACTGGGCTCACAGTCTTATTCCCCATTTTACAGATGAAGTAAGTGAGGCATAAGGAAGTAAAGTGACTTGCCCAAGGTCACACAGCAGACAATTAGCATAACCAGCATTAGGACCCGGTTCCTTAAGACCCCCAAGCCCATGTACTATCCACTAAGCTATGCTGCTTCTCCAACCTCTGAGATTAGGGTTTCAAATAAAAGCCCTCGTTGGAAATTGAAGATGAGTACCTCTCGCCCATGTCCTGCCTCTGGTCTGAAACATCTTCCTTCCTCAAATCCGATAGACAATTACTCCCCCAACCCTCAAAGCCTTATTGAAGACACATCTCCTCCAGGAAGCCTTCCCTGACTCAACACCCCCCTTTTCTCTTCTACTCCCTTCCGCAGTGCCCTTATTTTCTCCCTTTGTTCTTCCCTTATCCCAGCCCCAAAGCATTTATGTACATGTGTAATTTATATTAATGTCTGTCTACCCCCCTCCTCCTCCTCCTCCTCCTCCTCCTCCTCAGACTATAAGATTGTTGTGGGCAGGGAATGTGTGTTTATTTGGAGGTGTACTCTCCCAAGTGCTTAATACAGCACTCTGCACACAGTAAGTGCTAAATAAATACGACTGAATGAATGAACTAATGTGACCAACCTGTCTTGAGTTGCCAAACACTGTAGCAGGATCACAGAACTTCTTATTAAAACTGGCTAGTGACTTTCTGTTTGTAGGGACTCCCTAGGGTATTCCGAAGTGCTCCACCCTTAACCTGTAGCCCTGAGGGGTTACAGAGCACCCTTATTAAAAAAAAAAAAAGCCTCTCTTATAGGTCACTCAATCCTCAGATCTCATCAGCACCTCCTGCTTAGGAATGCCACAGCTGGCTGCATCAGAGATACATTTGGAACCCAGGAAAAACTCGAATTGCCTGGGGAAAACGAGTTACCAAATAGGAGTTGATTTAGGAAGGTCAGGACTGTTTTCTGGGTTAAAGACATACTGGGGTTAATGTACTGGGCCTTGTGGCAGGTGCAGAGCTCAAGCTGCAGGTGACATATCACTCATTTGTTAATTTCAGGTGCTGTTGGGCCTAAGCTATAATGCGGCATATGCATTCCACATTCTGGGTAGCACATGACACACTTTAGAATGATTGCCGTGCGTCTTTTGTGGCCTTGGAGGAAACAGGTAATGAATGATAGGAAGCAGCTGCTTGGCATGAAGCGGAAGAACGCAGAACTTTAAGAGCAACTTAGAGTTCAATACAGAAGCTTAGTGGGGAATCCTTCCAGGGTTGTGGAATGCTGTCCTTATTTACATCTCTAAGCTTCCAAACCATGGTGAAAAATCTATTAAAGGCACAGGTGCCCCCTTCTTGGTGGGTGATGGGAACACACTGACCCTCTGCACCCCACTTTTTATGGCATTTAAGCACTATGTGCCACACATTGCACTAAGAGCAGGGATAGATAACGAGTTAATCAGGTTGGACAAAGTCCACATCTGACATGGGGCTCACAGTTTTAATTCCCATTTTACAGATGAGAGATCTGAGTCACAGAGAAGTGAAGTCACTTGCCAAAAGCCACACAGCAGACAAATGGCAGAGTCAGGATTAGAACCCAGCTCCTTCTGACTCCCAGGACTATGTTCTCTCCACTGGGCTACACAACTCTTTGTCATGGACGTCTTAGTAACCCCCACAGATTCCGGAAACAGGTCTTGCTCTGCTTAGCAGGACATTCCCCCCACCTCCTGTCCACCTTCTCCGTGGTTGTCACCTCACTGGTTGCTGGTTAGCAAAGAGAAAGTAAGAATATCCAAACTATGTTTCTCTCTCAGAGATTTTGCTTATTTTTGATTGGTTTAGCTGCTAGCTCCCTGTGAACAGGGAATGTGTCTACCAACTCATATTGTACTCTCCCAAGCACTTAGTACAGTGCTCTGCACAATGTAAGTGCTCAGTGAGTACCATTGATTAATTGAATAAGGATCTAATGTACAATTTTTGTGGACCTAGTACCACTCCATAATTAATGTCTCTCTGCCCTTCTAGACTGTAAACTCTTTGAGGGCAGAGATCGTGTCTACCAACTCTATTGTACATTCCCAAACACTGAGCACAGTGCTGTGCACCCAGTAAACACTCGATGATGATAATAATAGTACTTGTTCAGTGCTTTTTATGTGCCAAGCACTGTTCTAAGTCCTGGGGTAGATTCAAGTTAATCAGGTTGGACACAGTCCCTGTGCCACATGGGGCTCACACTCTTAATCCCCATTTTACAGATGAGATAACCGAGGCCCAGAGAAGTTAAATGACTTGCCCAAGGTCACACAGCTGACATGTGGCAGAGCTGGGATTAGAACTAAGGTCCTTCTGACTCCCAAGCTTATGCTCTATCCACTAAACCACACTGCTCCTTTGAGCCACGATAGCTGCGATTGATTTTTCGCCCTGTCTATTTCCTTTCTCCTCCCCATTTTCTGTTTTCTTTGGCTCCCTTTCTTTCATCCATCTTCTTTCCTTTCTCACGCCCCCTCAAGTTTAAAATGAGAAGTAGACACCCCTGACTCAAGGAATTAGAGAAATGACTATTTTTCTGAGACACTTGAGTGGTTCTCAACCCATGGTATAGCCTGGGGCCTATGTCCCACCCCTGAGGTAGGAAGGAGGGAAGGAAGGAGAGAGGGAAGGGGTGTGTTCTGTGGGGGGCCTCGTTTACCTGCTGCTGGGCTGCCAACACCCTTCAATCAGTGGTATTTATTGAACGCGTACTATGTGTTCATTCCCTGCCCACAGAAAGGTTACAGTCTAGAGAAGCAGCATGACATAGTGGATAGAGCACGGACTTTGGAGTGTGAAGGCCACCACTTGTCTGCTATGAGACCTTGGGCAAGTCAATTCCCATCTCTGTGCCTCAGTTACCTCAGAGAAATGAGGATTAAGATTATGAGTCGCATGTGGGACAGGGACGGTGTCCAACCCGATTTGCTTGTATCTACCCCAGTGCTTAGTACAGTACTGGACATATACTAATGCTTAAGTACTGTAATTATTACTTTTATTATTAATGGAGGAGCTTACAGTCCAGAGTTCAGACCATGATGTGCTCTGGCATCTTGTGGAATAGTCTCAGGTCAACAGGACAGCCGGTCCCAGCACTGAGTTTTTAGCTCTAGGTAGGCATACTTTTTTATGATTGCCTCTTCTGTGGAATCAAAGGAACTCCTTTAAACCCAGGTAAGAGGGAAAAAACAAAACTCAACAACAATATTTTCTTTTGTTTCTCCTAGTTGTTTTTATTCAAGGGGGAACAGGTAGAGTAATATTAATAATAATGTTGGTATTTAAGCGCTTACTATGTGCAAAGCACTGTTCTAAGCACTGGGGTAGATACAGGCTAATCAGGTTGTCCCACATGAGGCTCACAGTTAATCCCCATTTTACAGATGAGGTAACTGAGGCACAGAGAAGTGAAGTGACTTGCACGGGCTTTGGAGTCAGAGGTCATGAGTTTGAATCCCAGCTCTGCCACTTGTCAGCTGTGTGACTGTGGGCAAGTCACTTCACTTCTCTGTGCCTCAGTTACCTCATCTGTAAAATGGGGATTAACTGTGAGCCCCACGTGGGACAACCTGATTTCCCTGTGTCTACTCCAGCGCTTAGAACAATGCTCGGCACATAGTAAGCGCTTAACAAATACCAACACAGCTGACAAGTGGCAGAGTCGGGATTCAAACCCATGACCTCTGACTCCCAAGCCTGGGCTCTTTCCAGTGAGCCACGCTGCTTCTCTACACTGCTTCAGTAGAGGCCTGAAATAAAGCCTGGGGGTTTTAGAATGAGGTAGGAGAGAAAGGTGGGACATGAACCTTTGCATGAAGCCTTGTGACACAACCTTATGGATCAAGTCAAATGTGTACTGTTTCTAGGACACTTCCCTCAGGATTTGGTTCTCACTGTCTTGGGCCTGTGCTAAAAATCCAAATTGTATTGCTTTTTTTATGGAAATGTGGGTGTATGGCAGTTTCAGGGTGGTTATTTCTCTTCCAGGAATATTTTGTTTTTACTGCATTACTCTGTTGGATTATCTACCTAGCTCTTATTTTGGAAGCCTGTCTTATTTCCAGTAAGATGAGGTCAATTTTCCTATCCAAGGACCTTGTTTTTGATCTCTTAGGCCAAACTGTGTATCAGTAAGATCCTCCCCCAGACAAAATCTACAGAATCCAACTCTGAGGATTGTTTCCTCCTCCCACTCTCTCCTCACCCCCCAACCTCTGCTTATAAGGGTACCATTTTTTAAACTGAAAAGGTTTGTACTTTTATTTGAGTATTCTTAACTGTAGGAGAAAACTAACAAATTTTTAATAGCTGTGCATCATTTGTTGCCCCTATACCTATTCTTGAGCAAGAGGTAGGATGAAAAGTTTCTACCATCACATAGTGCCTTTTGGAAGTACTAAATTTATGTTCTAATCAGTGGTATTTATTGAGTGCTTACTGTGTGCAGAACATTGTACTAGGCACTTGGGAGTGTATACAGTACATGAGTTGATTATCAAGTTCCCTGCTCACAATGAACCTGCCCGTCGTTTAGACTGAGAGCCCATTGTTGGGCAGGGATTGTCTCTATCTGTTGCTGAATTATACATTTCAAGTGCTTAGTACAGTGCTCTGCACATAGTAAACTCTCAATAAATACGATTGAATGAATGAATGAACTTGTATTCATGGCATCTCTAGGGAACCTCTAAACCTGGATTGATTTTGAGCAATCTTGTTTTTTAATGTGGGCAGGGAGTATGTCTGCCAACTCTTTTATATTGCACTATCCTAAGAAGATGCTCTGTATACAGTAAGCCCTCAATAAATACCATTGATGAATTGGTTCATTAATGTCTTCCCTAGCCTCTGTCCAAGAGCAGGAGACTAGTTAAAGTGACATTAGGCAGGCTGAGAGAACAAGATGCCCTCTGTGAATTTCAATTTATGTGGTGATACATTAAGCTAATGTCAGGTTGGTCAGTGGTGTTGTCTGGCATTAAGAGTAGATGCCCTGCTAATCAGTCCTTCAGTCAGTGGTATTTCTTGAACATCTGCTGGGTGCAAAGCCCTCTCCTAAGCGATTAGGAGACTACAGTACAATAGAGTTGGTAGGCATGTTCCCTGTCCACAAGAAGTTTAACAGTGTAGAGAGGGAGCTTACAGAACTCAGGGCTCTAGACTTCCAGGATAATTAGTTTGGACAGAGCCCTTGTCCCACATGGGGCTCAAAATCAATCAATCACTGGTATTTATTGAGCTATTACTAGATGCCAGAATACCCGTACTGTGTGCCAGGCACTGTTCTAAGCGCTGGGGTAGTTACAAATTAATCAGATTGGGCACAGTCCCTCTCCCACATGGGTTTAACAGTCTTAATCCCCATTTTACAGATGAGAGAACTGAGACCCAGGTAAGTAAAGTGACATGCACAACCTCAAACAGCACACAAGTGGCAGAGCTGGAATTAGAGTACAATATAACAAAGTGGGTGGATACTTTCCCTGCCTCTAAGGAGCTTACAGTCTAGAGAGGGAGACAGACATCAATATGTGTATATCTGTATTTACTTAGAAGTGCTGTGTGGCTGAGGGTTGGGTGGATTTGGTCGGGTGATTAAAAGGTACAAATTCAAGTGCACAAGGGAGAGAGAGTTAGGGGAAATGCTGTTCTGGAAACAATTCCTCAAACTCCAGCTAGTTGGTAATTTTTACAGCATTCTCTGGTTGGATGACATGACAATCTTAAAAAATTGGGTCTGAGTTTTAGGAATGTCATCTCCATTGCCAGTGCGTTGTAGGCTCTCTTTATAGGTTCCCCCCCATCCCCTAAAATACAAGGACAATTGCTTTGTCTATAGCAATTCCAGAGGGAATGCTGTCACTTATGACTTCACAGGAGAGTATTCAGACAGATGGGGAAAAAATGCCTTAATTCTATGGGAATTTGCCAACCATTTGTTGTTCCATGTGTGCAACATTCTGGAATGATGAGGGCCTGGAAAACATGATGCAAGGGGTTAGGGAACATAGATTTGTGTTGCAGTCATCCCGACTCCTAAGCACTAGGAGTAATTACATGAGTCAAATTAGCCAATTGGTCTTGAGCCATAAAGTAGCAATCAATCAGTGGTATTTGTTGAGTACTTACTATGTGCAGAGCACTGTGCTAAACCCTGGGTGAAGTACAACAGAATTAGTAGACACATTCGCTGACCATAATGAGCTTAGGGTATAGCGGTACATGGTTAAAAGTGGCACAGACATGAGCTCCCTCTTTACAGTGAGCTCGTTGTGGGCAGAGGATGTCTACCAACTCTTATATTGTACTCACCCAAGCGCTTAATACAGTGCTCTGCCCACAGTATGTGCTTAATATATACGAGTGAATGAATGAATAAATATGATTGACTCAGAGTGGATGGCCAACACTGGGTTGTTTTTTGAACTCAGAATATTTACTATTTTTGACTATATTTGTGTTTTTGATTTTTTTTTTCAAATTTATGACTGCTTCTAATAGTCTTAAAATGTATATAATTAGAAAAAAAATAAATTCACTATAGCTAACATTGAAATGAAATCCATCATAGATAATACCTGGAGGGAAAAAAATGCATCAGCATTTCAGAATAGGCATTATGATTGGGGCTTTGGACTTCTCATTTTCTTCTGACATTTACTAGAGGCTTCAGTGCTCTTCACAGAGTAAGCTCATGCTTGTCACATAATCACTTTTTTCTGTGGCCATTCTTTTGGCTCCTTATTGTAACAAGATACACTTTACACTCCTTCGCTCTCTCCCTCCTTCCCTCCTGTTTCTTAGTTAAAGTTAAGGCAGAGCCTCTGAACTCTTTTCCTTTATGTTTTTTTGGGGGGAGGTCATCAAAAATAAAACTATTTTTGACACTAGGGTTGGTTGGAAGAAAAACTAAAACAGACAGTTACTCTCCCCACCTTCAGAGTAATTCCAGGCAGTTATTCTCCCCACTTTCAAAGCCTTATTGAGGGCACATCTCCTCCAGGAGGCCTTCCTTGACTAAACCCTCAATTCTTCTTCTCCCACTCCCTTCTCCATCACCCTGATTTGCTCCCTTTATTCAGCCTCACAACACTAATGTACATATCTACAATTTATTTATATGAATGTCTGTCGCCCCCTCTAGACTGTAAGCTTGTTGTGGGCAGGGAATATGTCTACCAACTCTGTTATCTTGCTATATTGTACTCAAGTGCTTTCAATGCTCTGGACAGGGTAGGTGCTTAAAATATGATTAATTGATTAAAACTGGTTTTAATGAGGTATTATTAGCACCTGTGCTGTAATAACAGGGCTTTCCAGTGTATCACGCCATGAGAAGGAATGGGGTGTCTCTGCTTCTGGTCTAGGTTTTCACTCTGCCTAAGGTTTCAATTATTTTTAAGCAAAAATAATGGAGCATAAACCATGGAGGGGCAAGTCGACCTCTGAATTGGAGTCTGTGGTAATGAGTTACTGGTCACTTGGTTTCATTTTGAAGTGTTACAGCTACAGCAAGTTAATGCTCTTAAGGGAACCGTGAGGGCAGGAAACGTTGTCATGGTCTCAGTCAGCTGTCTCCTTCCAATTGAATCTCCTCTCCCACTGTAGTCCAGCCTGCACCCTTCGCTGCTCTAACACCAACCAACTTATTCCTTTTTCATCTTTTTAGCGGTCCACCCTTGCACATGCCCTACCTCCTGGCTAGAATTCTCTCCTCCTGCATTATCATACAGACCACCACTCTCCCCATCTTCAGAGCTCTGCAAAAATCACATCTCCTCCAAGAAGCCTTCCTGATTAACCTCTCATCTCCCCACCCTATTCTCCCTCTCTTCTACATCACATAGGTACTTGGGTTCATACTGCATCCTACTGCCATAGCACTCATGTATGCATCCTTATGCTCTATTGCATCCTCTAACTGAAATGTAAATGTCTCTTCTCCCCAGTAGATTGTAAATTCTTTAAGGGCAGGGATTGTGTCTCCCAACTGTACTCTACACTCCTAAGTACTTAGTACAGTGCTCTGTACACAGAATACACTCAATAAATTATGCTATGTTATCTAAATGGAACTTTTATCAATCAGTGTGTTTTTAGGTAATGAGATGAGAGATTTTTCTTCTTGCTATTCATGGAAGACCAAAAAATGGAGTAATGGGTTATAAAATGGACACATATCTACCAATCCTGTTGTATTTTCCCAAGCACTTAGAACACTATTCTGCACACAGTAAGCTCTCAATAAATACCATTGATTGATTATAAACCTGGACACTTAATCCTTTCCCAAAACAGGTTCCAATTTGGTAGGCTGCATGAGTCTTACTTTGAGAAGGATTTCATGGTGATTTTGCAAGGCATAGCAAATCTCACTCTAAACCAGTATGACTTGTACTGCATTTCAAAATCTTGATCTTGTGGCACAGTGAGAATATCATGACCCCCAAGTGCCCTCAAGTGCCATGCTTTTTTTTCTTTGAATAAAAAATGTATTTAGAAATATGCAAAAACAACCAAATTGGATTTAAATTAAGAAATGGTAATTATTTCTGCTTCATAGGAGAGCACAACAACTTGGATTCTTCATGCTCAGGACTGTGAAAGCTTGTCATCAAACAAGTAGGATCAAGTAAACATTTTAAAATAAACTAGGTGTAACTCCATGAAAAAAGAATGGTGCAGTTGAGCATTGAAAGACTTTTTGACTTTAGTAGTACTTTTCCTCTGTTGCTGTTATCCTCTTAACTACTAAACTGGATCATTATGAAATAATGCTACGAGTCAGTCAGAGAATGACTAGTCTTATAAGTGCCCAAGAAAGCTGTCACTGACTTTGCTATTATTGTCAGGTTAGTAGCACTCTGGATGGGTTGGGTTTGTTGCTGAATCGTACTAAAGCAGAAATGGGGTCTTGTGTTCTTATACATTTGGGGACATTGCTGTCAGAAATGTCCATCAAAGCGCTTTGCGGAGTTATGCTTCAAACTGTCTGGGCTTGCCTGCACCAAGCAGGTGCTCTTTAATATTTTAATGTGTATTACGTTTGTTCGTTCGATGAAATTGGCTTTGGAAAGTAGATTTTGCTGAAACTTGAAAAGCTAAGTGCCTACAGCCAGCGGGTGGACAAGCTCTGCTTTATTGGAAGTTTCCTTAACAATTTTACATAAAGGATACATTGTAGCCAAGCGCAATGGGTTACTTTAATGCCAGCACTTTTGAGTAATATGCCCTTGAACTCCTCTCTAGTAGGACAGACTGCAATGTATTGGCCTTAGCAGTTCCCTTTGACCGATAGTCTAGCCTTTCTGGAATGACTTACTTTGAATGTAACCTTGGACAGCCTTTTGCCTGGAAACTAGACCTTATTTTTATGACTTTTTTTAGCTCAGCAAAATAATGCTGCTTATTGATTTTGTCCATGGAAGGCTTTGGAGTAGTTTGTGTTAGAATAGACTTGCCAGAGGCCTGTACTGGGTTGGGCCTCTCAGGGCAAAGATCCAGAAATGTCTAGGACCCATGATCGTAATGTGTTTCTCTCAATGGTTGGCTTCTGAAATAACCACTACTACAAGGCAGTTAAGAAAAAGTCCTTTCTCACGAGTCATTGGCCTCATCTTTGCTGCCTACATCACTGTTTCAAGATTTACCTCTTAGAAATCTCAACCACAGCTAATGCTAAGAGGCTAATGCTAAAATGTTAATGTAAAGGCCATCCCCAGCTAAATCCTCGTTTCCTCTAATCCCACTCCCTTCTGCATTACCCTTGCACTTGGATTTGCTTCTTTTATTTTCTCCTCCCCCTTCTTCCCCCCCCCATCCTTATGTGCATATCTGCAATTTATATGGCTGTCTCCCTGTCTAGACTGTAAACTTGTGGGCAGGGAATGTGTCTGCTTATTGTTGTACTCTCCCAAGTGCTTAGTACAGTGCTCTGCACTCAGTAAGTGTTCAGTAAGTGTTGCTGAGTGTTCAGTAAATACGATTGATGCGAAAGCGAGTAAAAGCAAGTGATGGGCTAGGAGGAAGGATGGAGCAGCTTATAATATTGTCTTGCTTCATGGTCACCTGTTGACCTTTCTGCCATTAGAATTACAGTGGAGTGGTAAAAAAGGAATGCTGCCCTCCATCCGGAAATTCACGCAGGTGAGCTGCCCAACCTTTGTAGCTGCTGCTGCGGAAGCTGAAGTGTCCAGGGTCCAGTGATGCCAGCTATCTGTAAAAATGAGATACCCCTGGCAGCTGAGACCTAGGGAAGATGTTGATATCCTTTAATATTCATTCAATCATACTGAGCGCTTACTGTGTGCAGAGCACTGTACTAAACACTTGGGAGAGTGCTTGACACATAGTAAGCACTTAACAAATGCCATCATTATTATTACACTACAACAATAAACAGATATTCCCTGCCCATAGGGGAGACAGATATTAATGCAAATAAATAAATTACAGATATGAACATAAGTGCTGTGGGGCTGAGAGGGGGGAAGAACAAAGGGAGAGAGTCAGGGCTACTAGAAGGGAGTGGGAGGAGAGGAAAGGAGGGGCTTAGTCTGGGAAGGCCTCTTGAAGGAGATGCATCCTCTACAAAGGCTTTGAAGTGGGGGAGAGTAAGTGCTGGATTTGAGGAGGGAGGGAGTTTAATACCATAGCAGTGTGGCCTTGTGGTTAAAACAGGGGCCTGGGAGTCAGAAGGACCTGGGTTCTAATCCTAGCTCTGCCACTTGTCTGATGTGTGACCTTGGGCAAGTCATTCACCTCTCTGTGCCTCAGTTACCTCATATGTAAAATGGGAAATAATACTGTGAGTCCTGTGTGGGACATGAATTGTGTCCAACCTGATTAGCTTGTATCTACCCCAGTATTTAAAACAGTGCCTGGCACATAGTAAGCACTTAACAAATGCCATAAAAAAAAAAAGGGTTTCAGGTGGCAATACTTTTGTTATTTTGGCACTGACTGTGTAGATTTGCAGACAGTTGGCAACCCTGCAAAATATCCTGCTGCCTTAACAATTCCATAAGTTGGCTGGGTCTAGGCTCTAAGCCCATTTTGGGCAGGGAAGGTGTCTATAATGCTCTCCCAAGTGCTTAGTTCAGTGCTCTGTATACAGTAAATTCTCCAAAAATATGATTAACTGGCTGAATGGGATGCAACAATATCAATCAAATTGTGTTTATTGAGACCTTACTGAGCTGGGAGACATGTTCTCTGCCCACAGTGAGTTTACAGTCTAGAAGACAATATAGAAATGTTTATTCAAAATAGAAAAAAAAATGTAAATGTTTGTAATCTGGGGATTACAGTGAAAATGTCTCTCATCTGTTATCAGGGCCAGTACAACAGATAGGATAAGAAATCCCTTACCTGTTCAGTGGAAGTTTGGACCAGAGACTCCTGGGAGATGCAATCTTTGAGTGATGGGGTGGTCAGGGCAACTCTGGTGCAAAGCACTGAGCACTGTCTTTCAGTCAGTTATATTTATTGAGCACTAACTGTGTGCAGAGCACTGAACTAAGCACTTGGGAGAGTACAATATAACAGACACACTCCCTGCCCACAAGTTTACAGGCTAGAGAGGGAATCAGGGATGTAGAATTTGGACTTTTTAGAATATAGAAAAAGATGCCACCGCCTTGTCCCCAACTAAAGAATAGTTTGATGCCTTTTTGAATTCTTCCCTTGACTGTTGAGGAATATTCAGTCTTTGTCTGTGACGGGTGGTGGTGGGAGGGGCATGGGGAAGGGGGATGAACGCTGAGCTGCTGATCCTAAATTGTGTTTTGAATCCAGCCCTTGTTAAATTAGAAGGGCTTAGTTACTTCAGTCATTTTGAGAAGCCTCCTCTTGGGTGTAATGTTTAAAGTTCTTGTCAACATCTATGCAAGTGCGTGAATTTAGTTCAGGTGTTTCTTTTGTTGTTGTTTTTGTGCTAAGAAGCAAGTTAGTACATGACCTGCCGAACAGGGATGATTCTTAAGTAGAAAGTGTACCACAGACAGTTTGGTTTCTAGAGTCCTGAGGGCATATGGGTGTATAGTGAATTATACTGAAACTGTACCTCTTATTTCTATAATAATTTCTCTCTTTTAATGGATTCTCTTCTCTTTGATAATCTGGAGATTAGCAATGAATTACATAATTTTATAACTTCCATTCCCGGAGGATTAAATTAACTCATTACTAAAATTCTATCTTAGATGCAAACACCTTAGAAAACTCAATAGCTTAAAATGAGTACATCATTCATGAATCTTGTGGGCACATCTCCTCCAAGAGGCCTTCCCAGACTCAGCCCCCTTTTCTCCCCAACTTCTCCGTCACGCTGATTTGATCCATTTGCTTTTCTGCCCTCCCATCCCCACAGCACTTATACACATATCTGTAGTTTATTTATTTGTATTGGTGTCTGTCTCCCCCCAGCTCCCTAGACTGTAAGCTCATTGTGGGCAGGGAATGTGTCTGTTTATTGTTGTATTGCATTCTCCCAAGCACTAAATACAGAATGAATGAATGAATGTTGCATGCACTTATGGATTCTAGATTCTTAAAGAACAAATACTTCTCATAATATGCCCCAAATCGTTTGCCAGTGCAAAGATGTACACTTTGTCTAATCAGTAGGAACAAATATGCATGTGCCAAGTCCATGGGTCGAAGTAGAGGGATTTTGTACAAAATAATGAAAGCAATAATAATAATTGTGATAATTGTGATATTTAAGTGCTTACTATGTGTCAAGTACTGTACTAAGGGCTGGAGTAGATATGAGGTAATTAGTTCTCATGGGTTCCACAGTTTGTCAGAGAGAGATCAGGTATTGGACCCCCATCCTGCAGATGAGGAAACTGAGGCTCAGAGAAGTTAAGTGATTTGCCCAAGGTCACCCAACAGACAAGTGGCAGAGCTGGGATTCGAACCCAGGTCTTCTGACTCCCTGGTATATACTTTTCCATTAGGCCATGCTGCTTCTTGTGTTAAGTGCTTAATATGTGCCAAGCAGCTAGGCGCTGGGATAGCTACAAGATAATTTGATTAGACACAACCACTTTCTCACATGAGACTCTTAGTCTAAAGTGATAGGGAGAACAGGAATTAAATACCTGTTTAATCCCCATTTTACAGAGGGAAAACTGAGTCACAGAGAAGTTAAATGACTGGCCCAAAGTCACACTGCCAGTAAGCGCAGAGCTGGGATTAGAACCCAGGGCTCCGATTTCCAGGCTTGTGCTCTCCCCCCTAGGCCATTAATTTAGCCATACCATTTTCAAATTTTCCACTGATCTTCCTTTTTACATGCAACAGTGAAAAGACAGAATAAAAATGAGGACACTATGGGTGACAAAATGACATAAGGAAGCATTTGAAAAGGAATTTTTACAAAGAGAAATAAAGAGAATAGTGAGAACTTTAACATTTTCCCTTCTGTTCTGACCACTTTTTAGGTAATCGACATCACTTGATGAGTCAAAACTTTTGAAACTAGGTCGACAGAAGATAGCAGATCATTTGTAGAAAATGGTAAAAATTTCTCCCACTGAAACCCGCACAGACCCCTTTGTGACTCCCAAAAAGTGGTGTTATAGGTTACTTACAATGCAAGCATATTTTAAGAAAAAAAAAACTCAGTAGGATTTCAGTGAGGGTGAGTTTTGTAGGTCTGTGTATTTTTATTGAATTGATATCAACAAGACAAAGATCTCATCACCCACATTCTAAAGTGAATACTTTTTTTTTTTTTTAACCAGAGGAAGGGAAAATAAAATGTGATGACATCTCCAGGCTTCTGTCTCATTTGCGTTCCGGAGATGTGTTGTCTCGCTGTGCTGTTCACTTCAATCCAGTTTGGATGAGGTAGAGTAGGGATCAAAAACCTATGGTATATGAGCTACATCTGGCTCTTTTAATTTAAAAAAAATTTTTTATGGTGTATGGTAAGTGTCAGCCAGTGGGCTAAGTACTGGGGTAGATGCAAAATAGGTTGAATGCAGTCCATATCCCACATGGAGCTCACAGTCATAATCCGCATTTTGCATATGAGGTAACTGAGGCACAGAGAAGTGAAGTGACTTGCCCAAGGTCACAGATAGCAGGTATATGGCAGAGCCAGGATTAGGACCAGGCCTTCTGACTCCCAAGGCTGCGCTCTTTCCACTAGGCTATGCTGCCTCACTTCTTGGAATCAAATGTGGCTTTTGAGC
This sequence comes from Ornithorhynchus anatinus, assembly GCF_004115215.2. Classification (NCBI taxonomy): domain Eukaryota; kingdom Metazoa; phylum Chordata; class Mammalia; order Monotremata; family Ornithorhynchidae; genus Ornithorhynchus; species Ornithorhynchus anatinus. The sequence goes on along the minus strand of NC_041729.1, from coordinate 70,295,663 downwards.
AAAGGCTCCCATTTGCGGCCATGGGCACTGTGAAGGAGACTCCATTAACTTTACTTCCACAGCAAAAACATATGTGGGAAGCTGGGCAGGAAGCATCTGGGGTGCCTTGCCCCTCTGAGCTGGAACAGAGCTGAGGGCCAGTCAAGATGGTGACTCCATGTCTCACCACTGAGCATCAGCTCAAGCTATCCTCATACCTGCCGCCCCTTCCTCCCCATTCCTGGCACACCCCATCGTCAGCAAGCAGGGTTGTAGTCAGGGCCGATCAACCAAGCTGCGCAAGGAAGGAGGCCGCTCACCCTGCGTGAAGCCGGGAACAGGACTGGGCTCTGAGCTCACTGGTAGTTCCCCTCAGTGGGCCTACCTTTGCATCAGAAAACTGACATGAGCTTTCTAGACAATCCCTCCTTCACAACCCACTTTAACTTTGACAAAAGACACTGCTGGGGGAAAGGAAAAAGAGCTATCTCTTGGTCTGTGAATGAAATGAATTCTCTCACCTCTCTCTTTTCCCTCAACCTCTCCCTCCCTACTCCTTTTGAGAGGGAGAGAGGAAAGCAAGTGTTGCAAAACTGGATACAGTGGTTTTGAGTTACTGAGTTACAAAACACCACTAAGGAAAGGGTATGTTGTTTTTCCCACAGCTATGTGGTTTGTTTTTACATTCAGCTCAATAGTTTGTTTCTGTTTCAAATACCACCCTTCATTTTTCTCTGACACCCTGATCCTTTAATTGTATGAATTTCTCCTGTGGCTGCTTAAGGATTAGTATTTTATATAATAATAATGGTAGTTGTTAAGCGCCTACTATATGCCAAGCACTGTTCTAAGCGCTGGGTTAAATACAAAGTAATCAGATCGTCTCACATGGGCTCACAGTCTCAATCTCCATTTTGTAGATGAGGTAACTGAGGCAAAGAGGAGTTAAGTGACTTGCCTAAGGTCACACAGCAATCAAGTGGTGGGTACAGGATTAGAACCTATGACCTTCTGACTCCCAAGCCCATGCTCTGTCCACTAGGCCATGCTGCTTCTTATAAAGAGATGGAAACAAACTCAAACAAAATCACATGGTAAGACCTAGTTTCACATGGACCCAGTTCTGCAGGCCCAGTGCAGCAAAATCATCTGAGTCAGTGGGAATTATCAGAGTTTAAAAAAGAAGCTAAGTAGAATTATATATTATAAATAATGTATTTATATTAATGTCTTTCGCCCCTCTGGATTGTAAGCTAGTTGTGAGCAGGGAATGTGTTAAAGCGTATGTTATTGTTGGTATATTGTACTCTCCCAAGCTATCAGTACAGAGCTCTGCCCACAGTAAGCACTCAGTAAATGCGATTGATTGATAGATTGAATCAATATGCTAAGTAGTCTCTACTGTCGACAACTGCATCGGTGACCTCAAGGCTAAGGGACAGAACCTTGACAAGTGTTGACATCATAAGTAAGAGGGTTGTACCCAGTTTCCTGGATCAACAACAAATACAAGTTCATGGTTATACAGCAGCTTGTAAGTGTTCAACTTTATATAAGAAACTACGACCCTGTATGAATTGGGAAGGAGGTTTTTTTTTTAACATATAACTATACAATTGTTTCTCCTCCTCTTCTGTTAGTTGACAGATTCTAGTGCAAATATCTGTGGACCTCAGTAGTGAATTCACTGGACATCATCCTTCATTGACCTTTATTTTCACTCTACCTATTTTGCCTCCCAGTAGTTTTAGTTTTAGCAGTTTCAAATGATTTGAGGCTGTGAGCTCATGGCCAGGAAATGTATCTACCAACTGTTGTATTGTACTTTCCCAAGTGCTTAGTATAGTCCTTTGCACACAGTAAGTACTCAATAGACTGTAAACTCATTGTGGGCAGAGAATGTGTCCACTAGCTCTCTTGTATTGTGCTCCTCCAATCATTTAATATGATGTTCTGTACATAAGAGCTCAATAATTACCATTGATTGATCTATTTTAACTTCCCCTATATGTAATTTATTGAGTGTCTGTCTCCCTTGCTGGATTGTAAACTATTTGTTGGCCAGGGATTGACTGGCTTAGGGGATAGAGTAGGGCCTGGGAGTAAGAAGGATCTGATTTCTAATTCAGGCTGTGCCACTTGTCTGCTGTGTGACCTTGGACAAGTCACGTAACTTCTCTGGGCCTCAGCTACCTCATCTGTAAAATGGGGATTAAGACTGTGAGCCCCATTTCAGATAAGGATTGTATCCAACCTGTATCTACCTCATCCCTTAGAACAGTGCTTGACACACAGTAAATACTTAACAAATGCCATTATTATTAATAATAATAATACACTGAGTACGGTGATCTGCACATAGGAGCTCAAATGCTATATTGATGGACTTGACCAAGGTCTCTCTATAAGCCAGTTGTGGAGCTGGGACATATACAGAACCTCCAGACTCTGTCCTGTGCTTTATCCCTCTGGGTCATATTGTCTACTCTTGTGTACTGTTGGGCTCAGTTATAAAAGAAACCAAATTATTTTGTAGATGCATAAGTACATCCTGCAAGGAATAAGTGTTGGTAATAGTTTTGTGTGTGAATCTGTGCATTTTGGACCCATCTCCTTCAGTTCCTTTACCCCAAGTGGGCTGGATATTCCAGTTCAGGGTTGTGGGAGGATGATGCTGCTGCTTTTCTTTTAAAGTGGTTTGAAGTTGTGCAGGCGATGCCAAGAAAAAAAGCTAGCTAGTTCCAACTTTAGGAGCCAAATTTCCTGGTTGGAACTTCAGCTGGATTTCATTACTTAAAAGTTCAGAAACCTTAAACAGGACTGTCCTCATTCCTGGTGTTGGCTTGGTTACCAGAATCCTTGAGCGGCAGAGTGCTCTGGTTATTTTAGCCTTCCTAAATTATCCTGCCAAAGATGTACCAAAACATCTGCTACTTTCTAACATTTGACTTCAAGTACAGTACTTTTCACTTAGTATCCAAGAACTTATTATGTGGTAACCAGCAGGATCTGCCCCATGGAGGTTGGTTCACCCATCAGTCAATCAGTGGTATTTATTGAGCCCTTACTGTGTATGGAGCATTGCACTAAGCATTCAGGAAAGTGTATTACATTAGACTTGGTAAACATGATTCTTACCCTCTAATGTGGGGAGACAGATGATGATGATAATAATAATGACGGTATTCAGAGCTTATTATGTGTCAAACACTGTTCTGAGCATTGGAGTAGATACAGGTTATTCAGGTTGGACACAGTCCTTGTTCCACTTGAGGCTCACACATCTAAGTAGGAAAGAGACAAGTATTGAATCCCCATTTTACAGTTGAGGAAACTGAGGCACAAAGAAGTTGTGACTTGCTCAAGGTCACCCACCCAGAAAGCAAGTGGTAGAGTATAGGGATATGTACAGAAATGCTGTGGGTTTGGAGGTGGGATGAGTATTAAGGAACTGATCTAATAGAAGCATTTCTGGATTTCTGTGTAACCTGGTTTTAATAAGTCCTTTGCCACTGGGTTCGTCATCAAACTAACCCACTACAGGAACAAAATGCTTTCTCTCCCATCACTTATTGCAGCCAAACTAAGGTTGTCATTTTCTCTAATTTATCTGGAGGCATCCATGGATTAGAGGTGTATAAGGGCTCATTAAAGTGGAAGACTGGGATTTGTTGAAATGTACTTTTTTATCTTTGAGGTTGATGCAGTATTGTCCACCAGACATCGTGTTGCCCCAGTTGGAAACAAAACCAGGGAGAATGATCCATTGGTTTTATCCAGGGTTACATTGTTTGTGCATTTTTCTGAGACCAGATCCATGAAATTAACCCTTCCTATTTAATTGGGGTGATATTTGTCCATGGTATGGACCAAGGAGAAATGTTGACCAATGGCCTAGAAGTAGCCAAGGAGATTTCTGGTTAAGTGAGTATTGTCCCAAGTAAACAGGCTGTTATCTCTTTCAGAAATGTACTTTACTTAAACGGTGCCATCTGAATTCTAAACATCTCCTAAATTAGCTCTGCTGCAATGGAAGGATAGCTACAGAGCTGAGTTACGTGTATGGGCATATTCGCAGATGACACGCAGATCTACATCTCCGCCCCTGTCCTCTCCCCCTCCCTTCAGGCTCGCATCTCCTCCTGCCTCCGGGACGTCTCCACCTGGATGTCGGCCCGCCACCTAAAACTCAACATGAGCAAGACTGAGCTCCTCATCTTCCCTCCCAAACCTGGTCCTCT